>NW_028274815.1:72819779-73141967 GCF_037043125.1 Eumetopias jubatus
GTGTAAGAAGGAAGATGAATTTAGAAGCTACTGCAGTAGTCTCTGTGAGAAATTATGTTAACCTGGACAAGACTAGTGGCCGTGAAGATGGAGAGAAGTACCAATACATAAGGGATGCATTTTTGAAGTTAGAGCAGATGGGACTTACTAATGCCAATGCAGAACATGAGGGTAAGTGAGGAATCAAAGATCACTCCTCGGCTCTTAGCTTCAGCAGCTGAGGAGGATAATGGTGCCATTTGCTGACAAGAGGAAGACTGGGGAGGAGTACTTGGGGTGGAAATGTCTGAGTGGCCCATTAATCATCCAAGCAGAGATGTCAAGTAGGGTGTGGCATATGGAAGTCTAAATTCATACAGAGTCATCTGTATAAAGATGGTATTTTAAAGCTAAGCCAGTATACCAAGTAACTAAGGAGAATGTAGGTAGAAAAAAGAGGAAGGAACCCTAAGGTACTCCATCATTTAGAAGTTGAGCTGGAGAGGAGGAGCCAGGAAAGAACATTGAGGAGCAGTGGCCAATGAAGTAGGAATAAGCTAGGAGAAGGAGCGTCACAGAAGCCAAGAGAGAAGGGTTTTCAAAATACAGTTAATGGTCAACTGTGCTGAATGCCACTGAGAAATCAATAAGATGACATAGAGGAGTCCATTGGATTTTGGTAATTTTGGTAGAATCACAGCAAGCATGGAGAGAAATTGACAGGAAATAGCAATCGAGGAGAGAACATGTGCAAATAAGTCTTGCAAAATGTTTTCCGAGGGGACAAGGAAAATGGGGTAGCGCAATGGGAGACAGAGACAGGGAAGGGTCTTCTTAATCTGAGACAGCACAACAGGTGTACATGGTGTTGGGAGTGACCCAGGAGGGAGGGGGTCGCTGATGCAGGACAAAAGAGGAGTAGTTGAGGAAGGGGCATCCTCGAGAAAGGGAGAAGGGAAAGGGAATGGGACCCAGAGAGGAAGGGGTAGCCCTGGAGAAGAGCAGGGGCAGCTTTGCTCTTCTTCCAGAAGGATGGAAGCAGATGCAGGTACACCAGCTAATGTGGTCGTGGGAGAAAGAAAGTTCCATTCCCACACTCCTATTTGATCACGGATGTATGAGGTGAGGTCACTGGCTGAAAGAAGGGTATGAAGATGAGATGTGAAAATTATTAGTTTATGTTTTTATTTTGACATAATTTTAGATTTACAGAAGAGTTGAAGATGTAGCACAGAGTCCTCAGTGCCCTGTACCCAGTTTCCCCTAGTGTTAACACCTTAGAGGCCCATAAGAACTAAACATTGGTACAATATTATTAGCTAAGCTATAGACTTTATTCAGGATTTCCCACTTTTTCCACTAATGATCTTTTACTGTTCCAGGTTCTGATCTAAGATCTCATATTGCATTTAATCATCATACGTCATTAGTCTCCTTCCATCTGTGACCATTTCTGTCTTTCCTTTTCTCTCATGACCTTGACACTTTTAAAAAGTACTACTATGGGGCGCCTCGGTGGCTCAGCCGTTAAGTGTCTGCCTTCGGCTCAGGTCATGATCCCAGGGTCCTGGGACTGAGCCCCGCATCGGGCTTCCTGCTCCGTGGGCAGCCTGCTTCTCCCTCTCCCACTCCCCCAGCTTGTGTTCCCTCTCTCGCTGTCTCTCTGTATCAAGTAAATAAAATCTTAAAAAAAAATTAATTAAAAAAAATAAAAAGTACTACTAGTCAGGGGCGCCTGGGTGGCTCAGTCGGTTAAGCATCCGAGTTTTGGTCAGCTCAGGTCATGATCCTAGGGTCGTGAGATGTCCAGCCCTGCTCTCAGTGCAGAGCCTGCTCAAGAGTCTCTTTCTGCCCTTTCACCTGCCCTCTCTCTCTCTAAAAATAAATAAATAAAATCATAAAAAAAAAATCTACTAGTCAGTACTCTTGAGTATAGTACAGCTTTGTGGAATGTCCCTCAGTTGGGGTTTGTCTGATATCTTCTTTTCTTTTTTTTAAGATTTTACTTATTTGAGAGAGAGAGAGAGAGAGGGAGCGCACAAGTGTGGGGGAGAGGCAGAGGGAGGGGGAGAAGCAGGCTCCCTGCTCAATGCAGGGCTTGAACCCAGGACCCTGGGATCACAACCTGAGCTGAAGGCAGATACTTAACCTACTATGCCACCCAGGCGCCCTCTTCATTTTATTTTTTTATTTAAAAAACTTTTTTTAGGGGTGCCCCATTTGCTCAGTTGGAGGAGTAAGTGACTCTTGATCTTGGGGTTGTGAGTTCGAGATCCATTTTGGGTATAGAGATTACTTAAATAAATAAAACTCAAACAAAGATGATTAAACAATTTTAAAGCAAAATCTCTGACAAATTTATTTACTGATTCCACTAATCTACACCCAATGAGGGGCTTGAACCCATGAACTCGACATTAAGAGTCACAAGCTCTTCAAACTGAGCCATTCAAGTGTCCCTGAGAATGTCATTTTAGAGTGGGACAGTGAACTTTCCTGGAAAACGTGATGGTATTTGCCAGGCAGTGTTGAGTGTTCTTCTGAGCTTTAAGGTCACAAGTCAAAGTGAAATCCCTCCGGGCGCCTGGGTGGCTCAGTCAGTTAAGCGTCTGCCTTGGGCTCAGGTCATGATCCTAGAATCCCGGGATCCAGCCCCAGGTTGGGCTCCCTGCTCCGCGGGAAGCCTGCTTCTCCCTCTCCCTCTGCTGCTCCCCCTGCTTGTGTTCCTTCTCTCGCTGTGTCTCTCTCTGTCAAATAAATAAATAAAGTCTTAAAAAAAAAAAAAACCCAAAGTGAAATCCATCAGCTACATTGTGCGATTTCTTCTAGCAAGAACCAGCTGTTCGGGTACAAGCTCTGACGGCCAGGGAGTTGGGGTCAACAGAGCGGGATATTCCAGGTCAACAGGGCAAACAAGAGAAAGACCAGATGAGTGTGGAAGGTGTCTGCAGAAGCGGGATGACAATGCCGGGCCATGACCTAAGCAGGGCTCGGAAGTAAGGACGAGAGGGGACAAGTGTCTGTCGGACAAAAGAGAAGAACGACGACAACGGGGCTCATAAGCGAGGAGCCGAAAGGACAAGCGGTGACAGCAGGGCATTTGAAGGAGCTGGATGTTTCGAAGGACGGGAGTAAAGAAATAGTCCGGACATGACAAGCAGAACACCCAAGGACATCCCCTGGCCCTGAGGTGCCTGGGAGGTGAGGGGAAAAGTAAAAGCAGCTTCCACACGCGGCAGGAGCCGGGTTCACTCACCGTCTGGAGGCGGAAGGGCTATTCACGGAAGAGGAGGCTACCAGGGTGTTTGATGGGGACAGAGCAGGAGTCAGTAAGAGTGCGATGGGAGGGGGGGGCAGAGGGGGACTGGATGAGATTAGGTGAGGAGCTCAGTGGTCCTGGGATGAATGGCCATTGTGACATTGGGTGACCTAGAAGTCTTGCTCCTCTGGCAGTGACCAGGGCAAATGGGATATAAAGCATGGTCTGACCAGCCTGGCAGGCTCTTGGAGGGAGATGGGAAATCAGCCTGAGGTGCAGAGTTTGAGTATGAATACAAGGGTCAAGTAACTTCACGATGACTGCCCTGCCCTGCAAAGTATCATGGCGGGTGGTGGCAATCTTTGGAGGGAGGGGTGGAGGTGCTCTCTCGGGGAAGATACAGTGAAGTAGGGGCTGTGGGGTGACCAGTCTTAGCTTACTCACCACCTTGAATGATTGAGTCGTGATCATTAGTAAGTACCGAGCATTTACTTTGTGGATGACTTAACCATTCAACACCAACAGTGTTCTTAGAGCTGGCTGGTTTCAGAAACTGTGTTGTGGCCTAGACAGAAGGAACTAGAGTGTGGCAAACAGAGATGGACCTTTACCCTCACCTTATCAGAATCAGAGAGGGGTGGGGTCTTTATGATGGTCATATACAGTGTATGCAACAGCCCTGATGAACCTGAGAGCTTATTTCAGACAGCGTTCAAGTTTAATGATGTCTCCAAAGCAACCAGGTATACATACACAATTCTGAGGAAGTTCCCCGTCCCAATAACTGGACAGGGTCAAACAGGACTGTCACCAGGGTTCTCACATTGCTGGTTGAGAAGGAACACACTGGCAGCTTGCAAGGCACGAGAAAGAAACAACAAAGGAAAAATACACACTTACATGGCTTTCCTTTCCGGAATTATCTGTCCCCATAGGGTCTCCTGAGATGTCCTAGAAAATCAAGGTGTGTGATAAAAATGAAGTAAATACCATAAACTTAATTTCATTGGCACTCTTACTCAGGTGAGTGGGTTATCAAGTGTCATGGCCCAGATGAACCTCTTATAACACACATCACTGTATATAATACTGACTCGGAATGTACCCAGTTTGATAATGTTCCTGGGAGATTCTAGGCTGTCCCCAGCTGCAGTGCTAGGGGTCAGCAGTCATTGAGGACTGAGTGTATTAGAGGGAGAATTAGGGCCATGAACTGGTAGAAGAATGTGAAAGAAGGACATAAAGGAATGTGGGTAGAGGAGGGAGGGGGATATGTCATACCTTATTTGGTTCCCTCTTTGTTAAAAAGAAAAAAAAAGGGAACTTCCAGAAATCTGTAGAGAAGACTATGAACCAATAAAGTAATTACTACATTTCCATTTCCATGCAGGGTTTATTACGTCAAAAAGATAGCCAGGGGGCGCCTGGGTGGCTCAGTCATTAAGCGTCTGCCTTCTGCTCAGGTCATGATCCTAGGGTCCTGGGATCAAGCCCCAAGTCCAGCTCTCTGCTCAACAGGAGCCTGCTTCTCCCTCTCCCTGCCGCTCCTCCTGCTTATACTCTCTCTCTCTGTGTCAAATAAATAAATAAAATCTTAAAAAAAAAAAAAAGATAGCCCAGAAAAAAAAATAGCATGTGGGTCTAAATGCTACAAATAACTCATAGACTATCTCAGACCGGTGGGTTAGTTAGCCATCTTGACATGGAGGACATCACATTTTGCTTCTATCCTTGGGTGCAAAAGGCTTTTTAGGGGAAAGCAGTGGCCCCTTTGAATGGCAACGGCTAAGCAGTAGAATTATAGGGGTATAGGAGAACACAGGCGTAGCTTGGTTTGTACATAACCCAAGCTGGCTCACCCCTACAGAAATCAGCTGTTGAAAAGCACAGGTAAATTTATTTGATGCATGTTATTGGGCATAAAATGGGGGCAAAAATGTGAAAGCTGGCCTGTAAGTAAGACTCAGGGGGACCCAAAATTACCTAAGGAGAATCGTATTTCAGAGCCAACTGGCAGGGAGGGGAGATAAAATGATTCTGTTTTAATCAACAATCAAACTGGGAGGCTCCACACTAGTTCTGTGGAGATTCTAGTCCAACAAGACAGGGTTCTTAGTGTTCAAGGTCCTCATGCATTCCCTTGAGGAGTGTCTAGCTTCAGGGCGGAGACAGATACCCGCACAGAGAACTCAGTGCCCAGAATTAATAGACTCAGGATTGGTCTAGCTGCTCTCCAGTTCTAAATTATTAAAAATGTTTATGAAACAGATTGCTTTCTTTTTTGCAGCTTATTTTTCAGATTCTTCTTACCCTCGAGGGTTCTTAGAGCCTTATTTGGCTACTGATCGGAGATCTTCCTCACCAGGTAGTTCATTCAGCTGACCAATTAAGAAAGGAAGAGAAGGGAAAACGAATATTTGGTAAGCACTCCCCCAATGTGCTTTTTTTCACATTATCTTATTTAATCTTCACAGAGACTATATCTTTTATTTCCATTTTACAAATGAGAGGACTGGTTAGGCACAGTAAGGTAATGCCCAAGATGAGCTGAATGATCGATTCGAGAATGGTGGTGCTAAGGCCTGACCCTAAGCTGTACAACTCCAAAACCCATGTGCTTTCCCCACACAGTTTCAGTGCCATCAGCCCTCAGCGCTATGTCTTAGCAGTCATAAACCTAGAGAAATATTTATTTGTGTATCAGATAAGCTCTGGTACTTAATAATTTCTGATTGATTCCCAACGAAGCTTGTAGTTAGGTGCTCACCTTTATAGGGGCTTTCATTCTTTGAAATGGGATATCATACTTTCTAACCAAAGGACTATAAAATATTTGTACTTTGTTTACTTCTTGTAAAGACACCCAGAAGAATGAAAGCAATAAAGCAGCCAAGCCCTTGTAACCATAGGAACCTTCCCTGTCTGCTTCCTACTGGGGGTTGGTAACGGAGAGGGGACCCTGCCTGGTATCCATGACTCCTCACTCACTTTGGGATGATGCTGACTTCTGACTCCTAGCAAATGATTCATAGAAAAAATATCCTGGATTTATATCCACGGAAGCACTGAAGCATAGGTATGTTGTGCGTGGGTGTAGGTATGTTTGCGTCCAGATTGCTCAGAATTCAGAAGCTGTATTGGTGTGGGTCAAGAGCCATACTACATTGACCCATCCTCCCATCATTTTTTTTTTAAAGATTTTATTTATTTATTTGAGACAGAGAGAGAGAGAGCACAAGCAGGGAGGAGGATCAGAGGGAGAGAGAGAAGCAGATTACCCGCTGAGCAGGGAGCCCGACAAGGGGCTCCATCCCAGGACCTCGAGATCATGACCTGAGCTGAAGGCAGATGCTTAACTGACTGAGCCACGCAGGGCGCCCCGCCCCCGGGGTCATTTTTTAAGAAAAGATTTATTTAGGGTGCCTGGGTGGCTCAGTTGGTTAAGCGACTGCCTTCGGCTCAGGTCATGATCCTGGAGTCCCAGGATCGAGTCCCACATCGGGCTCCCTGCTCAGCAGAGGGTCTGCTTCTCCCTCTGACCCTCTTCCCTCTCATGCTCTCTGTCTCCCATTCTCTCTCTCTCAAATAAATAAGTAAAATCTTAAAAAAAAAAAGATTTATTTATTTTCAAGAGAGAGAGAGAGGGAGAGGGCGGGAGAGAGAAACCCAAGCCGACTCTACTCTAAGCCCAGAGCCTGATGTGGGGCTCTATCTCCCAACACTGAGATCAGGATCTAAGCTGAAACCAAGAATCAGAGGCTCAACGGACTGTGCCACCCAGGTGCCCCTCCTCTCATCATTTTTGAGGGCAATTCCAGATGGAAACTTGAGTTAATAAAACCCTCTGATTCCCCCAGAAACTTTCTCCTCTGTTGCCCCACTTTGGTTCTCTTTGAAGGCTCTCGACTACAGATCAGTTCTAGTTGTATGGAGATAAACTCTAACCCGGTTAGGTATTCCCTGCCCCATCCCACAGAGACCCAGCCCGGTGGACTCCTGCTCTGCGCTCCCTCCCTCATCTGTGACTGACGCCCTTGCGTGGCTCCGCCTAATTCACACCCCCAGACAGGACCCTAGGTTCTCTGGCCCTTTCCCCAGACTCAACCCTAGGCCCAAGCTCCCTGCTAGGAAACGATAAAGACAATGTACTAGTGATGGAGACCTCCCAGGTTAGATATTTTCATTTTAATACAGTTTTCTTTGAGACAATGTTTCATCCAAAAGAGGCACAGAAGTTGGTTTTGAGGGAGGTGTTTGAGGCAGTAGGGTCCTTTGCTACCTGTCAGATCACCCCTCTAAAGCACAGGCCTGGCTGGGGATTAATTTGTGACTTGTTTACTTAATACATATTTACTAAGCACTTATAATTAATTTAAGCTGTGCAACTCTATGCTAAGCATTATTTGTATCCAAGAAGTAAAAGACATAGGCTCTGTTCTCAAGAACCTCCAGCCCAGGGTGCCTGGGTGGCTCAGTTGGTTAGGCGACTGCCTTCGGCTCAGGTCATGATCCTGGAGTCCCAGGATCGAGTCCTGCATCGGGCTCCCTGCTCAGCGGGGAGTCTGCTTCTCCCTCTGACCCTCCCTCCTCTCATGTGCTCTCTTTCTCTCATTCTCTCTCTTTCAAATAAATAAATAAATAAATCTTTAAAAAAAAAAAGAACCTCTAGCCCAGTTGGGAGAGATCCGAAACATGTGAAGTTAAAAAATAAACGGTTACATATTAACAACAGACAATAAAACTAGAGTACAGCACTGAGCTTTCCAGAAGAAAGGTAAGTCATGGTGCCCAAATCCATCATGAGACTGGGGTCTGGGGAGTCCATAAACTAATCTCCAGAAGAATCTTTCAGGGGATGTTAATTGCTTTTCTTTAGGCTCCAAAGTTATGTCTGAATACTGATCTCCTGAACACCAAGGAAAATTATTATTATTTGAACATATTTATGGCAGACGAACAAGAAAGCATTTAGCTAAGAGAACACTTTGGTTAAAAATTAAGGATGTTATTATTATATTTTAATTTCTCATGCAAGTCCAGTTCTAACAAATGGTAACAATTTGGACCATAAGCGATAACATTTCAATAATTTGTGAAATCATAACTAGCATATATGCATTAACTCATCGAATGCTGTTGTCAGCCCTAAAGTGTTTGTCTTAGTCATGAAAATGGAGAGAAATGTTTGTGTTTCAGATAAACTCTGGCAGTTAATAACTTCTAATTAATTCTAAAAGGAGCTTGTAAGTGGGTGCTCATCTTTATAGGGATCTTCATTCTTTGAAATGGGTATTAGCCTTATTGCCTCCATTTTATAAATACACAGAGGATAGTCAGGTAGTTTCCCGAAAGTAGAGGCAGTAGGTAGAGAACTACCACTTGCCCCCAAAGCTAGCTCTACCCAAAATCCATGTCTGGTTGGTAGAAGCACAGTTTTCTTTCTTTTTTTAAAGTTTTCTTTTTCTTTGTTTTTTTTAGAGAGAGAGTCAGTGAGTGAGCAAGAGAGTGTGAGCAGGGGCGAGGGCAGAGGCAGAGGAAGAGAGCTCCCAGGACCCTGAGATCATGATCCAAGCCAAAGGCAGACGCTTCACGGACTGAGCCACCCAGGCGCCCCAGAAGCACGGTTTTCTGAGGCTGGTAACTTAAGAATCTCCAGTGGAGGGGAAGGCTAGAGGTGAACACGGCATCACCTGCAAACCCCTGCAGGGCAGTCAGCTTTACTGGATGTACCTCGTCTCCACATGGACTTCAGGTTCCCCTCAAACCTACATGTATCAAAAAACCCTAAAACTGATTTGTAATTATAAGAACCGTACCAGTTTGGAAGAATATCTAGAAGCGTAAAGAAGAAAACCATAATCAGGGGCACCTGGGTGGCTCAGTCAGATGCATTTTTAGCCTTTTGTTCCTTAGTTATGCTTTGCTTTTCTGAAAGTGATTCTGTTTAAGCTCCCCCCTGCTCGGCATGAGTGTGTGGCTCCTTGGACCCTTGTTACCATTGACGGTTATCATCTTATAAATCTTTGTCAGCGTGATAGGCAAAAACAAAACAAAACAAAACAAAACTATCTGGCCATTGTTATAATTTGTATATCCTTGATAATTAATGATGTTAATTTTTTATTAATCATGACTCTTTCCTTTAAATTATGTGTAGGTGTCCTTTGCTTACTTTCTATTGAAATCTCAATGGTTTTTATTTATTTTTTAAAGATTTTATTTATTTATTTGAGATAGAGCAAGAGCGAGAGCACAAGCGGGGGAGGGGTAGAGGCAGAGGGAGAAGAAGGCTCCCCGCTGAGAAGCCTCCCTCCCCCCCCACCCTGCAGGGTTCTATCCCAGGACCCTGGGATCATGACCTGAGCGGAAGGCAGACGTTTAACCAACTGAGCCACCAAGTGGCCCCAAAATCTTAATGGTTTTTTTAAAATCAACTTTTATAAGCAGCTATGTGACAATACTTTGTCATATTTATAGACAAGTGTTTTTCCCAGCTTCTTGTTTGACTTGTACTTTTATTTTTTGGATTTACAGAAGATTTCTATTTTCATATGGTTACATCTATCAGCCTTTTTAAGGTTTTTTCTTCCATGACCATTAACGCTTAGAAACATTTCTCATCCAGAAAGCACATAACTGATAAAATTTTCTCCTAGTTCTTAAAAATGATATATTTGCAGTAATTCTTTAATTCATATGGACTTAATCTTAGAGCATGGCATGAGGTCAGGATTTAAAATAATACATTAAAAAATAACCCATTTTCCCAATATCATTTAATGAAGTATCCATCTCTTTCCAACAGAATCATGATACTTCTCTCGTCATTAAGTTCTGGTCTGAGTCTAATGGCATTTTATTAATTTCCATTCACTTGTATATAGCTCTACATTCTTTTCCCCTTTTTATTTATACATTAGCTTTATTTACCCAATAGTGAACTTCTTGACTAAAGAGGGTTTCTTTTTACTTAGTCATCTGTCTTTCTAATCACTGTCTACTGGATTATCTGCAGTGCTGGGCACTGGGGATCTTCAGAGGGACAAGACAGGGTCAATCTGCTCAGGGAATTCACAGCCCAGGACTCGGGCAGGTTGAGCGGACTACAGGAAAAATAAGGGGTGTGGTATAGAAATGTCAGGGTGCTAGGAGAGCAGAGACGGCTTTACAGAGAAGGGGCTGCTCAAACGGTCCAGGAGGCGAACAGGAATTTGTCAGGCCAGCAAGTGGGGAAGTGCATTTGGAACAGAGGGGAGAGTTCACACAGAGGCTGAAAGATGGGGAATCTGTGTGACAAGTTTGGGAAGCCAAAAGTAGTTGCATAGAGCTAGATCTCCAGGGGCATCCAGGGAGATGGTAGGGATGGGGCTGAAGGTAAGAGCCAGATGACTGGGGAGTTGGGATTTTATCTAAGTGATGAGTAATCCAGGGAGTGATGTGGCCAGAGATGGGGAGAAATTCCTTTGCTAGCGATACAGAGGACAGATTGGAGGGGCAGAGGGCTGAGACGACAGAGACCATATCAGAGTAGAGAGCAAACAGGGGCCTGAACTGACGCTGGCAAGGAGGAGGTCCTGGAGAAGAGAGTGTAAACCCGTGTGGGGCTTGGGAGGTAAAACCAATAGGATGTAGGAGATTTAAAAAAAAAAAAAAAAAAAGAGGAGCAATTTAGGATGATTCTACTCTTGGGACTTGGGGACTTGGTGATGGGGTAAATGGTTGTCCTATTTACAATGACAAGGAGTGAAGGGGAGGGAGCAGGTTTGGTGGTAGATACCAAGGAGAGAATGAGTCCATATCTGAGTCTGAGGTGCTTACTATACAACTAGGCACAGATATCTAGTATATTTGAGGAAAGCACACGTCTGGGGCTAAGAAGAAAGTTTTGGGATAGGTACATGGATAGATATTAGAGTCTTCAGAATCTAAGGTCATAACTGGAATTATAAGTACATATGAATTAATCAGCCAGGAAGGCAAGAAAAGAAAGCTGACGTGGATCTCTGGGAACACTGATATTTGGAGGAACTAGAGCCTTAAGGAGTATCGAGAAGAAACAATGGGAGGGCCAAACTAGCAGAGGACAGTCGAGCTAAGGAACAGTTAAAAAACACTGATAGGCAGAGGTCAAGCTAAGGCAAGAACTAAAATTGCCCATTGTGTTTGGCCACCAGGAGGCTGTGGTGATCTTAGCAAGAGAAGTTTCAGTGGAGTGTTGGGGGCAGAATACCGAGTAGGTGGGAGTGAGTGGGACATGAAGAGGTGGAGGCAGGGAGCACGGCCTCTCCCTCACCCTGGAGTGAAAACTGGAGGAAGATACTCTTCAGGTCTACAAACATTTGAGAACCTACTATGCCTCAGTCATCACGCTGAAAACACGGGGGGTGGGGGGGTGGAGGCTGAGGAAGGGAGAGGAGTGAAGGAGACTGCCATGGTGAAGTGCTCATGCTAATGAAAGAGACAACAATAATACACTAAAATAAACACCGAGGTAGGGGTGAAACCACCAAGGAGGAACAGAGGAAGGATGAAGGTGCATGGGAATGAATGGTGCGAGATGAAGATGCATTTAATCAGGGTACCCAGCAACATTGGCATCCTGGTCCTAACGAGCCGCCCCTTCCTACATCCACTCAGGTCCCCCTCCAACTCATTCTTTACACAACACCCAAAGGAATCTTCCAAAACCCAAATCCAATTACCCCATTCCCATTCCAGTGGCTTCCTGTTGTTCTAAGGACAAAACCCTAATCCCTAACACCACCAAGGCCCTCACGGTGTGGTCCCCGCTCCCCGTCCAGCCTCCCTGGGGCCCTTGCTGCCAAGGGCCCTCTTCTTCCCTCTGCTCCTCCAGCACACTGTGCTCCCCCTTGCCCCTCCTTACCCCTGTAGGGCTTTGACCATGCTTTGCCCACCCCTCCAGTCTGAAATGTTCTGCCCCCTCGGTTTTGTCTAATCAATACCTACTCATCCTTCAGACATCAGCATGATCACTGTTTCCTCAAAGAAACCTTCACTGACCCTACAGACAGGTCTGATTCTCCTAGAGTCCCCCGTAGCTATCTCTTGTTGTACTTTTTCCCAACATAATTTTGTATTTCGGGGAGTATTTGAACAATGTCCCTCTCTCCTATCACACTAAGTTCTGTAGAGCAAGGACCAGGTCTTTGTTGTCCATTATATCTTCAGTAAGTAATGCAATGCATTGTTTATATAGACAATAAATATGTTATAAGTGAGGCTTTGGCCTCAAAACCCAGGTTTGGGGAAAGTAGACCATATGAGGAACCACTTCTACATGGGGTGTAGGAGACCTAAAGCCAAGAACCCAAACAGACCTGCATTTCCTTCTTCTCTCCTCATTTCTCACCTGACTCTTCGCTTTTCCCACTCCAGCGGAGCAGAAGGGCCAATGATTCAGGAGTGTGATAACCTAAGCAGAACCATGATGTTTGTTCCTGTGCTTGCAGGTTCTCAGGTCAAGGGGGATATATTTTTCAGGGTGGGCAAAATTTGAGCCCATTTGTCAGCTGAGGGGAAGGAGTCAGGAAAGAAGGTGAAGATATGGGAAAGAGACATAGTCAATGAAGCTCCTAGAGAGCAACCATAAATAGCCTCACCCACATCTGGCATTGCTGTTGGAGGACACTGTTGGAGGAAAACCACATCACAGAACAGCCTGCTACAAAAGGCTGGCACGCACCCAGGGTTGGTGGTTTGTAGAGCTGATGCTCCAAATGCACAAGGGGTGAAGGTGTTGCCAAAGTATAATTTTCGGGGCGCCTGGGTGGCTCAGTTGGTTGAGCCACTGACTCTTGATTTCGGCTCAGGGCATGGTCTCAGGCTTGAGCCGAGCCCCACATTGGGCTCTGCACAGAGTCTGCTTATGTTCTTTCTCCCTCTGCCCCTCCCCTGCCAATAAAATAAATAAATAAAATCTTTTTTAAAAAGTATAATTTTCAAAAATTTAAAAATGTGATTCTGATACAAATATGAAATGAACACGCATTAAAGATTCATCAATTCATGAGTGAACCAGTAAGACAGCAAAGCCTGTTCCAAGAGCACTGAGAAACTGGGTCTTTATAGGCAAAGAACAGGAATGTTAGAACACATTTGCTAAGTTAGATATAAAACCGGTTGATGTCCTACAGGGCAACAAAACTGTAGTTTATCCTTCCCATTGGACAGAAATAATTTGCATCTCTATTGGACAAAAATCTGTAAGCTAATGTGTAACTTCACAGTGTCTGGGCTGTAATCAATAGTAAATAGCAAAGTCAAACTTGGATTCTTTCTTCTAGATAAAGAAATCATCTTAAGTGAGCCCGTTAAACAGTGCTAAACACTGAAAGAGCAGTCATTGTCTTGCTTTATTTCCACATTTGGATAATTTTTCTTAATAGCTCTGAAGCTGCTGACAAGAAAGTGGTCCAGGTGGTTCTAGGAGGTGTAGAATGGAGCAGAGAAACGGGGAGCCAGAGGAAGCTGAGGGATGGAGATAAAAGAAAGGAGTGGTCAACAGCAGGCTGGCTAGATGAGGCCCAGGAGCAGGTGTAGTTAGGGAAGGAGAGTGAGAAGACGGGAAGAACGAGAATGTGTGCTGGGAGCTGAAGAGGTGGAACATTCTAGGGGCTCTCAGAGCTCAGGGTCCACGGCAGAAGCCTGGTGAAGCGGACTGCCGGGTTCCAAATCCGAGGAGCTGGGAGCATAGGTTTCATGTTGGATGTGTTGTCCACATGGATCTCGACTTCTAGTCCTTCCTGAATCAGTCAGGGTTTGCCCAGAGAAGCAGAAACTTTATGAATGGTATAGAATAAAGGATGTATTACAGGGATTATTTAGAATTACACAACTATGGGAACTGGTAGAAGACAGCACAGCAAAGCTGCTGCCTTTGGATCTAATGTTTGGCCTGAAGTCACTATAGGTCACCACACCGGCTGCCAGGAAAGAAAGCTGGATTTGACTTGAGAGCGAGGACAGATGGGAACTCATGAGGACAAACTGAAACCCAGGTGTTATTTTTACCCCTTCAAGCCTAGATGCTATGGGTGCCCTCCAGGAGATCCTGGCACCTTTCCTGGGAGCCACACACACTTGACCCAGCCCACGGAGAAGCTAAAGGAGTTCTGGTGGGAGCCACAAGTGCGGTGGGTCCTGGTGCTGCCTCTTGCCCGTGAACTAGCCGAGCACATGGACTGCATCAGTGCCTGGTGCCCTGCACCTGCCTTTAGACCCTTAAAATCATGGCTGATGGCCATCTTCCAAATACCACACACATTTCCCTTGTAGCCGACACTGGCCTGGAATATACAGGGAGATATACACAAATTATGGATACCTGCAACAACATGGATGCATCTCAAGAACATTATGCTTAGCAATAAAAGCCCGATAAAAAGAGTACTTATTGCATGATTCCATTTATATGGAATTCCAGAACAGGCAAAGCTAACCTAGGGTGATAGAAATCAGAACAAAGTTGCCTGGGACTGGGGTGGGACTGGGAGGGGAGAGACTGGTAAAAGGCATAAGGTAATTTTGGGGGGTAGGAGGTAATGGAAACGTTTGCTATTTTGATAGAGCTGTGAATTACACAAGCATATGCACTTGTCAAAACTCTCCGAACCACGCCCTAACATCTGTGCATTTTATTATATCTAAGTTATATCTCAATTTTTTACAAAATGAAAGTAAAGAAAAATGGTGCCCTGAGAGCTAAGGGCAGACTGATAAGCAACCAAGGAAAACGTTACGCGCTGTTTCCTTATATCTGTGTCCGGGCCACTTTCAAGAGACTACTCCCATCGATGCACATCCTTGCCCTTTGATGCGAAAAAGTCTGGCAGAGCCTGCGACTCCATCATACCTCACCTTCAGCCAGGAGAGAAATCAAGAGGAGAGAAGCAAGGAGGAGCCAAAACTCCCAATACAGGGACTAGGCAGATAAACTTAGGGTGGAACTGTAGAGCTGGGATTTTCTTTCCTTTTCTCCAAAACTTAAATTCACCGTTCAACAGATATGTGACTTCTAAACCCTCATCTAGCTCTCATTGTGTGTGTGTGAGGGAGAGACACATACACTTTCAAATAACGGAGATCATGGGAATCCTGCAGCTAGAGGACACCATTTCCCTGAACCCACAGCCACGCCAGCACCCGAACCCGGTGTCTTCTAGACTGGCCTCCTCATCGTGCTGTTTGCGTTTCTCGGAACATCACCAATAACAACAACAAAAATCTCTTTCACGCTGTTCGGCTGTGTGGGTGGGCCTCAATCTCAGTGTGCACAGAGTCCTCTCGCACCCGGCAGGTGGCTCAGGCCTGGGCGCCGGCACGCACAGCTGCTGATACGGAGGCAGAGGCCAGAGGTTTGCTCAGAGATCCCAGGGGGGCCAGGGGGTGGGGGTAGGGGGGGAGGCCCTGAAGGGGCGGGGCGTGGGGGCTCGGGCCTCTCCCAAAGCCCCCCCCCCCCCCGCCCCCGCTCTGCGCTCTAGCCTCAGCACGGCGAACAGACAGGACGAGCAGGTATCCTTAGAGGCCCCTACATCTTTACTTCAGGAGTCCTTTTACAAGCTCGGGTGAATTTTTAACTTCCCTTGGGTGCGATAAAAAACAAAGGCAGAAACTCAGACCGGTAACAGTGGCATCCTCACCCTCAGGCTGGTTTCTACAGCTCTGCCCTTTGTCCCCGAGTCTCCGCCCCTCCTGCGGCCCCAGGCCCCAGGGGCCCGCGAGAGGGGGATCACGTGGCTCGAATGGGGCCGAGCTCCTGGCAGTTTCCTGGGCTCCCTGCTGGGACCAGGCTTCCTGGGATTTCCGGCGGCTGCCCCCACTTTTTCTTTTCCCTTTTGTTTTTGTTGTTGATGTGGTTGTGTGCCCACAACCCTGGGATTCCTCCCACCTCAAGCTCCAGAATCCAATTTCTTAGATTTCACTATTTTTAAGGTCTGTGGAAAAAAAAAAAAAAGAAAAGAAAAGTTAAGCTAATATATTCTTACTGCACAAAGGAAGCTCTGTTGTTTTATTTCTCCCTAAAACTGATGCTCACCAGTACTTTTCAGATCTTGAAAGATGGGTGTACTATTTATTTGTAGGAAAACCACCAGACCAAGCGAGGGTGCTTTTTTTTTTTTAAGATTTTATTTATTTGATAGAGCACAAGCAGAAGGAGAGAGGGAGAAGCAGGCTCCCTGCTGAGCAAGGAGCCCGATGTGGGACTCCATTCCAGGACCCTGGGATCATGACCCAGGCTGAAGGCAGCCGCTTAACTGACTGAGCCACCCAGGCGTCCCAAGTGAAGGTGCTTTAAAAACAACCCAGTCTCTCAGAAACGTCCTTCCCTTTCCTTTCTCCGATACCACCTTTTTTAAAGACTCCTTTACAGAGCCCTCAAATAACTGAAGTTATCAGGAATTATTTCCTGGGATGTTTTTACTCTGGTGAAATTGCATGGCAAATATTTCATTAAACACTTTTCTTTCTTTCCAGACTACGATGGTAAATCTGGGAATCAGCCTGTGTGATATTATACAGGAAAACGGCTCTTTACACACACATGCCAAGGTATCTAGTAGATTCCAGATAAAGATGTATGAAGGAATGAATGAAGAACAGTCTGGGAGAAAAGGAGAAGCTGGGGATTTCTCATGGGAGAATTCCTCCCAGAATAATAAAGAATTGACGGAGTCAATAAAAATACATGTTTTCCTTTTTTTCTTAGCTAGTGATTGGGGAAATTTTTTGAGGAAAACATCACTGGAAATTATTGGAAAACATTTTTGGAAAGTTTAGGAGCCTGAAGAACTTTTAGATCCCAGAACAGCTGGGATGCCAGGCCTTATGAAGAAGAAGAGGGGTATGATCTTGGACTTGGCCCTGCCGACTCATCATGAACCTGGGGTGGGGGGTAGAAGACGCGTTGTTGTTCAGAATGTCCTGACAGCCACCTTCTCCTCTGGCTAGAGGGAGGCCAAAAACATTTGGTGAAATGTTGCCCAAAGCATCCCTCCCTGACCCCTGGCTGCTCTGGGGAACTAGGACTGATTGCTCAGTTCACCACACAGACCTAAGGCCAAATTTTGCCTGTGTCCTGAGTTATATAGCCTGATAAAAGAAGACACTGTGAGGCATGGTATTAAGTTGCAAAGAAAACTCAGTTAGTTTAAGCATTAGAGTTTTAGTTGGAGAGCTGCCCCTGTGAAGAACAAAGACTAGGGCCCGGTGGAGGTGATGCGGGTGGTGTGTGGCAAAGTGCACAAGGGAAAGGGGCTGATGGTTCGGGACTAGTTGGTGTTAGCAGATCTTGGTATGGGCCGCAAGCCCGTTTGTTGAGGCTGATAGTAGTCACAGGTTCACCGTAAAGCTGTTTTTCTGTTGGTATTTACCCATTTTTCTGGAAGCAGTTACTCTGGGTCGTTCTTTAGGAGCCCCAACTCTTGTGATCACATACTTTCTAGCCTCGGAATCTTGCAGCAGGGAAGTCCACATGCTCAAAATACTGAAAAATTCATGTATCAAACCTCAGCACTATTGATATTTGGAGCTGGATCATTGCTTGCTGTGGGGGGGGCCTCTATCCGCGAGATGTTAGTAGCACCCTCCAGTTGTGACAACCCAAAATGTCTGCAGACACTGGCAAATGGCCCTGAGGGCAGAACTGCCCCCAGCTGAAAACCACTGCTTCAGACACATTACCCTCCATGAGATTCTTTACATAGGCTGCTATGATGATTGGTATTAGCTTGTCCAGCTACCAGAACAAACCAAGAAACTCAGTTCATGTTGAGTTGAAGAGTGCTTCTGCCCAATTCTATGTTAGACTCAGAGAAATCTAGGGGTCAGTGAGCTCAGGTCCCAGGCTTTAGAGGGTCCTGCTCCAGGCCTGTTCCAGCCATGTCTCTTCCCCCTGGGTTAAGGGTCAAGAGGGCCACGGGAATATACCTACGAGAGCCTGCACCTCCCTTTTAGACCACATCCTGGGTACTCAGGACACCAAAAGTCCTTGCTCAGAAGGGTCATGTTTGCTTTCAGGGTTGACACGGCCTCTTCTCTGGGTCCCTTTTCCAGACTCTGGGCCATGCCATGGGGGAGGCCCAAGTGGGGCCAAGGGGTGCTACCTTTTGGCAATGTGGATGGAGCTGGGACATGTAGGCTGGGCTCTTACCCTGACTCCTGCACATTTTAGACAAAGCTCTGCCCTCTCCTTCTTCCACCACCAGCTCTCAAACAAAGGTAGTTGCTAAGAGATTATTAGCAGTTCCATATCACTCTGTCCCTCCTCTAACTTCGCCACCTTCCTCAGCCTCTGCAGAATGTGGTGATGAACACCAACCCCACATGGAGAACCAGGAAGGAAAAGAAGAGACTCTGAGAGCCCAGAGAATCGTTCCCTGCTCAAGCCAGGGCTAGACAGCTTTATACCTCTCCACGGAGCAGAGAGCGCTACTACCTCATTATCATGAAACGTTCCCGGGGGAAAAACACCAGCATTCCTGGTAGATTTGCTCTCCTCCATTTGTATCAATTGGACACAGAAGATCAGCTTGTCCTTGGGGCAGCAGCCTCCACTCTCAAGCATTATTTGGTACAGTGTCTCCTCCTTCTCCTTGAAGCCATCTGGCTGATTTTCCTCTAGGTGGAATGAATCACTCTTGATTTTGAGCCCCTGTAGCTAGTTACTCACTTACTTGATTAATTCCATTGACTTATTTCATTACATCTTTCACTGAGGTGAGTCCTCCTAGAAAGAGCTTTTCAAGATTGAGGGCATCTGATTCATCTGGCTTTCCTCTGTGGGCCTAACACAGGGACACACACACACACAGACACAACTACACACATACCCACACACACACAACCACACCCACACACACCCACCCCCACACACAAAACCACACACACACCACACAACGACACACACACAAAAACCACACACATGCGTGCACACACACACAACCACACACACACACACACACACACACACACACACTACCACACACACACTACACAACGAGCTGTTCGAGCATTACTTGTTACTCACTGAGTCAATTAACTTTAAAATTCAACCTGGTTGGGATTAAAGTCTCTGGGTTTTATGAGAAAACCAGTCCAACCAGTTCCCTCCTTTATGGCTCTTAGATCCTGAAGCTAGTTTGTTTTTTCAACTTAGAGCTTTGCTGTCCTCATTCACTTCCTACCTGGGCCCCCAGAGCCTTTTCACCTTGCAAAGACTGGGAACATGAGGGAAAAGCAAGTTTTCAGGATTGTATTGGTTTCTTAGAACTGCTGTAACAACCTACTACAAACTTGGTGACTTAAAACAATAGATATTTCTTCTCTCATCGTTCTGGAGGCCAGAAGTCCCAAATCAAGGTGTTGGCAGGACCATGCTTCCTCTGAGGACCCTAGTGGAGGATCCTTCCTTGTCTCTTCCAGCTTCTGGTGGTTGAGTCAACCCTGGGCGTTCCAACACTGACAGAAGTATCATTCCAGTCTCTGCCTCGCCACTGCCACGTAACACTTTCCCTGTGTCTTTTTCCCCTCTGTGTCCAAATTTCTCTCTTGTCAAAGGGACACTAGTCAGGTGCCTGGGTGACTCAGTCAGTTGAGTGTTTGCCTTTGGCTCAGGTCGTGATCCAGGGGTCCTGGGATCAAGCCCCTCATTGGGCTCCCTGCTCAGCAGGGCGTCTGCTTCTCTCTCTCCCTCTGCCTACCGCTCTGCCTACTTGTGCTCTCTCTCTGTCAAATAAATAAATAAATAAAATCTTAAAAAAAAGAAAAAGACACTCATCTTTGGATTAGGGCTCACCGTAATCCAGTATAACCTCTTTTTTCAAAAAAAAAAAATTTAATTTATTTATTTGAGAGAGAGCATGAGTGAGAGGGCACAAGCAGGGGGGAGTGGTAGAGGGAGAGGGAGAGGGAGAAGCAGATTCCCCACAGAGCCCTACGTGGGGTTCGATCCCAGGACCTTGGGATTATGACCAGAGCCAAAGGCAGACGCGTAACCGACTGAGCCACCCAGGTGCCCCTAACCTCCTCTTAACTTGATGATATCTGTAAACCCCCCCCATTTCCATACAAGGTCACATTCACAAGTACAGAGGTTTAGGACTTGAACATGTCTTTTTAGAAGACACAATTCCACTGGCTACAGGGATGAAGGGGCTTAATTCCCATAGCCTTTGGTACAACTCTGTCTTGGAGCACTGTAGGACTCCACAGCTGTGTGAGCCTGTTCTCCCATCTTCTTTCTCTATATAAGGCTTTGTGATTGGGAATTTTTGATTTGCTCCCAGCTCTACTGTATTTGCAACCTTGGATAAACTACATATCCCAGAATACTTTAAAATATTATTATACCCCTTCACATAAAATTTAAGAACCTTACAAGAATAAACTTCCAATTCTTCACTCCCATCCACCTTTTACGCTATTGTAATCACATGTTTTACTTCTTCCTTTTTTTCTTTTAGATTTATTTATTTTATTTAATTTTACTATTTTTTAAGATTTTATTTATTTATTTGACAGAGAGAGCACAAGTAGGCAGAGAGGCAGGCAGAGGGAGAGGGAGAAGCAGACTCCCCGCCGAGCAGGGAGCCCGATGCGGGACTCGATCCCGGGACTCCAGGATCATGACCTGAGCCGAAGGCAGTCGCTCAACCAACTGAGCCACCCAGGCGCCCCCTAGGGATTCTTTCAAAAATCGAATCCGATCAGGTCTTCATCCTGTGTAAGCCGGTCAGAGAACCATTAGAATAAAGTCTACCCATCTTGTCAGAGTGAACAGGCTCTGCACGGCGTGGCCTCTCCAGCTGCTTCTCACACTGTACCTGCACTCACTCTCCCGTCCCACTCATGACCCAGTTGTCATTTCCCCAGATACGCTCTCACACATCGGCGTTTTCACCTTTTCTCATGTGTCTGTACAATAATGAATTGCCATTTGAATGAAAATGTCTGGGTTCTTCTAACTTCTCATTTTACCTGAGACCCTATGCCATCCTCTGGGATTTGCCACGGCCTGGCTCTGGTTGGCCATCCAGGCAAGCTCTTAAGCCTTGGTCCTTATACTGACCCCTTGTCACAGAATCTAGATGTTTCAGTTTGCCTTATGAACTCAATAGGAGAACCCTGGCTCCTGAATGAGGATTATCATCCTGCAAGATGTGAGTTTCATGAGATGGCCCTAGGATTATCAACTCAAAATGTCGATTAAGCACAGATGGGTGACCATGACTAACGTTGGAGGAATCTTTTATCAGAGAAGGCCTGGAAGTTTCTTCCAGTCTCTTTGTTCCCAGAGAGAATGAGCCCCACACCTTCTTCTCTACCTTCGGGGCTCCCGTAAGAGCAAACGGGACAGGATCCGTAAATGGCTTTGATTTCCTTGGTGAGAACCAGTGCGTATGTAAATATATGCCGGAGTTTGTAATGGGAGTGTGTAACAAAGCCTGCCGTCACCATTCTGAGCATACAATGTTGCTCAATGGAGTGGGACTATTGAAATGACCCATTAAAAGCCCATGAGAAAAACGTGGAAAGGGAAGGGAGCTTCTAGGAAGAGGTGGGTGGCAGGCTTCTTGAGGCATTGAGGGTTCTTTCACTAAATCCTCTTCAGAGATTAGCCCAGTACGGACTATACAGGAGCTGCTCAGGATAGACTGCCACCCGCAAAGGTTATTAGAGGTGTTTCTGTGCTTGGGACAGATAATAGAGACCCAGCCGCTGTGATGAGATCACCTCTGGCTCTGTGAAAGCAACAGTGCTTGGCAGAAGTGCTTGCTTACCAGACCTGGCTGGGGTGTTTGGCCCTGTACCAGCTGGTTAGACTCAAGGCTGGCCTCAGTGACTGGTGAAGAGGCAGCTCCCTACATGGTAACCTAGTCTCTTCTATTTCCATGTACCCTGCTCCAAAACTAGGAGTCTCACCTCTAGAATTCAATTCTGTTGGGTTATTGTCCCTCAAGCCCCATGTTGGCTGTAGAAATTGCTTAAAAAAAAAAAATAAAAAGTTTTTTTTTTTTCCCCAACGTGAACATCCTGTTGTGAATGGTGCATGAGCTTTCCTTTTCCCAGTAGGACTTCTACTGGAGAACCACACCCCAGCAGACAAGAGATGCAGAGGTAAAACTTGAGGAAAGCAGCCTGGGAGGAAACCCTCCTCTAGATTCCCTCGGAGCCTGAGAAAGGGTACCGGTTGCCAGAAGGCGGAGGAAGGGGCAAGGAGGGGTCTCACAGCCAAAGCCCAGCCTGTAGCATGGGCTAAGATTTGGCTAATTGTGGATTGGGACAGGGTAAAGGAAAACACGTCTCACAGAGGAAACTCCCTGGCACTCGTAAGGCACATTTACACTGGGCTCAGTCATGGGCATGATTAGGAAACAGTTTAGAAGCCATGACTAGCACTACCAAGGAGAGCTGGGTCCAGGGCTAGGAGGCAAGACTTCACCTTACAGGCACTGGTGTTTCTGGGACCGGAGATTCAGACTCTCACACTATTGGCTTGACCTGTTACTTCCTCAAATGTTTTCCTCGGCTGCTCACTGATGCCTGACATTCATTTTAATGGGCAGCAAACTTTGTATTTAGGGAAGGGGGGAGGGGAGGGACGGGGAGGGACGGGGAGGAAGGGAGGGAGGGAGAAAGAAAGAACCCAGCTGGGCTTACCTGGCGTGGGGGTGGGGGCTACTATGGTATAATTTTGCTCGTCCATCCCAATGAGGAAATCCATTTTTTTCCCTCACAACAGCAATGGAATAATTTCAGATGGCTTTGAGGTTCCCCAGAATAGGAAACAGAAGAAAACAAAGCCTTCACGAATAATATGAAGGGGATAGTAATGACAAGGTGGGGGGGGTGCTCAAATTCTTTTGAGTTTTTTAAAGGCTCTCAAACTGCCGTTCTGAAATGCAGTGCTGCCTCCTGCTGGCCATAGTGTGGTATAGCGCATCAAAACCAAGGATGAGTACTACGTCCTTTCCCACATTTGGGAAGGACTGAGGAAAGACTCTAAGCGCGAGGCGGGAGGCAAATCAATCCCAGAACGATTGTCCAACCACCAGGAAAATACCTCAGAAAATACCCCCGAGTGTCTCTGGCTTTGACTTTAAGCAGGTATATCTAACTTCTCCAAGCCTGTGCTTAGCGAATTAGGTCGCACCGGCTTAAATGTTCAAAGAACGATGGCTCAGAGCACCACCCGCCCGACTGCGGGGCCGTGGGCCCCTCCCGGAGTCCCCTCGGAGACTCTGCCCTGCTCTGGGGGTGGCGGCGCACCTCGGAGAGTCCCCCTTGCTCTTCTGACTCCTGAGCCCTCAACAACTCCTGGCCAAAAAGCCCTTTGATGGAACTTTCCTTCCGCTACATTGCTGACCCTGGCACTGCTGATTCCCGACTCGGCCACAGTTGCCAAGCCCACAGGTGCCAGTTTCTGTGCAGACAGAGGACAAGGACCCAGCAGAGATTTGGGATTTATTCAGATACGCTTGTATGACCAAGTAAGTTAGATGCTCTCAGCTGCCGGATAATGCGTTTGGGTATTAAAACAAGCGACTATGCTTAGGGGCTTTTCTTTACTCTTGTAAAACCAGATCTCTGCAAATGGATCAGTAATCCAAATAGAAAACTCTACTACCAGTATTTCCTCTCTATTCCCTTATAGGTTTAACTCAAACCTGCTTTCATTTTCTTTAGAGGCTTTTGAAATCTTCCATAATGAAGTGTGGGTGCATATTCATCCAGTCCCCTGGGGTGGGAAATGGAGCCTCAAAGAGAAGATATTCTCCACACAACTCCTCAGTAATCAGTGGTATTAAGTATTAGGGTTAAACTGCTCCTTGGAGAGAAAAAAGAAAGTGTTTATGGGTTTATAGACTTTTCTCAAAGGCACACTGGGAAACACGAAACATGGGTCTGATTTCAGAGGCTGGCAGATGGAAGCATATCCAGTTTTTAAAAGCAATCACCAGGCAAGTTATTATATCTGACACAAAAAAATGAGGTCCCCAAGACCCTGAGGTGCTTTTTGCATCTGGAAGAAGGTGATGAGGCAGCAGTGATCCCAATCTGAGGATGCTCAGGTGATCCTCCTTAGGCCTTGGAGGATGTTTCTATTACTGTAATGGGGAGCCTCACACCTCTCCTAATACCAGTCTGAGGACTCATCCCAGCTCTGATAGGAGCTACTGGGAGCAACAGACTTTGCAGAGGACCTAAACCATAAGATACATGTGTTGAAAGTTGTCGCCTGGATGGTTCCATGGGTTGCAACCAGTGTGGTCACACAGGCCCCATGCTCAGAAGGGTCCCACGCTCAGAGGGGTCTGTACTCGGGATTAATGCTCTGTGGCCACTGTCTTGCTACTTTGACCTTTAATCAGTTTAAGAATTATTAAACCAGATAATTTTAAGAATAATTTTACCAGGGGCGCCTGGGTGGCTCAGTCAAGGTTAGGCATATGCCTTCGGCTCAGGTCATGATTCTGGGGGAGGTGTCCCTGCTCTGCAGGGAGCCTGCTTCTCCCTCTCCTGCTCCCCCTGCTAGTACTCTCTCTGTCAAATAAGTAAATAAAATCTTAAAAAAAAAAAAAAAAGGAAAGGAAAGAAAGGAGAAGAGGCCTTGATATAGCATCTCTTCCTGGGAGGAAATACCTGCACAATATGAACCTTTGTGATTTGTCTCCCCAAATCCCAAGCGGCAATAATCTCAGAGACTTACAGGGAACATGCTGATAGCTGATCAGAATGTCCTATAGCGCACAGTGTGCCCACACCGCCTTCCTCCATGCCTGTCTAATGCCTACCCAGCTGGTCTCCACTGTCCCTTTAAGCCCTGAGCACCCCGAGCTTTCTCTTCTGAACTCTCACAGCATGGACTGGGACTCGATGTTTTCTAGGTGTGCTATTATTTTAGCATTTGCTGTGTGGGCTTTAGAAGCTCCTTGCTTCTTTGAGATCAAGGGCTCTGTTGTTCCCCTGCCTTGAATTGCTCTGAAGGCCAAGCCCAGGCCTGGACACCAAGTACTTTGACTCGCTACAGCCACTCAGCCTTCCACACTGTTCCTCCATCACCCTGGACCTGTCCCTACCACAAGGCCTTTGCACTAGCTCTCCCCCTGCCTGGAAAGTCCTTTCCCTAGCTCTCTGCAGGGCTTGATCCCTCTTCTCTTTTAGGTCTTTTGCTCAAATGTCGCTTCATCAGTGAACCTCTCCCTGACTACCCTGGTGAACATTCCAAACCTTCTCTTACTGCCATTGGTCCCCATTCCCATTCCCCGACTTTATTTTCCTCCAAACTACTTTCACCCTCAGGCATACTAAATATTACACCTACTTGTTTATTGCTTACCTTCCTTCTCTAGAAAGGACATTCTAGAAGGTTGGTGATTTTGTCTGTTTGCTGACATATTCTTACCATCTAGACCAATTACGGGCACACAGCGGATGCTCTAACTAAACATGTGGAATTAAACAAAGAACATGTTCAACAGATTCTTATTTATTTCAGTTGAAGCCCCACTGCATGGTTTGTGGTTCATGGAGGATACAGGCCCTGTGAGGGTCAGAGACAATAAGGGAGTAACTTGGGGGATAAAGAATCCTTTCTCTCTAAAAATTAATTTGCTACTTATCTGAGTTCCTGGATAGTCATACGGGGTCTCAGTCAGTGTAAGCAGTGCACCCTTGTGCTCCAGATCCTGTTAGCGCAGCTATTTGGGGCCTGTGCTGGGGAGGCCAGAGTCACATGTCCTCTGCTGGTGTGAGTCACGGCACCTGGCTCAGTTCCACAGTCTAGCCAGGGAGCGGGGAAACAGAGTGAGAAAATGTGGACAAACTGCGAGAGGGTAGAGCTGTATAAATGTAGACCTTTGCTCATTTGTTCCCTCTTTCAGGAACTGATACCCTGCCGGAGTGAAGGAGGCCTGTTCTGCTGTCGAGCAAGTTGGAGGTCCTTCTGTTCTAGGAGCCACTTGACTACCAGGGCACAGTGTCCCACAGGAGCCACGAGGGAAGGAGCTACGGGCTTCTGATGAGGCCTGGCTGTGTGGGGGCCTTTGGGTGGGCTCCGCTTTAAGGGTAGCATTTGGCTAGAGGAGACTGCAGGAAGCACAATCCAGGCGGGGAGAGTGGCAGGCTCAAAGGCCGCCTGCAGGAAACCTCCAGGAGCAGTGGCCCTTGGGAGGGGGTGGGGGAGCTAAGGTGGAGAGGGACAGTGGCACCAGGTGGAGGGGACATGGGCCACCGCCAGCTCGGGGAGTTCAGGTAATGAGAGAGGACTCCGGTAGGTTTCTGAGGGGGAGTGGGACATAAAGGTGTGTGCTCTTCCAAGGCAGCATGTCGCAGCTGCTGAATCAAATAGGACCGTGTGGGGGTTCCTACAGGCCCCCAGAGATGGACTTCAAGAGTCCACAAACCCTCTAAATTTGTAGGCACAAGTTTTTGTCAGCAGTTTCCAAAGCTCAAGAATGACTGTGTGGTGGGCATTATTGATGATCCTCCTAGACTTCGTGTCTACCCCCTCCTCACACAGCCCACACCTGGCAGGGGAAGGGGACCCCAGCCCCAGCTCCTGGGGTCCCCGGTCAGCACAGCCAGTCAGCACCATCGCTGCTTTCACGGGGGCCCCTGTGCCCTGAGCTGTCCTATTAGGGTGACTTTTAGGATTCTTGCTTCTCGTGTTGGGCTGGACCTGTTTCCTCTCTTCCTGGGGACATTTACGGCCCACCTGAGCCATCTGGCCACCAGGCTGGTGGTGTGAGCAGAGCAGGAGAGAAGGTAGAGCTTAGGGAACCACAGATAAAGGGAGCCAGACCTTGATTAAAGCAACTGTGAAGGCTAAAACCCTCTGCATGATTTTTGGGGCACTTAGGGACAAAATCGGTAGAGAGTCTAACAAGAAACCCCGCGGTGTCCATTATTCAAAGTATGAAAAAAAAATGGAAACGCCATTGCTTGCAAACTTCCAACTGTCAATTATGCAGGTACCACAAGCTATAAGCAAGAGCAAAAGCACATTACCTCTGTGGGCTCCAAGGCGGCATCAGTGGCTGATTCTTTTTTTTTTTTTTTTAAGATTTATTTATTTATTTGAGAGAGCGAGAATGAGAGAGAGTACATGAGAGGTGGGAGGGCCAGAGGGAGAAGCAGGATCCTCGCCGAGCAGGAAGCCCGATGCGGGACTCGATTCAGGGACTCCAGGATCGTGACCTGAGCCGAAGGCAGTTGCTTAACCAACTGAGCCACCCAGGCGCCCTCAGCGGCTGATTCTTAAGAGCGTGGAGTTGGGGACTAGCTGGTGTTCTCAGCTTGTTCTGGAGGTCCAGGACGAAGCAAGCATCTTGTCTTCTTCTGCTGAAATGTGGATGCGCTGGCCCCAGCCTAGGGCCAGCTGTGAGTTCTCTCTTAATGGAACAGTGTTGGAAGCAGGTGCGTGCTCCCTGCACGTTTGTAATCACAAGGCAGACATGTGCTGTGCTGTCTTCTTAGCAAATGACTGAGAGCACGCGTGTCTGCCATGAGCGGAAGGGACCGTGAGTCTGTGTCCTGAGAAGGGGAAACTGAAGTAGAAAAGGACTCCCTTAAAACAAACAAACCAAAACACTTGGCCTCCACCAAGCAGATGCTCCTCTCTGGGTCTTCAGCTTCCAAGTTCCCCTTCTGGCTTGGCTGTGGCAAAAGATGGCTGAAACCTGAAAGCGATCCTTTCTTTGCAAGTCAATGGGCAGAGTCTTAGAAGGAAAGGAGAAACAAAAGTACAGTTAAAATTCTTCTTTCTGCTTACTGGGAACAGTCCTGTACATTTCCCTTCCCAGAACTTTCCAGGAGAAGCCAATGGCTTCTTGGTCCCTGAAGGCAGATCTGGAAAGGGTTTGGAGATGGAGACAGAGAAGCAGAGCTCATGATGGTTTAAGGCTTGGCACAGGCAGCTGTGACCTGGGAGCTGGGGCTGGGAGGAAAAATCATTATATAATCACAGCTCACATTCACTGAGTGCCCATATGTGCCACATGCTATTTTATGTGCCTTTTCTAAAAAAGATTTTTTTTTTATTCATTTGAGAGAGAGAGTGAGCACAAATAGAGGGTAGGGGCAGAGGGAGAGGGAGAAGAAGCAGCAGGCTCCCCATTGAGCCAGGAGCCCCATGTGGAGCTCAATCCCAGGACCCTGAGATCGTGACCTGAGCCGAAGGCAGATGCTTAACCGGCTGAGCCATCCAGGTGCCTCTTATATGCCCTACTCAACAACAACAAAAAACTTCACTATAGACACCGAAACTTAAGCATAAGCAATGTGTCCATGATCACTCGAAACTAGGAAGTGCATGACTGGTGTTGAAGCCTTAATGGTCAGATTCCAGAATCTTTACTTTGAATGCCAGGATGAGAAGGCCACCACCAAGGACACAGGCTGTGGCCAGAAGTCCAGAAGGTGGGGCAGCATGAGCAGTACCTGTGGTTTGCAGGGGGCTTTCTGGTTACCCTTACCTGGGTGGATTTGGGGTTTCACAGAGCAGTAAGTTTCCCCCAAATTGAATAGTTACCCTTTTATTTTGTCAAGTGAAAACATTAAAATAAAAAAAAGTTCTTACATCATTTCATAAAGTAAATGCAATTTTTTTTTTTGAAGATTTATTTGAGACAGGAGAGAGAGAGTGAGAGCGAACAATAGTGAGCGCAAGGGGAGGGACAGAGGGAAAGAGAAACCCAAGCAGACTCCACGCTGAGCACGCGGGGCTTGATCTCATGACCCTGAGATCATGACCTGAGCCGAAACCAAGAGTCCAACGCTTAACTGACTTCACCCCCCAGGCTCCCAGATAAATGCAATTTCAATGCAAAGAAGGACACAGTCTGAAAATATAGGCCAGTCCTTCCAGTTGAATGAATCTACCTTTGTGAACACCTCCCTCCATTGTCCTCATTTTCCTCAGCTGACTGTGGGCTGGTGAAAATGTCCTCATGGGTGGCACCTTAGGAGCCTCATCTGCGGACCACTGCAGTGCCTTATCTGATCCTCATAAACCCTCTGCAAGGGAAGCAGAGAAAGTCTTCTCGTTCCCCCCTTCATCAATGAAGAAACCAAAGCCCAGAGAAGTGGGAAAATTTAAGGACACACAGCTTAAAAAAAATGGCAGGGCCAGGTTACAAACCCAGGGGTTTAGACTCCCGATTGCCACGCTCTTTCCTTGTGTATCTCAAGCCACTCACCAGATGAGCTGACTGGCCCCCAGGCTGACTCCTGGTGTGTGGACCTGAATGTTCAGAAAGAGAGGGAACACGTTTAAGGGTTGTTTCCATCAACAGGGCTCAGATTGTAATAGTGCATAGCTGAGAGCCAGTCTCCGGATTCAGGACAAGATGGGAAGCCTCTGAGGGGTAAGGAAGGAGCATATTTTCCTCTTTCATCCCCGGCCCCGCCTAGCACAGGGCTGGGCACACAGGGCGGGCAAGAAATCCTTGCAGCTTAGGCATGGGAGTATGATTTTGAAGACCAGTTTTTACTTAGGATTTTCTGGGGAAAGGAGGGAGAAAGGGAAAACATCTCCGTCACAGTTGATAGGATGCTCTAGGGAAAAGGGAAAAAAGGCTGGAGTCCAGACAAGACTTGATGGAGGCACCTGGGCAGTGAGGGGAGGAGGGGTGGAGGGGCTTGTCGCAGCTGGCAGGTGAGCAGTTGGCAGGGGGACAGAAGCCCCGAAGGTGGCATCTATGCTCCTGGTTATCACCCCCTGCCTACTGCTCTAGCGTTACCGTCCCTGCCCTTGATTTCTGCGCACCGTGGTGCCCCATGAGATCCCGCGTCAGGACCTCTGTACTGCTTCCGGGAATGTTCTTTTTAAAAACTAGCACTTGGGGCGCCTGGGTGGCTCAGTCGTTAAGCGTCTACCTTCGGCTCAGGTCATGATCCCAGAGTCCTGGGATCGAGCCCCGCATCGCATCGGGCTCCCTGCTCACCAGGAAGCCTGCTTCTCCCTCTCCCTCTGCCCCTGCTTGTGTTCCCTCTCTTGCTGTCTCTCTCTCTGTCAAATAAATAAATATAATCTTAAAAAAAAATAAAAACCAGCACTTATTAATGCCTGTTCATCCTTTGGTGACTTCCCTGACTGCCGTCTACCAATCAGAGGGGCAGACAGCCCAGAGCTACCTCAGCCCACCTCCAAAAAGCAATGAACATTTAAATTATGCTAAGCGCACCCAGCCTAGGGGCAGCTCCTTAACTAGTGAGGTGCTCATGAGGCCCATGGGAGCAGTAAAGACCACACCTTATCTGGTTCTGGATGAAGTCAGCACCCTGAACCTTTCCTTCATAACCTTATTATGGTCTGCAATTATGTATACAGGTGAGTGTTGGGTCAATGTCCTTATGCCACTAAATAGTCGGCTTCCTGGGGGCGGGGCTTTGTGTTTGCTGGCTGCGGTATCTGCAGCCTGGTGTGGAACCAGGGGCCTGGAGGGTGCCCAGGGTTTGATGAATGGCTCCCCTCCTTGTTCTGTTGGGGAAAGCCTGGCTGTGCAGCTGACGTTTTGCTTTGAACTCACACTATCCCTGGGGGTGGGGTAGGAGGGGCTGGAGGTCATGGCCATCTCTAGAGAACTGTTCCCAGGCTACTCAAGGTTGTGTTTTCTTCCTAGCCCAAGGCTCAGAACCCACTGGGTTTGAGGTCCTTCAGTTCTAGGACAGTGGAACCTGTCACCTGCTGACCAGAGTGCGGTTCGGGCTTTTCTGAGAGGCACGTGCTGGCTGGGTCTGAGTGGTTGTCAGCTCTGACTGTGGAGGACAAAGGAAACTTTGAACCTGTGGGATGTGGGGTGGGGCCGGAGGGGGGCCCCCCGGGCACCTGGGAGACCTGTCATTCCAGGTTTGGCCACTAAAGGGCACTGTTGCTCCACAGGGCAGAGCCAGGCCGGCGGCAGCCATCACCGTGGAAGAACCAGGGCAGGAGGTGACACACCAGCTAAGGTCACTGAGCGCCAACCGTGTGCTAGGCACTTTGAATACTCCAATTCCATAATCCCGCAAGAGAGGGATGATGAAATCCCTTTTACAGACGAGGTAGAGAGGATCAGAGATTAAATGACATTTTCAAGGTCTTACGGCTAGTAACGGGCCAAGCCAGATGTCAAACTCAAGTCAGCCTAAATCCACAGTTAGCACCTCCCGCTGGGCACTCCCTCAGCCGTGGTGCCAGATCTTGTCACGCTTGCCCTCCTAGCAGCCACCTCCCAGGGCCGTTGCCCACAGCCCTGGCTTCCCTCCCTCAGTTTAGCTAATTTTGACTATCCAAATTAACATAGAGGCTACTGACTTGGGTCTAAACTTTAAAACTGGGTTATTTAAAATGGTTTATTCGAGTCCAGGAACCATTCTTCTGTGTGTGTGGGGAGGAGGAGAGGGACAACAGATGTGCCCTTCCAGAACCCTCTCTTCTGGTCTCATTTTGCAGTGAGGCCTCCTCACCCTGCCATTCCTCACACAGCTGCCTCCGCGCTTCCCTGCAGATGTGATCACATCAGCACCGCCCTTGAGCAGCTCCTGCCGCTCCCAGGAACGTCCCACTCCTTAGCCAGCCCCCGAGCGCTGCATGAGCTGGAACGGGCTGTGTCACCTTATGGCCCACGCCTACAACAAACAGCGCACAAACCCGCACGCTCAGCCCCAGCCCCGGCGCACAGCACTCCCTGCCCCTGAGAGGTGCGGGCTTCCTCCCCGGAGCAGAAGGCTGAAGCTTCCCACCAGGTGGTGTAAGGAGGAGTAACCCCCGGGAGACTGCTGCTGCAGTGCTCACCCACAGAGGGAGCCCACGAATGTTCCTTGTCGTCCCTTCCTTAGCCCCTGGAAATGTTCAAGGACAGACAATACAACCACAAAAGCTGATGCATGTGGTGTCACGCTCCATACAGTGCAATCTTCGTGTAAACATTTCCAGAACAGGCAAATGTCCTCAGGCTGACACCAAGGAACACATTTCCTGTACTTTTTTTTTTTTTCCCCTGGTGCCCATGGTGAGCTCCAGGGTGACTCAAACACCATCTGGAGGCTAACCTCCTTGAGGACAGGGACAGGGTTGTGAACCCCTGGGTAACCTCCTAGGCCCAGCACAGCACTGGGTCTTCAGCAGTGTCCTTGCTAAGAATGTTAGTCTGTCAATTAATTCTTGACAGGGTGCATGAGCAGCTGTAGGGATGGGCAGGTCATTTCAGGGTAGCATCACCTGAAACAGAAACAGCATTGTTTTAAGGGCCTGTTGAAGCCTAGAAGAAATATAGTACTTTCTTCTTCCTGTTGCAGGAGATGGCTATTTAAAACTATAGGGCATTAGACCCAGAAGGCCATGGGGCCACAAGTGAGCAGTTTGATCTAGCACGCTGGGCTGGGGGGGTCGACGTGCTTAGATGCAGAAATTAGCAGGACCCTTGGTTTGCGCAGTTACGCCTTGGCCCACTTTCTTCTCCTATTTCTCAGTTAAGCCTTATTCTGAAGTCCAAAGAGACAAAGTCCATGGGGTGTTTCCCCAGCTTCCAGAAAGTCCAAAACAGATGGGCGAGGATCATGGGACTCAGCCTCTTCCAGGAAGGGCCACCCCAGAGCAGATGAGAAATCAGGATCTTGTTCCCAGCGCAGGGCCTCCTGCCTCCAGCCCAATCTCAGTCTCATCTGCAGGGTCCCAGCTTCCTCCCATCCAGTGTCACAGGGAACCTACCTACTCCGGGTTGGCGTGTCAGGTAAATCTTCTGTCAATATGCATTTGCCTACCCCTAAGACAACTTTGGTGTCAGCTGGTCTGCCTGCATCTGTTCTCATAGCCTCGTGTCATCAAATGCCCTCTGAACATTGGAAACATGTTATATACGACTTACTTGTGCCTTCTCAGTAACTGTCTGTTATATGACATTTAAACTATCTGGATGGTCTTGGGGCGCCTGGGTGGCTCAGTCGGTTAAATGTCTGACTATTTTTTTTTAAGATTTTAATCATTTGTTTGTCAGAGAGAGAGCACAAGCGGGGGAGCGGTAGGCAGAGGGGGAAGCAGGCTCCCTGTTGGGCAAGGAGCCCGACGCGGGACTCGATCCCAGGACCCCACCGAAGGCAGATGCTCAAACAACTGAGCCACTGAGGTGTCCTAAAGTGTCTGACTCTTGATTTTGGCTCAGGTTATGATCTCAGGGTTGTGAGATGGAGCCCTATGTCAGGCTCCGTGCTCAGCAGGGAGTCTGCTTGAGATTCTCTCTCCCCCTCTCCTTCTGCCCCTCCCCACCGCCTTTGGGCACTCTCTCTCTCAAATAAATAAATAAATAAATAAATAAATCTTTAAACTATCTGGCTGGTCTTGTATACTTTACCTCCTTTAGAACCACAGGAAAATCTGATTGCTATTATTCCTATGAGAGATGGGAACTCTCTAGGGTCTTGCCCAAGGTCACCCTGCAAGGTAGTGATGGGCAGGACCTCTGGCTCCTGTATCAGCAGCCCTACCAGTGAGAGCTCTGTCCATGCTGTGTAGTAGCCCCAAGGGCCACATGCAGATGTGTTGCTGTGGCAATTGGCAAAGACGAAGCCACTGCAGAAGCTGGCACAGGTAGGCAGGTGGGTGCAGACAGGGGTGGCCAACCAGGCAGAGAATTCCAGAGTGGGAGGCTTCTGAAGCTTTGAGATTGGGGGCTGGAAAGAGCTCCTCAGCTCCCAAATATCATCTCTGCTGCCTGAAGGTCCCTTAACAGAGAATAAAGTCTTACAGTCCAAGTTGAGAGGAGTGGGTGCAAATCCCAGCTCTGCTCCTTATTAGCTGTACACTTACCCTGAGACTGTTAAATCATTTGTTAGGGATTTAAATAGTATCTATTGTATAGGGTTGTGTGGATTAAATTTAAAAAGGCACATGATGGGCTGAGCACTGTGCCTAGCTTGTGCTGTTCAACAATTGATTTTTATTGTAAATGTGCTGATGGGGGGGGGGTTGTAGTGTTTTCTATGTTTCCCTTTTGCTTTTCTGGGTTTTCAGAAAATTAACATGCACTGCTTTTGTAGTAAAAAAGATTTTCGATAATAAAAGTGTTAATACCCACATTTGCTTTTGATCTATTACAAAAATGACTTATTGATGGACCCCGGGAAAGACATCTAGATTCTTCTTTTATTATCATTATCATTATCATTATCATGATCATTATTTTAAGTAGGTTCCATGCCCAGCATGGAGCCCATCACGGGGCTGAACTCACAACCCTGAGATCAAGACCTGAGCTGAGATCAAGAGTCCGGTGCTTAACTGACTGAGCCACCCAGGCCCCCCTGGATTCTTCTTTTAGAAACTCTTTCCCTCTTAGGGAGAGCTAGCTTTTCAAATATTTTAACCACTGTCCCCAGCAAAAGACCAAACACCCCTACTCCCCCTCCATAGCATTGAGCAGGCTCTGACCTGCACACTCTGAGCTTCAAAGGCCAGACTGGTTGGTTGTGAAAGGTTGTGAAAGCTGGTGGGGGAGGAGAGCCTTGGGGCTTCGCAGTTATGGTCGGTTGTGTGACAGAAAGAAGTGAGCTTTTTGCTGGTTATGACTCAGCTCTGTTGCTTCAAAATGCACAGAGATTTCACACTTTCTTTCCAAACAAGGGCTAAGAAGTTAAGAGGTCCTGTTTTAGAGTTTGAGGTTATAAGAAGAGTAGATAATGGAGACACAGAAGAGGTTGCCCTCGGAAGGGTGCAGGTGTTCACACGGACCTGGGAGCCACAGCTGCCCAAGGGGAAAGCCAATGTCACTTGAGTGGCACTTCTTCTTCATCTGGGTGGCTTCAAGTGGCTGCTGTTCCCTTTAGCAAGGCCTGGGATGCCAGGCTCAAGGAGGCTGCAGCACTCCCTCTGTATTGAAGTCTGGGACAGCAGCTCACTTGAGAAAGTCAGTGGGAAACCGGTGGCCCGAGCCTTTCAGGAAAGAACAGGGGTGTGGAGCTTCAGTGGTGGGCAGGGCAGGAGACCCCGGCTTGCTAGGCTCAAGGGCAGGTGGCTGCATCTTGTTGTGCCTTTGATGCCAAGGAGGCATCCATACATGTGTCTCCAGGACTCACCACCATTTGTCCCAGCAGGCTACTGGTCAAGTGTGCATAAAGCCAGGGTACCCTGCTCTCTTTCACGCAGCTTGGCCTCCTTGCTGCCTGCCCCTCCAAGACTGAGCATTTGCTAAGATCAGTGCATTTCAGGAAACAAGCCCTCCTGGGGCTTCTCAAGATACAACAATGCTTCAAAACAACAACCAACAACAACATAAGTGTTAATGCCCAGACATAAAGGAAAAGGAAGATATGATTCAAATTTGTACTAGAACTTAAATAAATGAAAGCAGCACTTTCCAGAGAGAAAAAAATAGTGGAATCTGCATTTATTGAACACCTACTATATGCCTGATACTCTGTGCCTATTTTTGGGTAATTATCACAGCAACCCTATCCACTAAGTGCTATTATATCAGCTAAGTATCATTATCCCTATTTTATAGATGAAGAAGCTGAGGCTCAAATGGGTTTTGTAACTAGCACAAGTACACATAATTAGTTAGGAATTGAATCCAGATCGGTCTGGCTGCAAAGTCTGTAGTCTTTCCAGTAACTTTTTTATAAAAGATTTATTTATTTATTTTAGAGAGAGAGAGAGATTGAGTGGGGGAAGGGGCAGAAGGAAAGAATCTTTTAGGCAGACTCCCCGTTGAGCATGGAGCTCAATGTGGGGCTCAATCCCATGACCCTGAGATCCATGACCTGAGATCATGACCCAACCTGAAACCAAGAGTTGGATGCCCAACCGGCTGAGCCACCCAGTCGCCCCTTCAATAACTTTTCACGTTAACTGGAAGGGTAGAATGGGAATGGGATGAGGGTGAGGTGATTGAGGAAGGTAAGCAGGGAACAGGGGACGCTGGACATGTAAAAAAGTTAAGCAGGCAGGGGCGCCTGGGTGGCTCAGTCGGTTAAGCATTGGACTCTTGGTTTCAGCTCAGGTCATGATCTCTGAGTCATGAGATAGAGCCCCACATTGGACTCCCCACTCAGCGGGGAGTCTGCCTGAGATTCTCTGTCTCCCTTTATCGTACCTGCCCCTTTCTTTCTCGCTCTCAAGTAAATAAATAAATCTTAAAAAAAAAGTTAAGTGGGCACAGAGAAGGGGAGGAAAAAAGCAAAGTGGGCATGGAAGTATCTCAAAGTTGCCTAATTTCACAAATGTTCAGATGGAAGATTAACATCTGTAGCTTCAGTGATTCTGTTTAATCTTCATTAAAATAAGAAAAAATTACAGCTTCTTTTTGCAGAGTGTGACTGTGGGCATGTAAGCGTGTATTGCTAGGTTTGCAAACCAGCTTTCAGCCCCACTGGATGGCTGAGAGCATGCATGCTGAGTGGCTCGCTGGTTGTCTGTCCCAGCCCTTTACGGGGGTCATTTGAGGCTGCAGCAGCTCTCGGAGCCTCCTCTGTCCCCCATTCTTTCCATTTGTAGACCCTTCATTTCATCTCAGGTGAAGGTAGACATCCGGTGTTCTCTCTCTCTCTCTCTCTCTTTTTTTAAAGATTTTATTTATTTATTTGACAGAGAGAGAGACAGCGAGAAAGCGAACACAAGCAGGGGGAGTGGGAGAGGGAGAAGCAGGCTCTCCACAGAGCAGGGAGCTCGATGCTGGGCTCGATCCCAGGACCCTGGGATCATGACCTGAGTCAAAGACAGACACTTAATGACTGAGCCACCCAGGCACCCCAGTCCGGTGTTCTCTTGGCCAGTTAAATTCCCTTTAAGGTGTGTTTCATTCAGGCCAGGTATAATTTTTCAGGTTGTTCATTGCATAAGAACAGGCAGCTGAGGGACTATTAAAATCCAGAATTCACTTGGATTTGTACAAAGTCATGGTAGGGACCAGTGGCATCTGCGGTCACTTCACAAATTTATGAATTTCCCTCAAACTCAGAACTGACCCATCTGATTACAGGTACTGAATGGAGCAAGTGCCTGGGCCAGGGTCGTATGGGCTCCAAGAGAGGACTAAAGTTCAGGCCTTCTGATTCCCAGACCTGTGATGTTGCTCCTGAACCACTTATGAATACCCTGCCTCATCCTCCATCTAAAGGCACAGAGAGGAGATAGTCCAAGATGGCAGAGGAGTAGGAGACCTTAGTTTTCCCTGATCCCAGGAATTCAGCTAGATAGCTATCAAATCATTCTGAACACCTGCAAACTCAACCAGAGATCTAAGAAAAGAATAACTGCAACTCTACAAATAGAAAAGTGACCACTTCCTGCAAGAATGGCAAGATAGAAAAACTTACCTCAAAAAAGAGAACAAGAGTACTGACTGCCAGGGACGTAATCAGTATGAATATAAGATGTCAAAACTAGAGTTTGGAGTAACGATTATAAAGATACTAGCTGGGCTTGAAAAAAGCATAGAAGACACTAGAGAATCCCCTTCTGGAGAAATAAGAGAACTAAAATCTAATCAAGTCTAAATAAAAAAGTCTATTAATGAGATGCAATAAAAAATGGATGCTCTAACTGCTAGGATAAACGAGGCAGAAGAGAGAATTAGTGATACAGAAGACAAAATTGATGGAGAATAAAGAAGCTGAGAAAAAGAGGTAAACAGGGTGCAGACACAGGGTATTAGATTGGATAAAAAAGCAAGACCCATTGATTTGCTGGCTGTTAAGAGACTCATTTTAGACCAAAAACACCTCCAGATTGAAAGTGTCCATTCTAATGGACATCAAAAGAAAGCTGGGGTAGCAATCCTTATATAAGACAAATTAGATTTTATTTTATTTTTTTTGATTTTATTTATTTGAGAGAGAGAATGAGAGAGAGAGAGCATGAGAGGGGGGAGGGTCCGAGGGAGAAGCAGACTCCCCGCTGAGCAGGGAACCCGATGCGGGACTCGATCCCAGGACTCCAGGATCATGACCTGAGCCGAAGGCAGTCGCTTAACCAGCTGAGCCACTCAGGCCCCCGACAAATTAGATTTTAAACCAAAGACTGTAAAAAAAGATGAGGAAGGACACTATATTGTAATTAAGGGGTCTATCCAACAAAGAAATCTAACAATTGTAAATATTTGTGCCTCTAACATGGGAGCAGCCAATTATATAAACTAATTAGTAATAAAATTAATACAATAATAGTTGGGGACTTTAACACCCCCCTCACTGCAGTGGACAGATCATCTAAGCAGAAGATCAACAAGGAAACAAGGGCTTTGAATGACACAGTGGACCAGATGGACTTCACAGATAAATTCAGAGCATTCCATCCTAAAGCAACAGAATATACGTTCTACTCGAGTGCACATGGAACATTCTCCAGAATATATCACATGCTAGGTCACAAATCAGGTCTCAACGGGTACCAAAAGATTGGGATCATTCCCTGCATATTTTCGGGCCACAATGCTTTGAAACTTGAACTCAACAACAAGAGGAAATTTGGAAAGAACTCAAATACATGGAGGCTAAAGAGCATCTTATTATAAAGAATGAATGAGTCAACCAGGAAATTAAAGAAGAATTTAAAAAATTCATGGAAACAAATGAAAATGAAAACACAACTGTTCAAAACCTTTGGGATGCAGCAAAAGCGGTCCTAAGAGGGAAGTATATAGGAATACAAGCCTTTCTCAAGAAACAAGAAACTCTCAAATACACAACCTAACCTTACACCTAAAGGAGCTGGAGGAAGAATAGCAAAGAAAACCTAACCCAACAGGAGAACAGAATTAATTAGATTAGAGCAGAAATCAATGAAATAGAAACCAAAAGAACAGTAGAACACATCAACGAAACTAGGAGCTGGCTCTTTGAAAGAATTAAGATTGATAAACCCCTGGCCAGACTTATCAAAAAGAAAAGAGAAGGGATCCAAATAAATAAAATCATGAATGAAAGAGGAGAGATCATAACCAACACCGAAGATGTACAAACAATTATAAGAACATATTATGAGCAACTCTATGCCAGCAAATTAGATAACCTGGAAGAAATGGATGCATTCCTAGAGATGTATCAACTACCAAAACTGAACCAGGAAGAAATAGAAAACCTGAACAGACCTATAGCCATTAAGGAAATTGAAGCAGTCATCAAAAAAGAACAACAACAACAACAAAATCTCCCAACAAACAAGAGCCCAGGGCCAGATGGCTTCCCAGGGGAATTCTACCAGACATTTAAAGAAGAATGAATACTTATTCTTCTGAAGCTGTTTCAAAAAATAGAAATGGAAGGAAAACTTCCAAACTCTTTTTATGAGGACAGCATTACCTTGATCCCAAAACCAGACAAAGACCCCACCAAAAAGGAGAATTATAGACCAATATCCCTGATGAACATGGATGCAAAAATTCTCACCAAGATACTAGCCAATAGGATCCAACACTCCATTAAAAGGATTATTACTCACCACGACCAAGTGGGATTTATTCCTGCGCTGCAAGGGTGGTTCAACATCTCACAAATCAATGTGATACACCACATTAATAAAAGAAAGGACAAGAACCATATGATCCTCTCAATAGATGCAGAAAAAGCATTTGACATAGTACAGCATCCTTTCTTGATTAAAACTCTTCACAGTGTAGGGATTGAGGGAACATACCTCAATATCATAAAAGCCATATACAAAAAACCCATAGTGAATATCATTCTCAATGGGGAAAAACTGAGAGCCTTTCACCTAAGGCCAGGAACATGGTGGGGAAGTCCACTATCACCACCACTGTTCAACATAGTACTAGAAGTCCTAGCCTCAGCAATCAAACAACAACAAGAAATAAAAGGCATCTGAATTGAAAAAGAAGAAGTCAAACTCTTCTCAGATGACATGATACTCTATGTGGAAAACCCAAAAGACTCCACCCCAAAGTTGCTAGAACTCATACAGGAATTCAGCAAAGTGGCAGGATATAAAATCAATGCACAGAAATCAGTTGCATTTCTATACACTAACACTGAGACAGAAGAAAGAGAAATTAAGGGGTCGATCCCATTTACAATTGCACCAAAAAACATAAGATACGTAGGAATAAACCTAACCAAAGAGGCAAAGGATCTGTACTCAGAAAACTATAGAATGCTCATGAAAGAAATTGAGGAAGAGATAAGAAATGGAAAAACGTTCCATGCTCATGGATTGGAAGAACAAATATTGTTAAAATGTCTCTGCTACGTAGAGCAATCTATACATTCACTGCAATCCCTATCAAAATACCATCGACTTTTTTCACAGAGCTGGAACAAATAATCCCAAAATTTGTATGGAACCAGAAAAGACCCCGAATAGCCGGAGGAATGTTGAAAAAGAAAACCAAAGCAGGTGGCATCACAATCCTGGTCTTCAAGCTCTATTACAAAGCTGTCATCATCAAGATAGTATGGTACTGGCACACAAACAGACACATAGATCAATGGAACAGAATAGAGAACCCAGAAATGGACCCTTAACTCTATGGCCAACTAATCTTCGACAAAGGAGGAAAGAATATCCAAAGGAAAAAACACGGTCTCTTCCAACAAATGGTGTTGGGAAAATTGGACAGTCACGTGCAGAAGAATGAAACTGGACCATTTCCTTACACCATACACAAAAATAGACTCAAAATGCAAGAAAGACTAATTGTGAGACAGGAATCCATCAAAATCCTACAGGAGAACACAGGCAGCAACCTCTGTGACCTTGGCCACAGCAACTTCTTGCTAGACACGTTTCCAAAGGCAAGGGAAACAAAGGCAAAAATGACCTATTGGGATAAAAAACTTTTGCACAGCAAAGGAAACAGTCGACAAAACCAAAAGACAACCAACAGAATAGGAGAAGATATTTGCAAATGTCTCATCAGATAAAGGGCTAGTATCCAAAATCTACAAAGAACTTATCAAAGTCAACACCCAAAGAGCAAATAATCCAATCAAGAAATGGGCAGAAGACATGAACAGGCATTTCTCCAAAGAAGACATACAAATGGCCTACAGACACATGAAAAAATGCTCAACATCACTGGGCACCAGGGAAATACAAATCAAAACCACAATGGGATATCACCTCACACCAGTCAGAATAGCTAAAATTAACAACTCAGGAAATGACAGATGTTGGCAAGGATGCAGAGAAAGGGGAACCCTCTTACACTGTTGGTGGGAATGCAAGCTGGTACAGCCACTCCTGGAAAACAGTATGGAGGTTCCTCAAAAAGTTGAAAATAGAGCTATGCTACAACCCAGCCACTGTACTACTAGGGATTTACCCCCAAGATACAAATGTAGTGATCTGAAGGGGCACCTGCACCCCAATGTTTATAGCAGCAATGTCCACAATAGCTACAATAGCCAAACTATGGAAAATGCCCAGATGTCCATTGACAGATGAATGGATAAAGAAGATGTGAGACATCTATTTCTATATCTATATCTATAATGGAATACTACTCAGCCATTAAAAATGAAATCTTGCCATTTGCAATGACGTGGATGGAACGAGAGGGTATTATGCTAAGCAAAATAAGTCAATCAGAGAAAGACAATTTTCATATGATCTCACTCATATGTGGAATTTAAGAAACAAAACAGGTTCATAGGGGAAGTTAAAAATAATAAAAGATGAAATCAGAGAGGGAGACAAACCATAAGAGACTCTTAATCACAGGAAACAAACTGAGGGTTGCTGGAGGGCAAGGGGGTGGGGGATGGAGTAACTGGGTGATGGACATTAAGGAGGACGCGTGAGGTAATGAGCACTTGGTATTATATAAGACTGAGGTGGCTCAGTCGTTTAAGCATCTGCCTTTGGTCCTGGGAGCAAGTTCTGCATCAGGATCCCTGCTCAGTGGGGAGCCTGCTTCTCTCTCTCCCTCTGCCCTTCCCCCCTGCTTGTGCTTGCACTCTCTCTCTCATATAAATAAATAAGATCTTAAAAACAAAAAAGACTGATGAATCACTGACCTCTATCTCTGAAACTAATAATACATTATATGTTAATTAATTGGATTTAAATAAAAAATAAATTAAAAAAAGGCACAGAGAGAAGAGCTGGGAGCACAGAACCATCCACATGGGCAGGAGGCCCTTGAGGCTGCTGCTGCTGAAGTCAGCAGGGCAGAAGTGCCGAGTATAAGGGTTAATCCACCCTGCAGTGAGTTCTGTGATCTGGCCAACCATTGGCCCAGGGGGTAGGAAAGGGGCTTCAAAGAGAGTAGGTGTTAGCATATGTGGTAGGAGCTTGAGTCCCCTGCCCTAAGATCTCAACCCTGACTGGACACTGAGATCACCTGGGGAGATTTAAAAATACTAATGCTGGGCCCGGAGCTGCAGGGAATTGGAAGTCGTTGGTCTGTGGTGGGGTAGCTGGCTGTATTTTAAAAGCTCCTCAGCAGTGCTGGCACAGGGGCGGGGCGGGGGGGTTGCGGCTCAGTTTGAGCATCCGACTCTTGATTTCGGCTCAGGGACTCTTGATTTCGGCTCAGGTCCTGATCTTAGCATCGTGAAATTGAGCCCCGCCTCAGGCTCCATGCTCAGCGTGGAGTCTGCTGGAGATTCCCTCTCCCTCTACCCCTCCTGCTCGTGCTCTCCCCCCGCAACAAATAAATAAGTAAATCTTATCTATTTATTTATGTATTTATTTATTTGACAGAGAGAAACATAGTGAGAGAGGGAACACAAGCAGGGGGAGTGGGAGAGGGAGCAAAGGCTTCCCGCTGAGCAGGGAGCCCAATGTGGGGCTCAATCCCAGGACCCTGGGACCATGACCTGAGCCGAGGGCAGATGATTAATGACTGAGCCACCCAGACGCCCCAATAAGTAAATCCTAAAAAAAAGACTAAAGCTTCTCAGTTGATTCTAGTATGCAGCCAGGGTTGAGAATCACATACTAGCCCGTGAGCTCCTGAAAGAGAGAGACCTGGCTTCATCATCTCTCTTCCCTAACACAGCAGCACTTTGCACATAAAAAGGCTGCACACACATGTGCTGGACTAATGACACTGAGCGATGGACATCCACATGAGGAACGATGGCAGCCACTAAAGCCTGGGCTGAACAGTATGTAATGAAATGGAAGCAGGATGACTCTTACTCCGCAAAAATAAAATAAATATACACGACTGGAAGTTTACACATCAAAGGGTTATTGTGAGTTATCGCTTGAGCAGCAGAGTTGTGGGGGAGGGTTTTTGGAGCAGACTGCCTGTGAGAATTCACGTAATTCCCATGTCATTCTACATCTCTGGGCCTCAGTTTCCTCATCTCTAAATCAGGGGGAATAATGGGGCAAACCTACATGATAGTTTGTCAAAGGAAAACCGGGAAGGTTTAAAAAAAAAAAAAGAAGAAATTTACTTGCAAAGGGGGCAAGAGAATTTCAGGAATGGCTCTCCAAATATGAACGCTGACCAATAGCATTTAAGTAAGCAAGGGAGCACAAGCGCGTGCGCTCACACACACACACACACACACACACAATTACCAAGGCTACTGGAGTGGTTTGAATGGCAACCCCCCAAAAGATATGTCCATGTCCTCACCCCAGACCCTGTGAATGTGACCGTATTTGGAAAAAGGGTCTTTGCAGATGTAATTATTTAGGCATCTCAAGGTGAGATCATCCTGGATTATCCTGGTGGGCCCTAAATCCAATGACAAGTGTCCTTGTAAGAGACGGAAAAGGAGAAGACAAGGCAGGCAGAGAAGGCAGGTCGTGTGAGGACACAGGCAGAGACTGGAGGGATGCAGCCACAAGCCAGGGATGCCTGGGACCACCTGAAGCCAGCAGAGGCAAGGAAAGATTCTCTCCTAGTGCCTTCGGAGGGAGCATGGCCCTGCTGATGCCTCGGTATTGGACACTGTGGCAGCTAATTATGATAGAAGAGCCATGAGTGCCTGAACCAGTTTCTCTGGGTCGGAATACAAGAAACCTTAGTTAAAGTCCCCTGCTTAATTCCACCTCTCTTGTAGTCCTGTGACTCTGTTTCATCCCTCTGGGTGGGAGATGCATCCCGGCATCTACCATTTCTCCTCTTTTTAATAAGAAAATTTTGTTTTTGTTTTTTTATTTTATTTTTTTAAAGATTTTATTTATTTATTCATGAGAGACAGCGAGAGAGAGAGGCAGAGGAGAAGCAGGCTCCCAAGAAGCAGGGAGCCCGATGCAGGACTTGATCCCAGGACCCTGGGATCATGACCTGAGCTGAAGGCAGACACCCAACCATCTGAGCCCTAAGAAAATTTTGTTTTTAGAGAAAGGTTCAGGAGTGTGGCTGGGAGGTGGATAAGCCCAGCCTGGAGCAAAGGTGAGCAAGGTCTAGTAGGTCCTAGTGGAAAAGAAGAGGAAAAAAAGGGACTATGTTAAAGGACATCAAGGAGTAAGCTGTGAGCAAGGGAGGACAGGGGCCCATGGGGATTTGTGCGCCCTGTTACCAATCCCACAGGAGCAAGGCAGGACTGGGTAATGTTCATCGGAATCTGATGTGACCAGTGTGTGCATGAGCAAGAGGCTAGGCACACAGTTGCAGAAAGCCTGGAGACTGGCATGGGTGTAGAGCTTAGGGTCAAACATCTGGACATATTCTGGACTTTCATTCATTCATTCACTCATTCATCCAGTGAGCATTTCATTCATTGATTCCAAAAATATTGATTGAGCAACTACTATGTCCCAGCCCAGGCGCTGAAGCTATATAGCAGGGAACAAAACAGACAAAAATCCCTGCCCTTAAGGGGCCTGTTTTCTAGTAGGGAAGACAGATGACATACAAGATAAATAACTGAAAATTCAGTAGATTACACGGTGATGAGTGCTAAGGACAAAAACAAAGCGGGTAAGGAGGATAGGAAGCGAAGAGAGAGCTGTGATCTTAACCCCATGGACGTCCTCAGGGATAAGTGACATTCGAATAAGCACCCGAGGGAAGGTGGTGAGGTATGGAATTGCGCACGTGTCTGCGGAAACGTCTCTTGAGCTCCTGAAGAAGCGCAGGCTCCATGGGCAGGAGCAGGGAGGGCATGACCCTCGTGAAAATCCAACCGAATGAGGACCCAGCACTTGGGTGGGGTTATTATTCTGCAAAGGGAAATACAAAGTGTGCCCCTCATGCGTTTATAAATGAAAACTGAGGATCGTAATAAACTCTAGTCAGTAAATACAAAACGTACAGTTTCAAAATCATCATCTTGTTGCATCTTCTTTCTAAAAAATTATTTATATAAGTTATGGAGCATAGTGCAGAACAAGACCTTAGCAACCATCTGGTGTTAGTGTTTTCCAAACTTGCTGGAAGCTAACCATCCACTGCGCTGCTTGGTTTAAAGATACAGATTTCAGCCTCCCCCTGCCATCCAGGCAAGGGGTCTGGGGTTCTGTACGGTTAACCAGAGTCCCTGGGGATGCTGTGACAGACAAGCTCGGGAGACACAGACAGCTCAGTCTTGTGTTTCATAAATGAGGACATCAAGGCCCAGACAGAGGGGATGTCTTGCTCTAGGTAGAACTGATCCGACAGGCAGAGCCAGAAATAATACTCAGATTTCCCAACTCTTCCAGGTCAAGGTTTTTGCACAGCACAAAGATCGCTTATGATGTTTAAATTCGGGATGCGACAAGACACAATTAAAAAACAAACATCCGGGCAGACACCTGCTGGGGGAAGTAGATATATCTGGGATGAGTAAGTGGCTCTAACCGATACACCACCGAACTCAGCACTGAGCCTTCTGGCAGCCAGAGCTGCAGGGGGAAATTCACAGGGTGCAATAAAATGATACATAGTAATTTCATTTGCTAAGAAAAGTTTTTCCCTTTAACAAACACATTTTAAAACCCTTCAAACCTTCAGTGTCCTGTTATGGCAATTATAGGAGAAAAGGGAAGAAGAGAAGGGAGAAACCGGCCAATGGAGAGATCTACCCTTCCCCAGTGAGGAATCTCCTTCCACGTAATGGCCCTTAGGTGGGCGGTCTTGAGTTCAAACCCAGAACCCAATGGGCCAGAAATAACTGCGTTTGAAGGGACCCCAGGATGGACTTCTTGTAAATAGGTCTTTCCCTGATGCTGCCCGGTGTTCTTCACGGGAAGGGACCGTGGGCCCTGAAAAGAACAATGTGACCTGGGACCTTTGTGGCCCCACCTGAAAAGAGGAAGAATAAAGTGATGGCCCTGAAGGAGCCTGTCGGAGGCCTTCCTGGGGCCCCTTGCAGTAGTGGCACGTGACTCACAGCCTTGCTGGGCCGGGCAGCAGTTTGTTGGGGTTTGTGTGTGTGTACGAGGGTGTGTACCGTGTGTGAGATGAGCACCCTGCCACACACATGGGAACTCCAACACTACACGGCGTTGTGTGGCTGTGTGACCACATCTGTGATCGCAGCTGCTCGGGCAAACTGGCCTCGTGGGGAAAGAAGTTTCTCTTTCCAAGCCTGCTGTACAGGCCTGCAAGGAGACACACAATTGCCTTTGTCGTTTGTTCTTCCTGTTGGGGACAAAAGCCCTTTCAGTTGCTGTGGAATGTACAGAAAGTTCTGTGCCGAAGGGCTGCTGGCCCTGGCCTGGAACCCTGCAAAAGGGGATCAGTGGGGTGGGGGGGCGCGCTGGCTGCTTCTACCTGAAGCTCCTGCACCCTGCCCAGCAGGCCAGCCTGCCAGGTGCCTGTGTGATTGGGGAGTGCCGAGGGGGTCCGCGAGTGCGCGCCCCCACAGTGCCTGCAGCAACCCATTCTAACCTTCAGACCTTCAGATGGCCTGTGGCAGGTGGGCGCCGCGCCAGGCGTGGGGCTCTGCTGCTTCATTCCATCCCTCCCAGCTCTTGAGGCTGCAGTGGTGTTACCTTCACTTTGAAGCTAAAGGGACTGGTCTTCAGATGGGGAGGTCAGGGTAGGACAGAGCTGAAACAGAGGAGCCAGGTCACTACAAGGAGGGGAACAAACACGAAAGTGGGACAACTGAGCCTCAACTCATGGTGTTTACGCTTTTATCCAAAGTGTAAACAGAACAACAACAAAAAATGTAACCGATGCTTTTTGGGGGGGGGGTGGGGGGAAATGAACCAGCCACCACGAAAACCACTAGTGGCACAAGTGGCCTTTTTTCATTGCTATTTACATCCCTGGGTGTTTCCACTGTTGCAGAGCGGGGAGAGTCACCGCAGGGAAACCTGTCGCCAAGATGCTGTGGGGCTGGGCTATTTCAGGAGGGCAGTTTTCCCAGGATGCTATTGTCTGCATTTTTTTAACCAGGGTTGGGCAATTCGTAGGGTGCTGAAGCCAACGGGTGTTGAACTTTGCTCTAGTTTCAAAATGTAAACGAGCAAGTGCCAGTGGGAAGTGCCCAGGAACTGGTCTGAGCAATCAGCCCTGGGGGAGCCCCAAACACACACTCCCAGAGAGGGCTGGGAAACACATTTGTGGGTTTGAAAGCAATGGGCGTTCGGTCTGTCAGAACCCGAGTCCCTTGGGGGGATCGCACAATCTCATAATCTTCCAAGCAAGGGAGGAAGAAGGGAGAGAGAGGGAGGGGAGGGGGGGATGGATGTGCGGGAGCAGACCAGCTTTTATATGCGATCTTGTTTAAACAAGACTCTTATCAAGGAGTAATCCTAAACTTTTGGTCTTTCTTATTACCTCAGCTCCTTGGGGAATGAGTATGTGACTTTGGGTTCCAGGAGGGGGATTAAATTGACTCTGCATGATAAGAGCCACAACAAGCAGATAAAGTTGATAGAAATGGGGGGGGGAGGAATTCACTTGTGTCCCATGGGGATGTTCTTTGCTCCCCAGTGTCTGGATCTATGTCTTCCACCGTATGTGGTGTGCACCAAGACCGAGAACAAAGCTGACATCAAGTTACAGAGCAGCATTTGATGGCACAGCTGTGCTATAGGTGCTGGGGGTGGGGTGGGGAAGGAGCTGCACTACGGGTGTGCGAGGACTGTCCAGTCCCGTGGTGGCCATGCGGGTAGAGGACATTAATTTTTAAATCCCTGTTACATTGCTATTATGTGCCTAACACACTGGTTGATGCTCTGGGAAAAACCCCAAGTAGTTGACATATAATTAAATGTGTCTTGACTGTCTACGGAGTTCATGTACCATTTTGGAGAAGGAACAACCGTAGCAGAGAGGCAATAGAACATGCATTAGGTGGGAGGTGGTCAGGCTCCAGCATTCAAACTGTCTGGGTTTGAAGCCATGCCTGGCTCTGGGACTGGGTAAGTTACCTCTCTTTGCCTCTGTTTTCTCACCTATAAAATGGAAATAATTTCCCAGGGTTGTTGTTGAGGATTAAAGGTAAAGTGCTTAGCACAGTGCCTGGAATACAGTAAGTGCTCGATAGACATAAACCATCCTGTATTATTTCTAAGACTCTGAGGCTTGCCCTTTGGGTGTTTACAACCTAAAAAATAAATAAGACAGGTCCTAAAACATGACGTCACTGGACCTGGTTATTGCTGATAAATGTGTTACAGATGTCAGAGGAGGGCAAAGACCCTCAAGCAGAAGTCATTAAAGAAGGCTTCAGGGAAGAAGTGAAGACCTAGGCCTTCGGAAGCGGCTGGAATTTAGTAGGTGGGGAAGTTCTAGCCGTGAACAAATGGCAGACACAAGGACATGCAGGCAGGAAGGTGCCAGGCATGTTTGTGGGGTGCCAAGTTGGTATGGCTTGGCTTTAGCTAAGGTCCCACTGGGGAGTCACGAGAAAAGCAGCTGGAGAGGAGGTAAATCAGTGCTAGGTGGCAGCCTGTGAAGTCTGAACTTTATTGTGTATGCGATAGGAAGCTACTGGGAGAGCTTCTTCTTCTTCTTCTTCTTCTTTTTTAATTTTACCTATTTATTTGACAGAGAGAGCGCACACAAGCAGGCAGAGCAGCAGGCAGAGGGAGAGGGAGAAGCAGGCTTCCTGCTGAGCAGAGAGCCCAACAGGGGACTCAGTCCCAGGACCCTGGGGATCATGACCTGAGCCAAAGGCAGACGCTTAACCTACTGAGCCACCCAGGTGACCCAGGGAAGGCTTTAAGAAGGGAGTGGGATGTGCTCCTCCGCCTTCCAGGAAGGTGATCAGGGCTTACACATTAAATGATATTGCACCTACCATCACCAGGTCTGCAGAGACTCTCATCAGTTTCGGCTTCTTGCCATCCAGTATGCTGGAGGGCAGGGCTGTCCAGTGTGCAAAAAAAGACCCTTTCTCCATTTCTCCCACTCTTGGAGCATTCAGGACCGGCTGGGAAATGACCTGAGAATGGGGATATGGTTGGGGAGGCTGCTGCAGGTCACCGGATGGAGTTAAAATGGGTCCAGAATTGCTCTGCCCAATATGGCAGCCACTGGTCACTTGTGACTATAGAGCACTTGAAATATGGCTGCTCCAAATTGAGATGTGCTATAAGGGTAAAATACATACTGGATTTCAGAGACTTAGCACAAAAAAGATTGTAAAATATCTCAATATTTTTAATATCTTGGGCTAACAATGTTTTCAAAATTAATTTCACTTGTTCCTTTTTACTTTTTTATGGAGTTGCTAGAAAATTTACAATACACATGCAGCTCACATTATATTTCTATTGGACAGTCTAGTGGGACAGGGACTGGATGATTTATGACGTGGTTAATTACTAGGGCTGCAACTGTACACCCCATATTAGCCTGAGTGGGGTGCCTGGCTTCTAAAAAAGCCAGGCTTAGGGCACCTGGGTGGCTCAGTTGGTTAAGTGTCTGCCTTCAGCTTGGGCCATAGTCTCGGGGTCCTGGGATCGAGCCTCAAGTCAGGCTCCTTGCTCAGCGGGGAGTCTGCTTCTCCCTCTCCCTCTGTGCAGGCTCTCTCTCTCTCTCTCTCTCTTTCTCAAATAAAAAAAAACAAAATCTTAGAAAAGAAATTGAAAAAGCCGGGCTTGGATTTGAAGCAAATCAGCATTATGCTCAGGATAAGATGTTCAGGGAGGAAACGGTATATCATTGTTTGTGGTCAATTCTCCAGATTTCTTCAAAAGCTGGCTTCAAAATTCTGACTTTCTCCTGAGGCAGGAAGACTATAGGAACAGCGTCATGGGGTTGAGGAGAAACTCTTCACCCATGAGAGTAAAGGGAGAAGCTTCTAGGACACAGGGGGTGCTAGACCATGGGTTTCCTGGACCTCCTGTGGGTAGCATCTTGGGTGGGCCTGCCTGTGAACACTGCCAATGCTGGAGGGTTAGCAGCTGGTAGAGAGTCTGGGGTCAACAGGCCTCTGAAAAACACGTTGTATGTGAAGGAAATGCATTGAGCTGTTTTAAAAGCTTATCTCTGGGTTTTGTAATCACGGATGATTTTTTTTTTCTTCCTGTGCGTTTTAGGAGTTTTCTAACTTTCTACAGTGAATAGATAAGCAAAAGAAACTTCTTTTTTTTTTAAGAGTGAGAAGGGAACTGTCGTAGGTTCTCCGTGGCTACTAGGCAGAAGCTGGTCAGGAAGGGGACACAGACAAGATGTCTGCAAGTCCCCAGGCTTGATGGAAAGCAATCCTGACGGAGAGAGGTTCTTTTTGTGAAGGCTGGAGAATTTCCATCAGCAGCCCACGTAGGCAGGCCTGACTGCTGCATTCTGATGTCATGTTCAAGTTAAGGGGATTCAAGAGACATACAGAACTGCATTCAACTTCTCAGTGTACAAGTTACCATCTGTGTGTCCTTGGCAGGTCATCTGCCATTTTCAAGCCTCAGATTCCTCACACCTGCGCTGGTAACACCTTTAAGGATAGTAAATACTAGGTAAATGCTAGCTATCATTGCAATGGGATTCAGCTTCTCAAATATTCATTCTAACAGTAACAGAATGACATTCTTAAAGTTTCCTAGGCTCCAAGGTGGGTATTTCAGCAGCCTTTCTTTCCAGATAACACTGGAAGGGAACAGGTTGCCGAAAGACCTGCAGGGAGACAGGAAGTTGTGCTCCGTGGGTCACCCAGCAGCACACAGCTCCATTCCAATGCCTGACATTCCGTTCCCCATGTCAGAGGCCCTGAGGAAAGTCTGTGGTTCTGGAATCTCTAATTAGGAAAAGCCAGAATAATGGTAAACATTTTCACAGGGTTCCTATATCAACAACCTGCCAGTCACAGAGGGCAAGAAAACAATACGTCAGCCTCTAAACATCCCAGCTGGTGTTAATCAGGGGCTTGAGTTGGCTTGATGCCAGGTCTAATTGGACAACATTTCACTGTCCAACTCTGGGACAATCACAGTTGTCATTTTATTGCTAATGGGCTCAATGTTCAGAAGGAAATAGGGCATTTTCCCACCATTCTTGGTGTTAGTTTTTTTTCACTTTCTTTATGGTGCTAACATACACAAAATTTACCATCTCCACCATTTTTAAGTATACAGTTCAGTGGTATTAAATTCATCCTGATTTCTGTCTCTATGATTTTGACAACTCCAATTACCTCATGTAAGTGGAATCATATAGTATTTGTCTTTTTGTGACTAGCTTATTTCACTTACCATAATGTCCTCAAGGTTCATCCACACTGTAGCATGTTGTAGAATCTCCTTCCTTTTTAAGGCTGAATAATATTCCATTGTATGTATATCATAATTTGCTTATCTATTCACTGGTCGATGGACACCTGGGTTGCTTCCACATTTTAGTTACTGTGAATAAGGCTGCTTTGAACATGGGTACAGAAGTATCTCTTTGAGACCCTGCTTTCAGTTTTTGGGTAGATACCCAGCAGTGGAATTTCTGGATTATATGGTAGTTCTAGTTTTTTTTTTTTTTTTTTTTTTAAAGATTTTATTTATTTATTTGAGAGAGAGAGAGAATGAGAGAGAGAGAGCACGAGAGGGAAGAGGGTCAGAGGGAGAAGCAGACTTCCCGCCGAGCAGGGAGCCCCTTGCGGGACTCGATCCCGGGACTCCAGGATCATGACCCGAGCCGAAGGCAGTCGCTTAACCAACTGAGCCACCCAGGCGCCCCATGGTAGTTCTAGTTTTAATTTTTGGAGGAACCTCCATACTGTTTGCCATAATGGCTGTACTATTTTCCATTCCCACCACCAGTGCACAAGGTTCCCAATTTCTCCACATCCTCACCAACACTTGCTGTTTTCTGTTTTGTCAATAGCAGCCGTCCTAAAGGGTTTGATGTTAATACTAAACTGCTTGAGAACTTCCCATGTGTTTTTGTTTAATATCTTTGTTTAGGTGTTTCATCTCCACTTGGATGGCAGGCTCTTGTTAATTCTTGAACTGATGCATTTTCCCTGTTCTTTCTCCCCTAGTGCCATTCTCTAGGCATGTTGAAGTAGGGGCTGGCAGATAAGGATGCCACCCACACCTGGACGAGGGAGTCCGACAGGAAGATGGATTCTCTATGGGCTGTGTAGGTCACCGCCACAGGCCCAGAGCACAGGAATCCTGATGGTGTATGGGAGAATGAAGCCAGTTTACGACAGATACGTTGACCCTGAAAAACATCGCACACAGATCGCACACACTATCACCACGCCTTAACCCAGTAGTTCGCAGCCCACTGAACGATTTTGACCCCCAAGGGACAGTTGGCAATGTCTGAAGACATTTTTTTGGGTCACAGCTGAGTGGAGAGGACAACTGGCGGTAAGGGTATTACTGGCATCTAGTGGGTGGAAACCAGGGAGGCTGCTAACCATCCCTATCTACAAGAGAGTTCCATCTTCTCACCTCTACCCCCCCAACACAGACAGAATGATCTGGTTCAAAATGTCAGTAGTGCTGAGGTTGAGGCACCCTGAGTTAAGCTGATTCAGCAGTGAAAGCCCTCCATTATATGCCCCTAACCCACATGTCCAACCGTTTTTCTCCAAATGCATTTCTGCTTCTCACAGACAGGTCCTGTCCCCATTCCTAAACCTGCCTTTTTTAGTTTTGACCTCTGTGCCTTTTTTCTGTGGTTCCCTCTGCCTGAAATGCTCTCCTGCGCACCTCTCTGAACCCTGTCTTTTCTTCAAAACTCAAGCAGCTCCTTTGCTGTGAATGTGTCTTCAATCTCCCTAGTCACGGTAACTTCTCTGACCTTCCTCTGAAGCAAGAGCAGCTATTTCTCACTTGCAAGGCCCAGCAGGATGGCTGTTAGATGATATCTGGTGTGTAAGCTCCTTGAGGACAGGATATGTACATGTACATATCCTCTGTAGTGTTTAAGGTTCTCACTACAGAGCTATTGAATAACTACACACCTACACTGTCCAAAGTTTTTCCTTACTCTTCTTTTGGGAGTTTTTCCTGTACTATAAGAAAATGGAAGAACAGAAAACTGGTTGGTTGAGGCTTGGGAATACCTTTGATGTAGTAGGATTTGATTTGTGTGGCCCAGAGATGGGAATTTTATAGATTTCCAGCTCTTTCAATTAGATAAGCAGCTACTAATTCTTCATATAAGAAGTCTGTGATGACATACATGAATAAATAATAATGTAACACTGCCAAATGGCATGTTCAGCAGCAGAACAGCAGGGACCAAGGCTGACATTCTTCATTTCCCCAGTGAGTGTCAGAACAAGAGCTTTACCAGTCTGGAGGAGTCCGGAGGAGTTGGCCAGCCCAAACTTTATGACCCTCTGAAATTCTATTCCCTTTGATTGTACTGCACAATTTGAGCTGACAAATCTGTGTGTGTGTGTGTGTGTGTGTGTGTGTGAGAGAGAGAGAGAGAGAGAGAGAGAGAGAGAGAGAGAGTGGGGTCGCACAGTTGGAGAGAAAGAACTTTAAAAAGGAAGAGAATGAGCCATGGTGTCAGGAGTGTGTGAATTGCAGTCCTATTATGTCCTAGCTATGAAACTTTAGGCAATCTTTTTACCTTGCTGAGCCTTAGTTCAATTTTTTATCTGTAAAGTGGGACGATAGCACCTATCTGACTATGGTTCTAGTGAGGATTAACTAATGCAAATTGGTTGGCACAGTGTGGTAAATTGGTAAACTTACAATAAATGTTATTTTTCTCTGTGTCACTTTCCTTCCTTTCTCAGCCAACAATGATATGATAATAATAACACTTGTAATAACAACAATACCAATATTATAATACTTTGTATTTTGTAAGAATCTTCATATTTACTTGAGTTTCATCAGTCCCTTTAAAGTAGCTGAAGTAAATCCAATTTCTCAGATGAAGGGACAACTCCAAGGGCAGAGCTGCAATGAAGTAATATAAATAATACAGTTACAATTGCATAGAGGTCCTGTCTGCAAATCTCAAAATGGGTTGTTTCCCTGCAAACTAGCTTTCTTTCCTACAACTTTTTTTTCTATCCTTTTCATAAAAAAAATCTTTTTTCTTTAAGATTTTATTTATTTATTTATTTTAGAGAGAGAGAGAGTGTGTGTGTGTGTGTGTGAGAGAGAGAGAGAGTGAGAGAAAGAGAGTGAGAGAGAGCAGGGAGTAGGGGAAGGGCAGGGAAGGCAGGAGAGAGAGAATCCCAAGCAGACTGCGCTGACTGTAGAGCCCAATGCAGGGCTCGATTCTATGGCCGTGAGATCATAACCTGAGCTGAAATGAAGTCAGACACTCAACCGACTGAGCCACCAGGCACCCTCTTTTCTGTTCTTTTCTTCCCTCCTTCCCTCCTTCCCTCCTTCTTTCCTTCCTTCCTTCCTTCCATTCTTCCTTCCTTCCCTCCTTCCTTCCTTCCTTCCTTCCTCCCTTCCTTCCCTGGGTGGGAAGGAGCATTATGTTCCTATGCATTCTTTCCTTAGGCAATCTCAACCACACACTAGTCTATAATTACCATCTATATGTAGATGACTCATACAAAGATTTTTAGAGCTCTCCTCTGAGTTCTAAGTGGGTATATCCAGCTAGCTGCCTATTCACCATCAGCTCTTGGAGTTCTCAAATGTACCTCAAGTTCAAGACATGCAAATCTAATCCTGTAGTTCTGCTTCAAACCCTTCAATACTTCCCATTGTCCTAAAGAAAAGGATGAAACTAACATAGCCTAACGCAGCATTGTGTGCCATCTTGCCCCTGTTACTTCTCTGGCATCACCTTGCATGAGCCACCTACAGAAACCCACTTAGAACCCCAGAAATGGTATGAAGATTATTTTAAACTGAAGATATTCGAGATTCAACAGATGCAGAAAGAAGCCTTCTTAGAGCTTCCCTTATCTGACTAAATGTAGAAACTTTGGGGAGATGGAGATGCCACAAATTCCCTCTTCAGGGTAGCTTTTGCTCCTGGGAAGGAGATCAAGAGTTAACCTACCATGAACTCCCTTTCTGGGGGGAATTTTACTACCATGAAGGAGTCAGAAAGACCACTTGTACATGCGTATACATGCATTATCACAAACTTTCTTATCTCCTATTTGTTCTTCTAGAAACCCATTTGTCTTTTCTAAAGAAACTTATTTGTTCTTCTCATAGAGGCCTTCTCCCCATCTGTTTTCCCTACGAAATGAGGCTTATAGATCTCTGACTTTAACCATTTATCGAGCTACTTCTTTTTTTTTTTAAGATTTTATTTATTTGACAGAGAGAGAGAGAGAGAGAGAGAGAGACAGAGCTAGAGAGGGAACACAAGCAGGTGGAGTGGGTGAGGGAGAGGCAGGCTTCCCGCAGAGCAGGGAGCCTGATGCAGGACTTGATCCCAGGACCCTGGGATCATGACCTGAGCCGAAGGCATATGCCTAACCATCTGAGCCACCCAGGCGCCCCTTGAGCTACTTCTTTTGTAAGCTCCCATGTATATGTGAATATTTTTTTCTCCTGTTTTCTTTTGCTAGTTTAATTCACAAGCCTCTAGTACTGAACCTAAGAGGGTAGAGGAAAATATTTTCCTCCCTGACATACCCTTGATCTCTGTTCAACTACACTGGCTTTCTTTTAGTCCCATGATTCTTCCTTTTATAGACTTCTGCCTATACTTTTTCCTCTTCCAGGAATGCTTTTCCCTTTCCTTGGCACCTATTTAATTATCCTCATCTTTCAGAACTCAGTTCAAATAGCACCTCCCTAAGGGCCTTCTTTGAGCTTCCAATTTTAAGTTCTCAGGGCACCCGGTAATTGTCCTTTGTAGCACTTGTTACAGTCACAATGAAAATTCGTAGGCTTATTTAATTCAAGCCTTTTCCCCCAGTGTAAGCTTCTTGGTAGTAGAGATCCTGTCTATTATTGCTCACATCATATTCTAAGTTTCCGGCATAAAGTGGGTTCCCTAGAAAAACAAATTACTGAATGAATGAATGCATGAAAGTCCATGTATGACAGACTAGACCCTCCAAGATACCCCTTTCAAACAAAGACACGTGAAGACCCTACATCACAGTTCTTGAAGGCCATTCAGATAACTGGGGCAAAGCAATCTCAAAACAGCCAATGCTACTGCGGGAAAAGTTGTTACTCTATAGGGACAAATGTCCTGGTCATGGATTAGATGACAGTTTATCTGAGAAAGGTTGACCCAGAAAACCATCCTGTAACATGCAACATGCATGAGGGAACCAGATCAAATCTAAAAATAGCTTTATCACTGGAATTGAAAACACTTTAGTGAGGACTCAGTCTCTCTTCCTGCAACCTCTACCCTTATGGAGCCTTTTACCCTTTTTATTGAACTATAGAATCCCAGGATGGTAGTGCTAAGGCATGATCTTATTTTAAATAACTGCTCTCATTTTAAAATGAGAAAATTAGGTCTAAAGAGGCTTAGCAACTTCTCCCATATTACCCAGGGAGACGTTTGCAGAAACAGGGCTCAGACAGGGACTATCTGCTTCTCCTCCACAGTGATGTTTGGGTTCAACACCTCCTAGGTTTTAGGCATCTTGGGTGCTGAAGACCCTGCAAGATTTATGTTTTTGTGGGTCACCCAAATGGGAGGCAGGAGAGCCAGATTTATTTTCCATTTCTTTGGTCCACTGTAAAAATGAGCAAAAGTTTGGGTAGGGGGAATTCTAGCCAACCATTCAAAAGTCTAGGAGAAAGACACCTGGAGTGGAGACTGGACTATGGCAGCATGGAGGGCAGGAGCTTGGATTCTGAGGTTTGGTCTTAGCTTGGCCACCTGATAGCTTGGGCTATATCCTGGACGACACACTTGTTTCTCTTAATATTTGTTAAATGGGTTAATAATACTTGGGCTTCGGGCTGTTGTGAGACTCAAATACGATAATGCACTTAAGACATTTAGCCCAACGTCTGGCATCTGGTGGTCAATAAATGGAGGTATTGTTCATTGCCATCCTAAGTCAAACTCATAAACGCTTATGGGGGGGGTCTGCTTTAAAGACAAGCAGTTGGGGGAATAGAATAATTACTTGGGAGGGGAAAATTCAGCCCTCCTTCTAAATAACACACTTTCCTTAGATATGTTAATATATTTAATCAGGTGGCAGTCAAGCCCTGCTGGGCAGCTGAGCCTCTTTCAGTGACTTTGCATATCCACTCTCTGATGCATTAGTCACGGGGTTTACAGTTCACCATCTGGAGCAATTCTGCTTCCCTCATTCCCAAATTCTCAAGTAGCTTATCCATGTAACACTGATCACTGACAAAGAGTATTCATGGTTAGGAGGAGATTGAAGGGGTCCTCTTTTAAGTCTCTGTGGCAATGGTACAAAAATTATTTTGAGTTGGACTGGAAATATTTTGAGTTCCTGAAATCCCTTATCTGCCTAAATGCAGAGCCTCCCAAAAGAACTCAATTGTCATAAATCCCCTCCCCAGGAGCCACTCTAATCTTCCCAGAGAAGTCAGCACCATGCCCAAACAGACATTGTCACAAAACTATCCTGTCTCCCATACTCTCCCTTAAGGGCCCATTTATTTTTCCCCTACCATGCCCTTCTCCCTCTCCTCTGCTTCATCTCTTAGTATGGTATGTAATCCCCAAATTCTAATCACTGCTTTGAAACACACTGCTTTGTGAACTCCCATACATACGTGATTAAAATCATCTCTTCTCTTGCTAATCTCTCCTGTCAGTTTAATTCACAGGTCCCAAGCATTAAATTTAAGAGGGTAAAGGTAAAGTTTTTCTCCCCCAACAAGATCATGGTACCACTACAGGGTTCATAAACTAAAAACAAAAACAAACAAAAAAAGCATCAAATAAGCATAAGAAAGTATACTTTATTTTAACTATTTTGGTGGTGTTTTTTTTTTTTTCTTATCAAACATTAGATTGCTTCAAAAGCATTTTCTTTGGTGCCCCTGCTTTACTAGTGCCTGAACACATCTGCTCTGTGTAATATGCCAGGTAATCCAGGCCTGGGCATTGTTAGTCTTAATTTTACAGACTAGGAAGGAAAGGCTAGGAGTTCCCGGTGCATTAGGTAAGGAGTGAAAAGTGAGGATAGTCGCAGCATGTTGAAGGAGTCAGAACTTCTACTACACATCATTAATGAACCCTTTGGACTATTTCCAGTTCTTCTCCGCGATCAAGAGCACTGAGACAAACATCTTTGGGCATGAAGCTTTGGGCACATGCATCTCTGAATACTTCTGCAGAATAGGTTTTTAGCAGTGGAATGTTGAATTCAAAGCCTATGAACACTTTCAACATCTGACTCTGTTTTTAAATTATCTGGTAATGTTTTCTCATTTCTTAGGAATCAGAAAATCTAGCGCTTGAAGTTACTTTTACTTGTGGTTGTGCTTCTACTTTCCAGAAATGAAACTTTGTTCAGGGAAAATGATACAAAACTTGGAAATAAGGCAGAGATGTGATGTGTTAATATCATCTAGGAATGTGTCCTAATAGGGCAAACTACAGCTCAGCCGACTCGCTGAGGAATATAACTTCATTTGATAGACAATAATTGACTATTATTGTCATTTAATTTCACAGTTTCAGAGGTCCTGCCCCCTCACAAAGACTCCCTAAAACAGAGAGCAGGCCCTAGATCCAGAACCTCACAGAGATACTTTGTGCCTCCCGGGCCTTCCGACTGCTTCAGCCAACTGATGTGGGAAACAAAGGCAGAGAGAAATTGTTCAATTTCCTTACTACCTACAGCCCATTGACAAGTCCTTGAAAAAGGCAGAGTGACAGTCCTCTAGGGATTCAACTGTCTCGATGTTAATACTTTGCTAAAGGCTAAAGATAATCCTCGCCTAACCCTCCTCTCTGCCCGCCCCCCGCCCCCCAGGATGCTGTAAGCCTACTTTAACACATAAAATTTCCTTTAGAAATTTCTTTTATCTCTAAACCCTCCAAGGTATGTGTTGGCAATCACACCGATTGCCAAGCATATGGCCCACTGATATACACCTGAAGGGTCTCATGACTGAGGTCTTATTAGACTGTAATAAGTGACCTTTTCCCAACAACTGCTAGCCACCTCAAGGTCCTGGAAACCTTGCTTCCAAAATTCCTTAGAGACTTGTGCTGTCCCCAACCCCCTCCCAACTTGAAAGTAAGTAATGCGCCACTCCTCATGACCCCAGTGCAGCTCCTTCTGCCCACGGGTCCTGTCCCCCGTGCTTTAATAAAACCACCTTTTCGTGCCAAAGACGTCTCAAGAGTTCTTCTTGGCATTCGGCTTTGAACCCTAACGTCTTTTCTACATCACAGCCAATGAATTTTTGCCAAGATACGGCAAATTTGGTTCATTTTCAGAGCTCTTTTGCGTCAAAGTCTGGTGGTCATACCTATCTATTCATTGTGCATAAGATGTCTTTGTCTTTCAAAAATTAGAAACAGAAAATATGGTTCTCTAAGTCATGTCTGTCTGCCCGTTGGAAACTGCTAGGACCTGATGTTGTCTTTCAGGGGACCTTTGAAAGGCCTGGTCTGGGCCCCAGAAGCACTGACCAGAGAGAAGGCCTGGTAGACAAGGTTGGAAGTTAAATGCTCATCCTCCAGGTTAAAGGCTGGGAGCCTGGGTAAGGCTCTGTGGAACCACGTTTGTGCTGGGAAGTTTGTGAGTTTCCAGAGGAGAAGTCCAGACCTGGGCTTGCAGGCTTCTGTCAACATTTCTGTTTAAGGAATTCCACGGGATGGAACCATGAACGATCCCCAGGGTGGATGGGGAGAAAGTAGTGGCCCACACTTTCCACGTGTCCAGTTCTGCACTCTCGGAGGGGTTTACCTACAGAGGCTTATTTTTGTTTGTTTGTTTTTGTTTGTTTACTGTAGGCCCATGTGTTAGTGTCTGTACTTGTGTCTGACCCATGGCTAAAGCTAGAGCACTGGAACTTGTGGTTCTTGTTTGTGCATCTGTGTGTGAGGGAAACCTTTGCCCTTCTCCACACAGGAAAAGCAATTGGCCACGTGTGATGATCTGTCTGTGTACCTGTGATTGGCAGTGTTGAGGGAAACTGGGTTAACAGATCACAGGAACCTGTCACTTGTACTTGTTATGGGGATCTCAGGAAAAGGAAAAGAAATACAAATAGGCATCAAACTAACAATTAGCCTGTTCTAAAAATGAATCCGGGATTTTTTTTTTAAGATTTTATTTTTGGGGCGCCTGGTGGCTCAGTTGTTAAGCATCTGCCTTTGGCTCAGGTCATGATCCCAGGGTCCTGGGATCGAGCCCCACATCGGGCTCCCTGCTCCGCGGGGAGCCTGCTTCTCCCTCTCCCACTCCCCCTGCTTGTGTTCCTGCTCTCGCTGTCTCTCTCTCTGTGTCAATAAATACATAAAATCTTAAAAAAAAAAAAGATTTTATTTTTAAGTAACCTCTACACTCAACGTGGGGCTTGAACTCACAACCCCGAGATCAAGTGCCAGAGGGTCTATTGACAGAGCCAGCCAGGTGCCCCGAAGCCAGAAGTTTTTTAAAAATCAGGAATGGTAAGTCATGCAGACATGGAAACAATTGTCATGAGACATTTATACTCACAGATCTCTAGAAACAGGAGGCTAGGCATGACACTCAGGGCCACATGGGGAAGCACCAGGACTGATCAGGAGACAGAAGCAGGGAGCACTACCCAAAGACTTTATTGTGCTTTTCATAGGAAGGAATGGGTGAGGCAGGGTAGATGCATTGAGTAAATTTAGCATTGGGTGTTTTGAGTAATTTTGGTGGGCTTTGGGCTATAGTCAGTCCCTAGTTGTCTGGTACCCAGCCCTGAGGTGATTTAGGGCAGGGGAAATACTGGTGTGGTGTGTGAGGGTTTTTTGTTTTGTTTTTTTTTAATCCTGTGAAGGGGAAGGTGATGTTAGGGCTCCAGGAAATTGAGTCTATAGGTTCCTGGAGGTCTGGCTATTACTAAGATCGTGTTTTTCTTGTAAAGTTGTAACAAACTTTAGTTTGTCGTAACATCAGTTTCTTGTAACAAACTGATGGAGTTTCATGTCCTGCATGACTGTGATCTTTTTTTTTTTTTTTAACAGAGAGAGAGACACAGTGAGAGAGGGAACACAAGCAGGGGGAGCAGGAGAGGGAGAAGCAGCCTTCCCGCCCAGCAGGGAGCCCGATGCGGGGCTCGATCCAAGGACCCTGGGATCATGACCTGAGCCGAAGGCAGACGCTCAACAACTGAGCCACCCAGGCGCCCCTGTGAGGGTTTGATTAAAAAAAAAAAGATGGTCAGGTGTAGGCTCTGAACTGGTTGGTTTGTATATCAAAGGCACTCTTATAGAGGAATGTTTGCTCTCTAGGAATTGGCTAGCCCTGGGAGGGCCAGTCCGTCCAGGATCAAGGCCTCAAATGCCAATTTTGAATTTGATGACAGGAAATAAGAAAATATAGTCAATACACAGTCATAAAAAAGTACTAAGATGAACTGCTATGAAGCATTTTCAAAATTTGATAAATGAATGCAGAATTATATCTGGATCCACATTCACCAATACTCTCAGGAGAGGTGACTCCTTGAACAGATAAGACTGATTTGATATGGGGACGCCTGGGTGTATCATTCCGTTAAGCGTCTGCCTTCAGCTCAGGTCATGATCCCAGCGTCCTGGGATTGAGATCGAGCTGGAACCCGAATCACATCCAGCTCCCTGCTCAGTGGGGAGTCTGCTTCTCCCTCTCCTGCTCCCCCTGCTTGTGCTCTCTCTCTCTCAGTCAAATAAATAAATAAAATCTTAAAAAAAAAAGACTGATTTGATAATTTTGGTTTAGAAACAGCTCTATGGTTTCATCTTCATTTTATCACAGTGTGGGGTGTAATATAAATGTACATCTCATCTTAGGTAAGATTCGGGGTTTTTTGTTTTCTTTGGAAAGCTTAATTAATTTCAACTTTCTAATTTTTTGGTTTTATGGGTTAGACAAATTATCATTGTTTCCAGAAAGTATTTAAGATTATGAGAATGCAAATATGTGCTTTCAACTAAATTGAATTGTAATAATGAATGCATTGATAAGAAAGAAAAAAAATGGTTGGTTTTTGTGAATTTCAGACAATGCTTCAAATCCTTTACACTTCATTATTTCTCCTTCAAGTGTTCATGGAAAATTTCCAATTGTCATCTCTCTGACAAACTTTAATAGCAAGGATTGTGTTATTTCGTAATTGCAACTTAAACATAATTTTCAAGCTACTCAAAAAAACTAAGACTTTTTTTTTAAAGATTTTATTTATTTATTTGGGACTCAGTCCCAGGATCCTGGGATCATGACCTGAGCCTAAGGCAGACACTTGACCGACTGAGCCACCCAGGCGCCCACCTAAGGCTTTTTTTTTAAAGTAATTTCTACACCAAACGTGGGGCTTGAACTCACAACCCGAGATTAAGAGGCTCATGCTCTATCTAGACTTTAAGATTAATATTACAGAATATTCAGTTAATTAATGAGAAATCTTTGGCTGCCTGAAATATATTTTAAGAACTTTGAAATTCACAGAGAAGCAGAGAGAAAAGAACTGGATCACCAAGCATAGATTTTTGTTTTGTTTTGTTTTGTTTTTTTAAAGCACCAATGAAGAGGAGAACCTGGGTGGCTCAGTCAGGTATCCAACTCTTGATTTTGACTCAGATCAGGATCTAAGGGTTGTGAGATTGAGCCCTGTGTTGGGCCCCACAATCAGTGTGGAGTCTGCTTGAGATTCTCTCTCTCCCTTTCCCTCTGCCCCTCCCGCAATTATGTGCGCTCTCTCTCTTAATCAATCAATAAATAAAATCTTTAAAGTGCCAATAAAGAGGTAAATTTAATATGGTATATACTTTGTCATGTAATATAAGGTTAATTATATTTTATTTTTTATTTTTATGTTTTTTAAAAAATATTTTATTTATTTATTTGAGAGAGAGAGAGTGAGAGAGAGAGAGCAGGAGAGGAGAGAGGGTCAGAGGGAGAAGCAGACTCCCTGCTGAGCAGGGAGCCCGATATGGGACTCGATCCCGGGACTCCAGGATCATGACCTGAGCCGAAGGCAGTCGCTTAACGAACTGAGCCACCCAGGTGCCCTATTTTTATGTTTTTAAGTTATGTTTTAAAGCTAAGATTGTCATTTAAGTTTGTACATAACTGTATATGTTTAAATAAATATATATACATACATATAAATATTAAAATGAATAGGCAAAATAAATTATGTATGATGAAGAGAAGATGCATGGTTCAAAATTGATCTGCTTCTCACCAATGATAGTAAGAAATTATTTACCATCTGTGTAATCTGCCTAGAGAGCACAGATGACTTATATCAACTGAATATTCCTCCTCAGAAGCCCATTAATTTTGGTGTTTTTTTTTTAAAGATTTATTTATTTAGGGGCGCCTGGGTGGCTCAGTCGGTTGAGTGACCAACTCTTTTGATTTTGACTTGGGTGGTTATGTCAGGGTCATGAGGTCGAGTCCCGGGTCAGCTCTGCGCTTTGTGCAGAGTCTGCTTTCCCTTGCCTCCCCTACTTGCATTCTCTCTCTCTCAAATAAATAAGAAACTTATTTATTTATTTGAGAGAGAGAGCAAGCATTGGGGGAGAGAGAATCTCAAGCAGACTCCCCAGTGAGTGTGGAGCCTGACATGGGGCTGGATTCCACGACCCTGAGATCACTACCCAAGCTGAAATCAAGAGTCTGATGCCCAACTGACTGAGCCACGCAGGTTCCCCAATTTTTGGTGCTTTTGAACCAACATCAAAACGTCCTCACTTCTGGGGGCTCCTGGGTGGCTCAGTCAGTTAAGTGTCTGCCTTCGGTTCAGACCCATGATCCCAGGGTCCTGAGATCAAGTCCCACATCGGGCTCCCTGCTCAGCTGGGAGCCTGCTTCTCCCTCTCTCTCTGCAGCTCTCCCTGCTTGTGCCCTCTCTCTCTGTCAAATAAATAAATAAAATCTTTAAAAAAAATGTTCCTCACTTCTGAAAGAGCTATATTCCATCGCGATGATGATACTTTTTGCTCTGTTTATTTGAAAATACTGCACTGTTACTCTTAGTAGTCAGCCAGTTACCAAAAGTCTACTTTCTTGCTTTGTAAAAGGAAAGATGCTGGAAATAATTAGGTATGTTTGGTAATCTCCATGTTTTAACGCTCATCTGATAGTGAGAGCTGTTGTGTTTCTCAAGCTCACCATACGGGAAGAACCGTCAACAAAAAAAGAGATCAACTCTCCTGAGTCAATTAGGAACAGGTAAAGTGTAACTTCAGCGATTGTTGACCTTCCAGGATGAGAAGAAGCAGACGGTGTTCAGGTGCATAGACAGACACAATAACTCAACAAACTAATTTTTAAAAATTTTTCCCATGTTTAAAATTCTCTTGCTAACCAGTAGCAACTGTAACACACCTTTATGGGATGGATTAGAAGGACCTTGAGATTTGTCAATGCCCTCAAAGACGACAATACATTATTAACTCAGAATTATTATGAAGTGCTTATATATTATACCCAGTGGAGAAGTCTACTCTTCTTCATTTTGGGATTGTTGGTTGGTCACTGTAATAAACTAACCAGTCATTCAGTTTTGTCATTAGCAACTGGTTTCTGCTATCCTTTCACTTTGACTAAAAACCTTTGCTATGAGCCATAGGTCAGAAATTGAGTCTTTTGAAAGAAATATTAAAAGGATAGGTAAAGGACTCTACCAGGTGCTCTTTTTTTTAATTTTTTTAAATTTTTTATTGTTATGTTAATCACCATATATTACATCATTAGTTTTTGGTGCAGTGTTCCATGATTCATTGTTTGTTCATAATACCCAGTGCTCCATGCAGAACGTGCCCTCCTCAATACCCATCACCAGGCTAACCCATCCCCCTACCCCCCTCCCCTCTAGAACCCTCAGTTTGTTTTTCAGAGTCCATCATCTCTCATGGTTCGTCTCCCCCTCTGACATACTCCCCTTTTCTTCCTCTCCTGTTATCTTCTTCTTTTTCTTTTTTCTTAAAATATGTTGCATTATTTGTTTCAGAAGTACAGATCTGTGATTCAACAGTCTTGCACAATTCACAGCGCTCACCGTAGCACATACCCTCCCCAATGTCTATCACCCAGCCACCCCATCCCTCCCACCCCCAACCACTCCAGTAACACTCAGTTTGTTTCCTGAGATTAAGAATTCCTCATATCAGTGAGGTCATGTGATACATGTCTTTCTCTGATTGACTTATTTCACTCAGCATAACACCCTCCAGTTCCATCCACGTTGTTGCAAATGGCAAGATCTCATTCCTTTTGATGGCTGCATAATATTCCATTGTGTATATATACCACATCTTCTTTATCCATTCATCTGTCGATGGGCATCTTGGCTCTTTCCACAGTTTGGCTATTGTGGACATTGCTGCTATAAACATTGGGGTACACGTAAACCTTCGGGTCCCTACATTTGTATCTTTGTGGTAAATACCCAGTAGTGCAATTGCTGGATCGAACGGTAGCTCTAATTTCAACTGTTTGAGGAACCTCCATACTGTTTTCCAGAGTGGTTGCACCAGCTTGCATTCCCACCAACAGTGTAGGAGGGTTCCCCTTTCTCCACATCCCCGCCAACATCTGTCGTTCCCTGACTTGTTAATTTTAGCCATTCTGACGGGTGTGAGGTGGTATCTCATTGAGGTTCTACCAGGTTCTCTTAATAAGTGACACTACAAGGAACAGACTTACGGGTGCAGACTCCCCAGTATGACTTCTGGGAATCTAAAGTATTATCCACACATGAACAGGATGTATATGCAAAGATGCTGTGGTAGGGGCACCTGGCTGGCTCAGTTGGTGAAACATGCAACTCTTAATCTTGGAGTTGTGAATTCGAGCCCCATGTTGGGTGTGGAGATTGCTTAAAAATAAAATCTTTTTTTTTTTCCCAAAGATTTTATTTATTTATTTATTTATTTGAGAGAGAGAGAGAGAGAGAGAGAGAGAAACAGCATGGGAGGGGATAGGGTCGGGGGGAGAAGCAGGCTCCCCGTTGAGCCGGGAGCCAGATGTGGGACTCGATCCCAGGACTCTGGGATCATGACCCGAGCCAAAGGCAGTCGCTCAACCAACTGAGCCACCCAGGCGCCCTAAAAATAAAATCTTAAAAAAAAAAGAAGATGCTGTAGCGGGCTATACAAAGTTTGCCCAGTTTCATTCAACCCTTATTCCTTCTTAAGATATATATCTATGAAACTGAATTTATCTATTGAATGAAAAGTCTTCCTAACTCTGGCTCACATGGCATGGCTGGAGGCCTCTCCTGCAGAGTGTGGACTTCCTGGCACTCACTTCTGGCCATCTCCTAACCAAAGTAGGATATTCATTCAGGAAGGGTCTCCCCTGGACAGCAAGAGCAATTTCAGCATGTCTGGATACACTCTATCAGCCAGGGCTTAGAGGTTGCCAGGAGATGGAACCACCCCATTTATTTTAACAGACAGTTTGAACTAAATTATTGTAAACTAGTGGTAACAAGGTAGTTGACAAGGCAAAAATAGAATACTAACTTATTGTGGATGTAGCAACTGCCAGACACATCTTTCACCCCTAAGGCTGAGGGAACAAAGGAAAGAGGCTGGAACTGCTGCCACTTAGAACTTGGACAAGGGTTTCTGCGGAGCTGGAACTCAGCCTCTGAGGAGGGGCTGCTGCCTGAACACTCCTGGTGTCTCCAAGGGGGCTGCGGAAGGTGATTCTGCTGCTCCCTGGAAGGAGCTGCCACTGCCAGGTGCAGATGCATTGCTGGTGTGACACTGTCAGGACCAGGTAGCAATCAGAAGAAGCAAACCCTGTGTCCTTACTCCAGCCTTGCAGGTTCCCACAGTAGAGTCTATTAGGGAGCAGTTGGCAAAGGAGAAAGTATATGTAGTCCCAGAGCTAGTAGCTTAGTAACGGGCATATCCAGCTTTTCCTTTCTAATTTTCTAGCAAATGAACTAGAGGTGTCATTTCTTTACACTTCTCCTATTTGCAGTTATTTTCCCCTTCAAGGGTTCAGGCTTTTGGTTTTGATAATATTCGATTATCTTCTCTGTGCAAGGCAACCTTCCTGTCCCTATTATAGAAGCTGGGGCTTTTCGCTCATCAGGTACTGTAATATATCACAGCCTTCCTATTTAGGCCCTAAGGTCTTTAAGAAGAAGTGATATGTACCACCCCCCATAGTGTTGGTACAGGGCTAGGACCACAGAAGGGCTGAAAACTTACAGAATGACTGGCTGATAGATGGATAATGTGGTTTTACTTAAAAGGACTCCTTTCTAGTCATCCATCATCTTTGCTTTCCCGCTCACACACAACCAGGCCTCCCCTCCGCATACCACATGATCCAGTCAAGAATGATCATCTGCTTCATCTCTAGGCTGGCACAGGGTGATCATTTGCTCAAATGACTAGGTAAAAGCACATCTGCTGTCATTAAGCTTGGAAACAGGCAGGCTGCAAAAGGAAAGGAATTCTAGCAAGCTCACCGGGGTAGGCTTGCGATAATAGCTGGTATTGCCTAAATACCAAGAAAAACACCCAGGGGGAAATTTCATGACCTGGGACTCCCTGCAGTCAATCCACAGCTATGTAGCTGATTTCATCCTTACAGAACACAGTATCCACTTCTTGACTGCACTGTGAGAGCAGGGTGCACTGCTTCCTGGGAGGATTCTATGGCCCCGAGACCCAAGGATAGGAAACATCACTTAAAATCACTTTGAACACAACAAGATCAGGCTTCCTTAAAAACTTCTCACTGGAAACAAGCCAAGTGTCCCTCAATGATGAATGGATAAACCAAATGTAGTATATCCATATTATGGAAACTTGTTCAGCAATAAAAACAAATAAAATACTGATTCCTGCTTTACAACATGGATGAACCTGAAAAACATTATGCCATGAGAAAGAAATCAGCGACAAAAGATCATGTATTGTACGATTCCACTTACATAAAATGTCCAGAATACGGGTTTTGCAGGGCTCCCCCCAGAGAAGTTTGCAGGCAGCCTTTATTTCACCTGCGAATTGGAAGGTCTACCTCAGTCCCACTCCCAGGTATGTGCCCCGTCCCCCTAGCCAACTGTGATATTTCTTCCAGTAGAGATGATCGTCCATTTAGACTATAAGTTGCTGAAAGACAGATCATGTTTTCTCCATCTCTCTTATTATATGTTCCATATGGAGAAAATGTAGACAAACTGCTTCCCTTTCCCCTAATTAGATAGGAGGACAAAAATGCAGCTCCACCAAAATCCTACGCTGAGTTTGATCCATTTATTTTCATTTTTAAAGATTTAATTAATTAATTAGTTAATTAGCTAACTAATTAATTTAGAGGGTACGTGAGTGGGAGGAGTGGTAGAGGGAACGAATCCCAAGTAGACTCCATGCTCAGGGCAGAGCCTGATGCGGGGCTTGATCCCACGACCTGGAGATCATGACCTGAGCTGAAACCAAGATTCTGCCACCCTGGGCGCCTGGGTGGTTCAGTCGGTTAAGTGTCTGCCTTCGGCTCAGGTCACGATCCCAGGGTCCTGGGATGGAGCCCCGCGTCGGGCTCCTTGCTCAGCAGGGAGTCTGCTTCTCCCTCTCCCTCTGCTGCTCGCCCTACTTGTGTTCTCTCTCTCTCTGTCAGATAAATAAATAAAATCTTTAAAAAAAGAAAAAAAGAGTCTGCCGCTTAACTGAGTAAGCCACCCAGGCTCTCCTGGATCCACTTATTTATTTTTTTAAAGACTTATTTACTTATTTTAGAGAGATAGAGAGAGAGCATGCATGCTTGTGAGAGGGAGGAGGGGCAGAGGGACAGACTCTCAAGCAGACTCCGTGCTGAGTGTGGAGCCTGATGCAGGGCTCCATCTCACGACCCATGAGATCATGATGTGAGGAGAAACCAAGAGTCAGCTGCTTAACCGACTGAGCCATCCAAGTGGCCATCCACTTATTTTTATAATTTATTTATTTATTTATTTTTATTTATTTATTTGAGACAGAGAGAATGAGAGAGAGAGAGAGAGCACATGAGAGGGGGGAGGGTCAGAGGGAGAAGCAGACTCCCTGCCGAGCAGGGAGCCTGATGCGGGACTCGATCCAGGGACTCCTGGATCATGACCTGAGCCGAAGGCAGTCGCTTAACCAACTGAGCCACCCAAGCACCCACCATCCACTTATTTTTAAATAGATGGAAGCGAATGCTGGCTCCATATCCTTTCAAAAGAGCAGGGCACAGGAATTCCTATCCAGCATAGTTAAGGAAAGGCACAGTCCAGTAACCAGGAACTTTTTGCTTTTATATCCTTTGATTGGGCTGAAGTACAGAGCACTTGAACTTTCTCCTCCTTGCCTTTCTACTTTTTGCCGCCTCCGAATTCAATTCAGACTTCCAGAAGCTTCAGTCAGAAGGGAGCCAAGGAGATGGAGAGTTGTATGTGCCAAGCAGGGGTCATGTGCCCATCACTGGGACTACAGACCTTGGGCATCTCACCAGAATTAGAGTAATTTGTCAGGGCTCCAAACAGCTCTCTATGCTCTGTCCCCTTTTGCTTTGATGATTAGTTATCTAATACTGTGTAACACATCATCCCTAAACTTATCGTCTAACAACAGTACATATTTATTATCTCTAGCTTAGCTGAGTGGTTGGGCTCTGCATCTCTTGTAAGGTGGCAGAATCAGGATGTCAGTCAGGGCTGCAATCATCTGAAGGCATGACTTGGGTGGAGGATTGACTTCCAGGTTGGCTCCCTTACATAGGTTAGCAGAAGGCCTCTATTCATCACTACAGGGACTTCTCCATAGGGCTGCTTGAGCATCTTCACCACATGACAGCAGGCTTCTGCTAGGGTAAGGGTTCCAAGACAGAGCACAGGGCAGAAACCATAATGTCTTTTATGACCTTGCCTCAGAAGTCACATTCTGTCATTTCCACGATATTCTACTGATCAGACAGGTCAGCTCATGGTATGGGAGGGGACTATACAAGGATGTGAATATCAGGAGGCAGAATCATCATGTAGCCATCTTGGAGGCTGGCTATCACATAAGCCATAAGATAAAGGGCAGTTTCAATCGAATTAAGTGGGAATTCCTCTCTATGTCCCCCAACACAAACCCCAAATCCTGACTGGGATACCTCCAAAGAGGCATACTGCACCTCTCTGCAGAGGATCCAGGGTGATGAGGAGGGATTAGACAGAAGGAAGAAAAGCCACTGAAGATAGTCTAAGAAGGATTCAGTCTCACCCATCAGAAAGAAAAAAAAAGAAAGGACTTGATTAGAGTCTATAAATCAGAAAAGGGCTGGAAGAAAGCCCATTTTTCCAAATTATGGGAGAATAGAGGGGAGGCTCCCTTTTTAAAGCCAGAAAGTTGTAGGAACAAAGCTTCCCTCCAACGAATCTCAGTATCCTGCGGTGACCCAGACTGAGAATGTAGACACCACCTTCTGAGAGGAGGTCAAAAAGTTCAGCATGTTTCCTCCAAACTGCTCTTTGGTAGTCTCCCCAGGTTTGAAACCCTGCCCTGGAGGTGCCATACACACACTATCTCAAGTGGCCATGAGACTTGGTCTTACTTACGCTGAAGTCCCAGGTGGCCTTGTTAGCATAGAGCAACTGAAGGTAGCTCGGCAGGGCCGCTCAGCAGGGCCACTCGGCAGCTGTTTTCTTTCTCTGTTGTTTTAGTTGGTAGGTTTGGTCCTGAGGTTGCCTGGGTGGGGTTGTCTCACTAGACTAGACCAACTCTACAGATCTGGCTCAGATTTGAGGTGGGGGCTGGATCTCCCTCTTCTACATAGTTGTGGCTTTGAGACACCAGAGTTTTACAGTGAGGTGTGTGTGTGTGTGTGTGTGTGTGTGTGTGTGTGTGTGTGTGTGTGTGTGTGCTGTGTGCGCGCTGGGTTCCTAAAACTCCAGTTGCTGTTTCCAGTCTGGATATCATAGAGAAGTTATTGCCAACTGAATTATACTTTGGTTGAGTATTTGTGTTTATATTTAGTATAAATAAAGTTGATTCAAATGACTTGTGTCATGAGTAAGAATGCAAAGTTTGGGAAGAAAATAAGGGGAAAAGGGAGAAATCTCTTCCTTCCCAAAGTTCTTGGACTTTTTTGTCCCTGTGATTCCAAGTTGCGTTTTCTGATTCATGTCCACATGTGCCTTCTTTGTTCCCTGGACCAGGATGGAGGTGCTTGTGCTACCAGCAGCCACTTGGTGCCTCTTCAGGTGCAGAAGGCTGAATCTCTTTATGTATGCTTTGGGATCACTGTGGCTGCTTCTGAATTGCGGAACTTAAGAGTTGTGTGCTGGTCATAAGAAAGTCCTGGGCTTAATCCTGCTTCTGTCCTCAGCCAGCCTTGTAAACCTGAGCAGGTCTTTCAGCTTCTCCGAGCATCAGTTTCTTTGTTGAGCTCAGAGGTGGTAAGACCTGTCCTGCTAACCTCACAGGCTTGTGGGGAGAACTGACTGGGATAATGAAGGTGAAAGTGGGGTAGGCGTGTATGCTATTATTCTTTTTATCAGATATAAGTGAATAAGTACATGTCAAGCCACCAAGCCACCACAGTGCAGTTGCCTGCTGTTTGTCACTGAGCCTTGCTCATCTGACCAGAATGGGTGCTTGTTGGTATCTCCCACCTGCCATAATAATGGCTCCAAATCTGGCAGGGCTAGGGCCAGGTTTCGTGGGGTTTAAACAGATACAGTTTGGGGATACCCTCTCTAAGGGAAAGAAAGTGAACATAGGGCTTGAGCTCTCCAAGGTATTGGAAAGGGCTCATGTAAGTAGGGGACCCTGAAACTTCTTTAGCTTCAAGATAATTCTGCCCTCTGGCTTTCTGGTCTTGATGCAAGTCTGAGATCTGAGCATCTTTGGGAGCAAGCCAAGATTCAAAACACCTTTCTTCCATTGCATTTTCTGGACTGGGACTTCAGGAGCCTTCCCAGATGCTGAAGCTAAATTCTACTCTGACACACTCTGAGCAGCCCCTGCCTGGATGTTCCCTGATTCACTCAGGGATGGCTCTTCCTCTGGTCATGATCTCTACCCCGGAGATCCTTGCCAGGCCTCAGTCTCTAATTTCACAGGTGGAGAAAATGTGGCTGAGAGATGGGCAGTGACTCATCTGAGGTCATACAGCCTTTGAACAGCAGAGCTTAGAGAGGAGACTGGAGCCCCTAAGTCCCATTTCGACCCTCTTTCCACCATGCCCCCTTGAATACTAGCCTTCTTGAAGCTACTCTTGACTGTCACCTAATTGTCCATCAGGAATCTGCTGCCAGTGAACCAGTTTTGTAGTCATTTATGCTTCCAACTGGGGACAGCCTGTGTTCGCTCACCGCTGGCAGACAGGTTAGCCTCTGACTCGGCCAGTGTGGACTCTTGCAGCCTTGTCCTAGCTCTCTCCAGGGATCTGGCAGCACGGACCAAAGGTCAGCCCCAAACGGTTCCTTCACCCAAGACTTGCGCATAGGGTTTGCACCTGATATACTACCTGTGTGTGTCCTCAGGCCCTGGCACCTGTCCCTTGGTATTGGTTCTGACACACAGTTCCTGTTCGTGCTCTCTACCTTCTCCCTAGAAACTGACCCTTTAGGTTGATCTTGCCTTTGCTTTTTGTTGTTGTTGTTTGTTTGGTTTTTTTAGGTTGATCTTGCCTTTGGTTTTTGTTGTTGTTGTTTGGTTGGTTTTTTTAGGTTGATCTTGCCTTTGGTTTTTGTTGTTGTTGTTTGGTTGGTTTTTTTAGGTTGATCTTGCCTTTGGTTTTTGTTGTTGTTGTTTGGTTGGTTTTTTTAGGTTGATCTTGCCTTTGACTGTGACCTTTGGTTGCCTCTGGCCCACATATCTCCAGCAAGCGACCACCCCAAGTACACCAGCACCTGCCCCTGTGCTCCAGTCAGAGCACTGATTCAGCCAAAACACTACACTGAGGGGTCCGCTGAGGTGTGGGGAGAGTATGTACCTGTGTGTAAGGAGTCCACTGTTCCCTGGGCAGGCTCAGCTCTGACCCAGTCTATCCCAATGACCCTAGACGGTAGGAAAGTCAGGGGCCTCAAGCCACATTTGTCCCTCTAGGCCTAGGGCTGACGCTCCGATACCAACAAACTATTGGTTAGAATACTGAAGTGCCTCCATAGCAGTGGGGAAATGGCTGCAGCTCCATGTCCCCTGAGGACTCCCTTCCTGACCCCTTGGCCCCTCTGCCACACTCCCCAGGACCTTCTCAGGATCCACAAAATAAAGGGTTGGTTGGCCCTTGGCCTATTAGGAGGTCTCCAGGACCCTGTCCTAGTTCTAAGGCCCGCGTGTCCTGATGTGGGAGTCCGGCCATTGTGATGATTCAATATTCTGAATATCATACCCACTTGAGCTAACCCTGAGCCCACTCTTCTGCTACTAAATGGACCCCCTGCAGCCTGGTTTCTGACATGAGGTTCCAGCTCCACCTTCACTCCTTTCCCTGGCTGTGTGTACCTGCTGACACCTAACTACAAGGACAGGGATCTAGACAGTCTTCCCAGGAAGGACTTTTGCAGCCCAGCTTAGTCCTGCCTGGGGCCCTACTATCTGAAAGATTGTTCTAGAGCTGACTGACGAGTGATCGCAGGTCTCTGGAACCATGTTGAAGACCCCCACCTGGGCTTGGCTATATCTCTGACCCTCTGGGTTCTACAGCGCCTCTACTCTGCAGGTGGTTCCGGTTCGGATCCCAAGCCTTTGCAGCCTGCCCTGTTTCACCGCAGGTAACTGGACTGGGCCTGACAGTGTGTCCAGATAGGTCAGGGAGGGACAAGGAGGGGCAAAGCATTCCCTCCACCACCTTTAAGTGCCCCCACCCCCACATGTACACAAAGGCAGCCAACCAGCCCCCTTCCTGTACTTTCCATCTTCACTGAGATGCACACTCAGCCTGTACTCTCTTGTCTGTGTACGTCCCTTCCCTTCCTGATGCCCACTCCCCAGGGGCCTGGATCCCAGCCAGCAGCCAGGCAAAAGAGCATCCGATAGACTGTGGCCGAGGGTGGCTGAGTGCGTTGTTCCTGAAGTCTACCTATTCCCTTCCTTCCTCAGCATTGAAAATGAGGCCTGAAGGAGCGCCTGGGTGGCTCATTCGTTGCCTCTGGCTCAGGTCACGATCCCAGGGTCCTGGGATCGAGCCCTGCATCAGGGCTCCCTGCTCTGCGGGAAGCCTGCCTCTCCCTCTCCCACTCCCCCTGCTTGTGTTCTCTCTCTCGCTGTGTCTCTCTCTGTCAAATAATAGATAAAATCTTAAAAAAAGAAAAGAAAAGAAAAGAAAATGAGGCCTGAAGAGAGAAACAGAGACTTGGAGCACTAATGGTGTATTTAAGGCATTGGTGTGGAAGATATTTGGGAAGGAGTTTTCACTTCCGAAGTCCGTAAACGACATCATGCAGAGAACTGTCTGTTCCCCCAGGTATAGAAACAGGCCTATCTGAGACCAGAGAATAAAACAAAACAAAACAGAGAGAGAGAGAGAGAGAGAGAGAGCATTTATCTAAGCACTTTGCAATCATTTTCTCATTTTTCTTTTCCTCCAAGAGACAGATTGCCACGGAGTTTCAGATGTGTGAGGAACCCAAGGCAGAGCGATCTGGGCCAGCATTCCTCTTGCCCTTCCTCCTTGGTGAGAGTGTTCTGATTTCATTTGGGATGGCAACGTACCCAGAGGAAAGTCTCCGTTTCCCAGGCTTCTTTGCACTGTGACTAAATCTGGCCAACAAGATTTAAGCGGAAATGTTTCATAGGAGTGGCATTCTTGTATCCCTCCCCCTCTCCTCTTACTGCCTGGAACTCACAGGTATCACTGGCTGGAGTTCCAACAGCCATAGTGGACCTAGAATGGAAGCCATGCATGGCAGAAGAGAGAGACTGAAGGAGCCTAGATCCCCATGGAATCTTCACAGCAGCTGAGAACATTTATGCGAAACAATACAAACTTGTGTGTTTAAGCTATTACAATTTCTATTTCTTGAAGATGAACAAAATTCTTAACTGATACAGGATCTTGGAAATCAGTGACTCAACAGATGGTGCCAGGAAAACTAGATATCCATTTGCAAAAGAATGAACTGGACCCTATACAAAAGTTAACTCAAAATGAGTCAAACGTAAACACAAGAGCTAAAACTATAAAAGTCTTAGAAGAAAACACAAATGAAGACTCCATGACATTGGATTTGGCAGTGACTACTGGGCTAGACACTACACTTACAAAAGAAAAAGTAAACAAACTGGACTTCACCAAAATTAAAAACTCTTATGGATCAAAGGGAACTATCAACAGAGGAAAAAGGCAACCTGCAGAATGGGAGAAAATATTTGCAAATCACCCATCTACTAAGAATAAACATCAAGAATATACAGAACTCCTAAAACTCAATAGCAAACACCAAGCAAGTCAATTCAGAAATGGGCAAAGGACCTGAACAGGCATTTTTCCAATGAAGATACACAAATGGCCAATAAGCACACAGAAGGATGCTCAACATCATTAATCACAGGGGAAATAGAAATCTTAATCACAACAAGATACCACTTCACACCCATTAGGATGACTGCTTTTGGAAAAACAGAAAACAAGTGTTGGTGTGGATATGGAGAACATGGAACTTTTGTGCATTACTAGTGGGACTGCAGCAGTGGAGCAGCCACTAAGGGAAACAACACAGTGCCAGGAAAAGTGTATATCCACATGCAGAAGAAACAGTAACAAAAGAAAGAAATTAAATATACCATTTGATTCCATAATTCTACTTCTGGCTATATATACAGAAGAACTGAAAGTAGGACTGGCAGAGGTATTTGTACAAGCCATGTTTACAGCAGCATTATTCACAATAGCCAAAAGGTAGAAACAACCCAAATTCCACCAGTGGATGAATGGATAAACAAAACATGGCATAATGGAATATTATTTAGTCTTACAAAACAATGACATTTGAACACATGGATAAACCTTGAAGACATCATGCTAAGTGAAACAAGCCAGACATAAAAGGAGAAATGTGAAAAGAACAAATGAGTCCACTTGTATGCAGTATCTAGAGTAGTCGAATTTGTTGAGACAGAGGAGAGTGGTGGTTACCAGGGAGCTGGGGGAAGCGAGTAATGGGCAAGTATTATTTTAAATGGCTACGGAGTTTCAGTTGAGGAGGATGAAAAAATGAGATCAATGGTGGTGATGGTTGTACAACAATGTAAAAGTACTTAAGGCCACTGAATTGTACATTTAAAAATGGTTAAAATGGTAAATTTTATATTGTGTATATTTTGCTACAATAAAAAAAATATTAAGTTTAAATGAATCAATAAATCTAGAGTCCAAACCCCTTATCGACAGATGAGTTGAGAACTTGTTTCGTCGGAATCACACAGCTCCTGGAGCAGCTGAAAGAAACAAACCTGAGTATCCTCCATCTGCACCTAAGCCCTGCCCCAAGGCCCTTTGGTGGAACAGGTTTCATCACCTGCCCTACCTCTGCAACCTAGAAACACTTTTAATTCGTTGATTACACATCTGGGGTTTCCACCTTGGAAACTGTTTTCCTTATATGCAGGGGTGGGAATAAAAAGGGGGTGGGGATGGGGGCTGAGGTCCAGCCTGAGGCCCTCTCTGTAGGTAGGTAAAGTTTAGGACACCTGCTCTAAGTAGGTGAGTAAGGTAGCTGCCCTTTCTTTCGAGGGGATGAGGAATTTTGTAGGAACTCTGGTGGTGAATGGGCTCCTTGTTCTCCTCTAGAGCTAGTTCTGAGGTCAGAGGTTCTCCACTCCACTTTCCTGCCCCCAACATCCCTTTCCCCTCACACACTACATCTGCCACCAGCTGTTGGGGTCTCTTGGGTATTTGGCAACCCTAGCTAGATTAGAAATTCTCTGAAAGCAGGGATCACATCTTTGCAAACACTACCCTCTCTCGCCCCATCCCCAACCCTCCCCTCAGCATCTGCCAAGCATGTCACCCAGGGGCCGCCACTCAGTAGTCCCCAGGGAACTTTGGCTGCTTCATGCTTCCAGGCACCTTAGAGACATGCCTGGTTGTTCTCAGCTAACTTCGGAGGTCCAGGAAGGCCAAATCTGGGACAGCTGCGGAGAACTTGGGTGGAGTCTAGGAGTGGGCAACATGTCGGTGCAGGGTCCAAGCCATGGGTGATGAGGGCCTGTCACAGACCCTGGGAGACAGGCCTGAAAGCCCGGCGAGATGGTCTTGAAAGCTGTCATCTTTCATAGGGAAAGAGCCAAATATTGGGGATAGGGTAGGACTGACTTCACAGTCAGTGATTGTGGCCTGTGGCCACAAAGTGGCCTATGGCCAATTTCAGGCCCAGGACTGCCTCCACTGGTCTGGTCACATGTGGGGTGGATTTCCTCCAACTTTGCCCTGACCTTCCCCATGTCTCCAAGGTTGGAGGATGATGGCAGGAGGAGGAGAATGAGGGTTTATGGAGTGCTGGCCAAGCCCCATCACCCACTGCCTCGATCAGAGCCAGCCATTCTTTTCCTCTACCTCTTGCCCCGGGACTGAGCCTCTGGGCCAGAATCAGTTTCCATCTTTAAACAGAGACCTGTTTGGAAACTTGTAAAAACAACCTGGCTCCCGCCTTTCTTTCCTGTACTCTTCTAAGGTCTTATCAAGAAAAACTGTGAAAGACTGTGAAAGGGGCAAAAATCCTTGGGCACCTTTTCAACAGAATGTCAGGCACTGTCTAGACTGTTGCCTGGACTACAGGACCCTTCTGGAGTTGTCTGATTCCACAGGGATCTGCGCCTTTTATTGTTGATGACGCTACATCTCTGTAGCGATAGAAGTTTACTTACTTACGCATGGCTGATGCTGAGACACGGATTCCTGTTCTAGGAATGTGAAGGAAGATGCCACTTCTGCATCTCTCAGCAAATCCCCCCCGCATCCCTGATGGCCTATATATGGGTCTGCGTTTTGAATTCTCCCATGAGGGCGCCTGGGTGGCTCAGTCGGTTGAGCGACTGCCTTCGGCTCGGGTCATGATCCTGGAGTCCCGGGATCGAGTCCCACATCGGGCTCCCTGCTCGGCGGGGAGTCTGCTTCTCCCTCTGACCCACCCCCCCTCTCGTGCTCTCTATCTCTCATTCTCTCTCTGTCTCAAATAAATAAATAAAATCTTTTTTTTTAAGATTTAGAGAGAGAGCACGAGAGGGAAGAGGGTCAGAGGGAGAAGCAGACTCCCCGCCGAGCAGGGAGCCCGATGTGGGACTCAATCCCGGGACTCCAGGATCATGACCCGAGCCGAAGGCAGTCGCCCAACCGACTGAGCCACCCAGGCGCCCTAAATAAAGTCTTAAAAAAAAAAAAAACGAATTCTCCCGTGAACTGGCTATAACATCTTACTGGTTCCCTCATTAACTAATGAGGTAGACGAAGTTGAAGGCAGGTGTTCATTTTACATTTGCATAAGTCATGATTTTACTTTTTAAAAAATTATCCTTTACCAGTTTCAAATATCTGGCTTGTGCTTAAGCTGAAAGAACAGAGAGAAGGAGGAGAAAGAGGAGGGCAAGGAAGTAGGCAGGGTGGAAGGAGGAGTGGGAAAGGAGAGCAAGGAAGGAAAAGACAAGCCAAGAGGAGCATGATGGAGGGCCGAGCCGGGCCGGAGAAGGAGGGGAGGGAAGAGCAACGTAACAAGGAGGAAGTGAGAGAAAAGAGTCTTCCTGTCCTGCAAACACACAAACGCTCTCCGTCTGCTAGAAGGAAATGTCTTTATTTTGAGTCAGCTGTGACAGGCCCTCTCAGGCTCTCTCAGTCTGAGAGGGAAATTATTTTCTGCCTGTTGTTTCCCAGGTCACCAGTTATATTAAGCCAAGGTCCCTTGGTGGCTGCCGTCTATAATTTTTCCACTCCTTACCCTTTTGAGTCAGGCCGCAAAATAAGGACATTTCGAAACTTGGACTCTTGGCGATCAGAATGTGGAGATGTGGTCCAGGATACTCTCAGGTCTCATGGAGCTAGGCAGGGTGCTTATTGAGGGTCCTGCTTAGATCAGCAACAGGAAGGCAAGCAAAGCCCCCAGATTGCTCCCACGGGGGTTCAGACTCTAGCCTGGCCCACTGAGGAGACCTCACAGTTCCCAGGCCTTCCCCAGCTGCTCCCACAGTGCCTTGTCGGGGGCTAGAAGTGGCCGTTTTACCCTGAAATGCCTCCACTGGCCTGGCATGGCTCAGAAATTTAGAGAGTCAATTGTCATCATTCTAACAAGCCCCTTCATAATACGTCCTTCATCTATCTTTCCACACTTACGTCCTGCCACACCGACCACACACCCTGCATGTCAGCCAGGCCAGCCTCCTCGCCACTCCCTGAACAAGTCAGATATTTTCGTGCCCCTGTGTCTTTGCTCTTGCTGTTCTCTCTGCTTGGAATGCGTTTTCCCTTTCTCCTCTACCTGGTGATGTCATACTCATGTTTTCCTCTCATTTCCAGGCAGAGTGAATTATTTCTTCCCTTGAGTTTTCATGTGTACTTTATATACATCTGTATTTAGACACAACACTCACCACTCTGGTTTGTAATTATTTGCCTGTCTGCCAGTCTGTTCTTCAAGGGCAAGAACCCAGGCTTATTCATGGGCTGCCCTGGTACTTGGCTCAGTACCAGGCTAGCACATTCATTCAGTCATTTCACAAATTTATTGAGTACTGACTATGTGCCAGGCTGTTTTCTAGGGTCTGGATAGTGAACATAACTGATAGAGTTCTCAGTTCTCACAGAACTTAACATTCTTGCTGGGGAGGCAGACAATATACAAGTGAACAAATACTGCAGGTAGTAATAGGTGCTAGAAGAAAGTCAAGGGGGCTAAGGGCACAGAGAGGATAGAGGGTGTTATTTTAGCGGAGGTGGTTGGGGAAAGGCCCTCTTGATAAGGTGGCATTCAAATAAACACCTGAAAGAAGTGAGGGAGTGGGTCATGTGCGTATCTGGGAAACGGCATTCCAGGCAGAGGGAAAAGCAAGTGCGAAAGTCCTCAGACGGGACTGTGTCTATGTTCAAGGGCAGCAGCAAGGGCTAGAGTACGCCAGAGTAGTGAGTGATGGGAAGAGCTATAGGAGAGCGGCTCCAAGAAATAAGAAGCAGGGGGCCAGAGAACTTAGAGCCTTCGGGCCAACGTAGAAACTTCAGCTTTTATTCCAGGTGAGCTGGGGGGCCACTGCAGCCTTGCCCCAACCTGCATACATACAGGGCACACTCTTCTGCTTGAATCTGCTCTCCAGCTACACTACATCTACTCAAGTCCTCTTTGAGGAGAGAAGAGACAATTTAACTTATATTTTAGAGCATTCATGATCTTACATGACCTCCTGGCTACTCTTTGGAGAACAGACTATCCAGCATGGGTGCTCAAGAAAGTTATTGGTAATGTGGGACCAGATGCAAGTGGCCTTAGAGGACAATGGGAGCATGTCCTTGAGTGGACAGGAAATGCAAGCTAGCATCTACTCCCTTTAATCTATCTTCTCCTCCTACTTCTTCCTTAGAGAAGTATTCCCACTGATGTGGATTTTCTGTCCCTGGGCACTGAAGGAACCTGGAGAAACCAGGCAAAATTCACGGGAAGCAGAGACCCTGGCCTATTGAACTGAGAGATACGAATCTTGCTTCTAACGATTCACCCAAAAGTCAAGGCTGACTTCTTTGAGGAGGGAGGCCCACCCAGGGATTAATAAAAGGCAAGGCACGGTGAGAGAAACTAGTCTTTCACAACTCCAGCATGCCAGCAGTGTCTCTTCGCTCGGTGTCACCTTCAGGACGTCCCGGCAAATGAGCACTAATAAAAGCTTGTCTGAGAGAAGGAATGAGACTTTGACCACCAACTCCATCCAGGCCCTTTCCCAAGTACATGTGGAATATCTTCACTGCTAAAATACCCAATAAAAATTGAAGAAGTCCCCTCTCTAGCCCTCCACGCTCTCTCTCCAAAGAGTGGAATCTCTAATGTTGGAATTTCAGGCGCCAGGGAAGGCCCTAGGGAGGGGATTTCCGGGAGCGCCTCTATTCTTATCACAAAAAAAGGCTTCTATTCCCACCTCCTTTCTCCCAGGGAGGAACGTGGAGACCTCGGACGCGTAGAGGTGGGCCCATGCTGGCGGCGGGGTTCAAGGGCCTGCCCGCCCCTGGGTCGGGTCGCGGCGCGCAGGGGCGGGGGCGCCGCGTGCAGTGGAGGCCGGCGCTCGGCAGAGGGCGCAGAGGGCCCGCTCGGTCTGCCCCGAGTCCCGGCTCCCGGGCCGGGGTGCACCCTCCCCCGCCCCGCCGCCTCCGCACCCCACAGCGGAATCGCTGGCCCAGCCTCCGCGCGAGTGTGGGCACCGTCAGGAAGCGCCTTCCTAGGCCACCCTGCAGCCATCGTCCGCCCCCTTCCCCGGAGGCAGCTCATTTTCCGCTCAACCTAATCCCCGGTCTCCAGGCCGTCAGGGATGCGCCACACCCTCCACGGGCCAACCCTCTCCTCCGCAGTTCTTTCCCTTCCAGGTGTGGCCGGTGGGGAGGGGTGGTGGTCGGGAGAACGCGAGCCTGGGCCCCAGACCCTGAGGGTTAGCGACTTTGTGGGAAGAAGCTGCAGGTGAGAGCTCAGAACTGATTTCACCGCAGGCGCTGGCCCTCGGCCTGCTGGCGCTTGGGTGAGGGCTTAGAGCCCAAGGCCCCAGGAAAGGAGGGAAGGCATCTGCAATGTTCCCTTCTGCAGGGCTTGGCAGGTGGTAGGGGACATCGTTATTGAATGAATGAATGAATGAATGAATGAATGAATGAATGAATTGGAATGGAATGGAATGAAAGAAATGGAAAGTGGTCTGAGACCTGGGTCTGGCCAGCCCTATGCTGGCACAATACTTCCCAGTAGGGTTTGCCACACTCACCTTGCTCCTTACCTGTCTCTTCCTCAAGACCATTCTTCCCACCTCACAGCTTTCCTTTCACTTCCTGTCAACTGCTCAAAAGCTTTCACCAGCTGCCGGATCCATATCCCTTCCCCTAGCATTAAAAGCTCTGTACAGCTTTGCCCCAACCTACAGACATACATGGCACACTCTTCTGCTTGAATCAGCTCTCCAGCTACACTAAATCTACCCAAATCTTATGAATATAACTTGAACTGGCCTTCCTCTGGGGAGCTGCCCATCTCCTTTTTCCTTATCAGCAACACCTGCTCCCTGGGCTCCAAATCATTCTCTTCTTTCAAGGTCCAGCTTCAGATACCATTCCCTTCCTTCAGGAAGCACTCCCTGATTTTTTCAGTCAGAGTTAGTTTTCTCAGCTCTGACCTCCTATAGCATATACTCCTTGACACTTTTTTGGTACCAGTTACCTACGGCTGTTTTGTCAGGCAGTACTTACCTACTTATCCTTTCTCTTCCACTACACTGTAAACATTTGGAAGGCAGGGTACAAGTCTTATTTACCTTGGTATCTCCTCCTTCAGTTTATCACACATTTATTGAGCATCTACTACATACCAGGGGTAGAGTCTCGCATATATGGCCCCAAAGAGTCTAGGACACAGTCCCTCATGATGATGCCGGGGAGAAAAGAAGACACTTGGGGCCTGAGGGAAAGTGGAGGGGGTGGCTCTGAAATGGAGCACTCACCAGCACTTACTAGGAAAGTCCCAAATGACTTTCTTTGGGAGCACTCAGCATCCTGGATTCGAAAGTAGTCTCATTCTCTAAGGGAATATCTGCCCATTTATGGAACCACTTACTCACCCGTTCCCTTGTTCATTCATTCATTCATTCATTTGATAAATATTTGTTGAGTCCTTACTTTATCCTGGTGAGTCATAGGATTGGTCATACTTCAAACCCAAAAGGGTTGGCTGGGGTGTGTGTGTGTGTGTGTATGTGTTGTGGTAGGGAGTACTAGGAGCCTGGGAAGCTTTTGGTGTGAGTTGCTTCTTGTCAGTTCCTGTTCAGAAGCTTAAGTCCCCACTGGAAATGGTCTTGGGAAATCCCAGGTTTTCATGGAGGGAAGGAAGGCCCCTCATCAACCCTCCCTGCTCAGACTTTGCCTTATAGTTCACTTCGGAACCGCCAGAGAATGTTTACTTCAAAGTCCTTTCCTTCTGTGATCATTCAAGATTTTCCAAACAGCCCTCTGAGGTTAGGTCCATTTGCCAGATGAAAAAGCTGAGGCTATGAAATTTAAAGTTTTCCCAAAGTCACTGGGCTGTGGCAGGGCTGCTACTATAGCAGGTCATTCACATCCTGGTCTCCTCAGCTTCACTGTAGGGGGCTTTGTCTTAGACACCTTTGGGACCCTATATGCTGGACTTCACACCTGGCATGTGTAGATGCTTAACATGCTCCATCTGTAGGTACACCCAAGACTTTTGAGGAGCCAATCAGAGGACAGCAATCTCTGGCTCTTGGTAATGAAAGAGGCAGGTCTCTGGAACAGGACATTTTAAATTTTGGATCAAAGTGGTGGCCCCCATCATATCTGGCCACTAGCAGCTCTCCATTTCTCACTCAGAAATTCAGTGGTAACTTGTTACTGAATCCTAACCCCAAATGACTTCCAAACTCTGACCTTAATGCCTCAATTCTAACTGCTCTTTTAAATCATTCATTCCCTAATTCTAACCAGTATACATCACTCCACCCCTAAGGGCAACTCAACCCCTCCAAGATCCTGGTGGCCTGATGCTATCTTTAATATCCTTCATATAGTCTGCAGTGTGGCGAAGGCTGCTGCCCTAGTATCTGGAATCAAGAAGGTCCAAAATGAGGGTGTAAGCAGCTGAGGAGGGGGAGCTGGTAACACCCTGAATTTGTCTTCATTATGAAAGTGGCCCCTTTTTCTCCCCAGGCACCCAGGCCTTCATGTTTTCCCCAGGCCCTTCTGGAAGAGGAGACAAGAAATAAGAGTGTTAACCCTTTTAGAAAGGCCTTTAGAGAGGCCTACAACAGGCTAAGCTTACCAGGAGATGGAAGCGTTAATGGGATTCCAGCCATTCAGGCATTCATTCATTCAACAAGCATCATACAACAACTGAATGTGCCCCAGCACCCTGGCGAGCTGTGATACAGATATAGTTCCTGCCCTCCTGCAGATTGCTATCTAGAGGCAACTGATTTTTTTTTTAGCACAGGCGCTGAGTTAGGTACCTGTGTCACACATTTTTCCGTGTCGTATTTTGTTTAATTGCTACAACCCTATGGAAAAGATGAAGGAACTGAGGCTCTGCGGTAGTAAAGCGCGAAGCCAGAGGCTTAAATGCTAAATCCCTTTTCCTGCATTGCCTCTGGGTGGGACAGGGGAGGGAAGTTTTCCAGTAACTCTGACATCTGTTCCTGAGTCAAGTCGCCTCCCGCACCACCTAGTCCCAGGCAGCAAGTGTGGAGCCAGGGGATTGGACCGGAGTCTTCCCGAGGCCCCGCCCACCTATCTGCTAGGCTGAGCCTTCCAGATCGCGGGCTCTGGGGGCGGGGCCAGAGGCTGTTAGAAGGGTAGCCGGCTGTCGGCGGTGGGTCAGTGGTCAGGCTTCAGTTCCCTGTGTTGGTTGCTGTCTTTTCCTTGGTGTCTGGCTCTACCCGTTTCCCTGTTGACCACCAGGATTCCAAGCCACTGGAGAATCATGGCCTACTCTCGCTTCCCATTAAAGTCACGGTCAGACTAGCTTTGTCCCCAAAGCAAGAAGCCCTGCCTTACAGGAAGCACCTCTACTTCCAGTTTATGATCACTATAAAATAACGCTATTTAGTTAATCGGTATTTCGGGCAAGTACTCTGCCTGGCCTTGTGGAGAGTGACCCTGCCCTTAAGGTGTTCCCAACGTGCTTACAAAAAAATATGAACTAATAAATAGAGTATTATAATATTAGATCACATTCATAGAACACTAACTGCATGCCAGGTGCTGTAGCTTTTAATAAAGAGTAGCTCATTTAATGCACAGCACACATCACAGCAACTTTTCCCCTGCAACATATAACAGGTGGGAAGAGCTGGGGGAATGACATCAGAAGAACCTACAATTTAAATATAAGTTTAAATGCTAGCTGTCAATGCTTGGAAGTTACCTAAACAGTCTGAGCCTCAGTTTTCATATCTGAGAACTGGTAGTGTTTTATACCCTTATGGTAAAGAGCTATCTTGTGAGGGCTAAGTAGAATAATGCTTATGAAGGACGTAGCATGGTGTCTGGGACAGAGTAAGTGCTTATGGGTGTAGTTGTTCATTTCACAAATATTTACTGAGTGCCAGGCACTGGCGATACAACAGTGAGCAAAACACAAAGCCCACTTATGTGCTATGGCTTATTGATTCTTGGTTTCTTCTTTTCAGCCTGCAGAACTGTCCCCACATGGTTTCATGCTGATTAGCTCATTTTAAGTAGATATATTTATTTACTTCATCTTTTCATCATCTTGGTCAAGTAAGGATAAAAGAGGATTAACTGCATGTGATGGATGGAGAAACAGAGGCCTAGAGAGATTAGATGATTTACACAATACATCTGTAACAAAAGCTTAACCACAGATTGGTCTCCTGTTTCCAAGCCTGGTCTCCTTCAAGAATCCTCTCTTTTAACATATATACTAGGCAACCCTGCATCTTTGTGGGGTAGGGGGGGCGCTCTCTGTGAGCCTTCCAAAGAAAGTTCCTGCAGAGAGCGCACTGCTGGAGGTTCTAGCCCCTCCCTCCCTAAGGCTCTGTCTACACTGGTGGAGTAGAGTGCTGAGCATTAGGGCACAGCCCTCCAGCAGCACAGACAGATTGGTCCATTGTGATGGAGAAGAAAAGAGGGAGAAGGAGGTAAGTGGTGATGGAGCACCGGCTACCCCCTAGCCCACCTAGCCCACCTAGCCACCTAGCACCTAGCCCATGGTTCTTTGCTGCTGAGACTCCTTCCATCCCTTCTTCCAAACTCACTGAGTTGACGCAGCAGGATTCCTGTGCAGAGCGGGAAAAGCAATTGACTGGGTGTCCGGAGCCAGTAGGTAAGAAAACTTGCGTTTAGTAAAGCTGACTCTCAAATTTATTAATATGTAGCAAAATTTATCCTGAGCAAAAGCCAAACGAGTGGGCAAAGATGACATACAAGCTTTTTCATTCATGGAAGAACTACTTAGGATTGCAAAGCATTGGCCATAAGTTCAACAACAGGGGGCTAACTGAGTGAAACTGTGGCTTTCTCTACTCTGGAATGTTAGGTAGCCATTAACAGTTTTACGCAGAGTAATATTTCCTGACCTGGGGAAATAGCCATGATATATTGCAAAAGGTAAAAAGCAAGCCAGGGGGATATCAGGGGGTATCCTCCAGGAAGAATATCAGGGGAATATCAGGGGAAGCCTCCAGGAAGAGGAGGCCAGGTTGAGCTCTCTTTGTCCCCAAAGAAAATCCAGCCTGATTTGTTTGTTTGTGGAGCCATGTCTCAACCACCTAATAAGAGGCTCATCTTCTACGGAGTGTTTCAGAAGCTGGTTTCAGATTCTCCTTCCTGCCCCCTCTGTTTTTATTTTGTAACTATAATCCTTGATGTTTCATAAAGTCCAGTAGGAGAAAGATCTCATGAAATCATGTTATTTCCTCTCAGTCTCAGCCAGGGCCTTTGCACAAGCTGATCCAGCTGAAGGAGCCAATCATCAAGCACATATTCCACCCCCTTTCGAAGACACACACTCCCCCCAGCTCTCAGCTCAGTTGTCACTTCATCTGGGCCACCTTCCTTGTCTTGACTTCCCTGACAGGTCAGTTTCCTCTCTGATACATCCCCACAGCACCATGTACTTCCTTTTCCTTTGTTTACATTTATTTCTGTAATTATCTGGGGAGTGTCTTTTTCCATCTATGCTGTCTCCCTCCAGGACAACAAGGATGGTGGCTGCGGATGCTCTCCGCCTTCTTTCCCACTCAGCGCGATTCTTGCCACAGAGACTCTCAATAGGTGTTGGATGCACAGACAGATGAACAACAAAGAGATGGAGGGACGGATGAGGCTGTAGGATCTAACCAGCCGGAAGAAAGGGGAGTGATTCCAGCAGATGCCTCCAGGGTGGGATAGGCTAGTTCTGTACTTAGAGGAGTAGGTGGCAGCCTGTAGTGCAATTTCAGGGTCACGAGGAAGGCCCTCCCCGACCTGCACTCCAGTGCTTGATATCCCTTTTACAAAAGGAGAAAAAGCCTTTTGTTCCCTACAGTGTACAGAGCTCAGGCATGCATCCCACATTCCTGGAGAGGAGAGAGGTGCTCATTTGCTTACTTATATTCATGCTGAGGAGTAAATGACTAATAGAGTCTTTCCTAAGAGCAAATGGTGATGGGAGGTGGTGTGTGGAGGAGGAGGGGAGAGGAAATTAGGGAGCTAGGCTAGGACCCAAAATGGGGAAAGGTCACAGAAAAAGGAGTCTTAGGGCCTGATGCCAACCTTGACCCACAGTGTCATTCTGCCTTTGCTGCACACAGCCTGGTCCTACTGGGTATTGACAGCCTTTTTGGTAAATCCGGTTCTGCAAATATTTGACGTCTGGAAAACTTTCAACAAAGATGGCGTTCGGAAGCCTGGCTCGGAGGCCCCAGGATGACAACCTAATTACGTTCCTTTTAATAGCTCTTTCCCAAGTGCTCAGTCAGGGACATCTGCTCTGCCGCGGTTGCACCTTCAGGGAGGAATATTTTTAACACCGTGATGCCACAAAAGGAAACTTCTGAAGGCTGGATGAAAATGGCCTCTGTGTTCGTGGTGCCTCAGGGCCCAGGTAGGTAGGGCCTAATGCTCTTCCCCTACTCCACCCCCCCCCCACCTCCCCGCCGCCCCTGCAAAACAGGGCCAGGCTCCCTTTCACAAGTAGAGGAGGTGTTGGCTTACTAGGAAGTGATTGTTGTTATGTGTGTGTTTTAAATATCCCCTTTTCAGTTTTCACAGAGGTACATTTGATGTGCCAGGCCGCCTCACCCAGCTTCCAAATAAGTGGGGTGTCAAAAATAACAACCAAGAACACAGCAGATCCTCTGACGCCAGCCCTCCCTGCATGGTGCTGGGCCCTGTCACTGCTTCTACCGGTTAACTGTTCTTACTCCACACCCCAGCTGAGGACCCCCCCTAACACAGATGCTGGTTATGTCAGAGGAAGGAAAGGGGGAGAAAAATAAGAAGGAGCAGGATTTCTGCGGTTTGTTTACTAGGAGACTAGTTTGCTAGGAAGGCCAAAGGCTCACAGGCTGGAGATGATATGCCTTGGGGGTCCCTGGGATCAATGAGAAAAGTACAAGGAGCCCAAGGGATGATCTACTCTGAATTCTCTCCTCCTTTTCTACAGACAAACTACCTGAGGCTCAGAAACATAAACAGACTTGCTCAAGGAGTTAGCTTTGATGATTGGGTTGGCTCTCCTGTTTTTAGCTGAGAGTTCATTTTGGTGAGAGCCACATTGGTAGACTCTTGATTGAAATGTGGCCTCTTTATCTAGGAAGCCAGTTTTCTTTGACAGAGGGACATGGTGGATCAAGGAGGAGAAAGGGGTCGTCCTTCTGCCAGCCAGATCACCTGATCTGCCTGGGGCCAGACACTCATATGCCCATCAGGAAGGAGCTCCTGGGCACCCTGAGGGGGTGCGCTGTGCTCTGTTTGCACTAATATTTTCATCCCACAAATTGTTTATTTTAATGGTGACTGTTTTTCATTAGAGGTTCAAATGAATCATAAAGGTGTTTATGGAGCCTTTGTGTTTATACTTGCTTCAAGTCCCTTCCATGCTTCTGGGGAAGACAAAAGAAGAAGCATCTCCAGATAAACGGCAAGGAAGGGCAAGTGGAGCTGATGGTAAAAGGTGCTGCTTTACTACCTCAGCCAGAGATCTTCATCCCCCAGCTGAGCCCCGGGACATCCGGCCCAGGGCAGTTCTTTCACTGCACACTGAAGTTCCGTGGCCTCTTCCCTTCAGTTCTCACTTGACCATCACTTCTCTGGTTCCCTCACCACTCAACTTCAGCTGGTGTTGCTAACCAGCTGCCCATTCTTTGGGTCTTCCTTTATTCAAATTCTGGAGAGGGAATCTGATGGACTCAACTTGCCTTGGGCTCCAGATGCTCTCCCTTTGGGGTGCCAATGTCTAGATGCACTGGTCTTGGGTCAGGTGGAGCTTTGGGGCCAATCCTTGTGCGCTTGGCATAAGCATGAGCCTTGCTGCTTGCTGAGGGAGCTCTGGGGCCTGCTGGGCAGCCCACCGCTTGGCCTGAGCTGTATTCACCACTGCTGGAAAGACTGAGGGATCTCTGTGGTGTGGCAAAGGCAAGGCAAGACCTTGGAGATGGGGCCCAGCAGTGGCTCTTAAAACTAGAGAAACAATGAAGTGCTCAACAGTTACCATGACGGAAAAAATCCAAGGGGTGCATGGAGAGGGCTGGGGAAGAGCAGGTGCAAGGTATGCAGTAAGGTTGGTGTGTATGGTAAACTTGGCTTATTCACAACCTTGATTAAGGCCTTGACACAAATAATCAAATACTGTTGCTGCTGCTGCTGCTTGCTAGCACTTACTCCATGCCAGACACTGTTCTGAGTGCCTTCCATGCATTAATTCATCTAATCCTTATGCTTATCAGAGATTAAGTACCATTCCCGTTTTATTAAGAAACTAAGATTCAGAGAAATGATGTGAAATCCAAGGTTATACAGCTAATAAGTAAGAGCTGGGATTCCAACCCGAGAAGCATGTGTTCTTAATGACTTTGCTATGCAGCCTCCTGATGGGAGTAGGTGGCCACCTCCTCCATGCTGTTGGTCCTAACTCCCCCAGAATGTCTCCCTTAGTTCTATCATGCTTGCCATCTCCCTTTGGGTTCAGAAATTCCTGCTTTCGGTCACTAATACAGTGGAAAATACGGTAACCTCAGGAGAGCCCTTTGCCCTCTCCCATTAGACCACTGTTCCCAAGCAGATGCACAACGAGCAAGCGTGGTGGTTTCACTCAGAGGAGTTAGTGAGTTATCAAAGCCTGTTGGTTAAAGGAAGTGGCAAAGTGGTGAAAAGATCAGGGTTAACCCTGCAGTTAGGTAGAGAAAGAAGCCCATACATGACGTACTGTCCTTTAAGAAGCCTCAGGGAAGAAACCCTCCACCCCAATACCTATCATTCCATCATTATAGGCCTACAGCTGCGCTGACCCACACAACTTGCCATGACGATGAAAATGTCCTGTACTTGTGCTGTCCAATTCGGTAGTCCCTAGCCACGTGTGGCTATTGAGCATTTGAAATTTGGCTAGTGTAACTGAAGAACTAAATTTTTAATTTTAAGTAATTTAGATCTGAATGTAAATGCCACATGTGGTTAGTGGCTATCATAATGGACAGGGTAGTTCTTGAGGCCTCCTTGAGAATATATATATATCTCTCCTGCTGGGAGGCTCAGACCTTAAGTATTTCTCTGCCAAAAACTTAGGGAGTACAAGCTAGGGTTAAGGGTGTCAGGCAGATGCATCTCATTTGGCCAGCAGGAGGCTTTGGAATCTTTAATTCAAATGTCTTCAGCCAGACAGGCATCTCCAGCCTCTATGCCCCCTAGTTTTACTCCAGGGCCCAAGTCACACACTTTGCCACTTCTGAAGGAGTTTAGTTGTGACCCCAGCCTTGATAAAAGCCTTTGATGATTCCCAACTTGATTTAATTTGCTCCTTACAGCAGCCCTGGGATAGAGGTAGAATTGAGATTGTTATGTCCATTTTATGGGTAAGAGAATGAAGGTTCCCAGGAGCCCCCAGAAAGGGCTATTCTCCAAAGCCAGCTCCACCTTTCCTGTCTCCTTCGAATAGACCCTGGAAGCCCAGGCTTACATCTGGGGTTGACGTGGCCCTTGCTGAGGAACCTTGCCCCTCCCTGGCCGCTGGCGCTCGCAGTCCTCAGAATGCTTCTTCCCCAGCACTCCATTCTTGTTTTCATTCGAACATCATCTTGATTCATTTTTAATGCAACCCAGCTGCTGTCCTAAGCCTTACTTAATACGCCTCTTCCCCTCGCCCGTGTGCCTGCCCGCCTGCCTGGACTTCCAGCCTTCTGTAGTTCTTCCAGAGTCGAGCATACTTGGGATCCATCAGCAGATTCATCTGGGTGAGCTGGGAGGGAAAGAATTCAACCCTCCAACTACCACCAGCCCAAGCCCGTGCCCCAGGCCTTTTCTCCGCGTGGAACCTGATCCTAGCCCCATCCCAGTTTTCCGTCTGCATCACACTGCTTATCTACGGGATTCTGGAATTTAACACCTGCTTGACCCATGCCCTGTTCCTGAATGACCGCCTCTGCTCCTCTCAGCCACCTATCAGGGCCCCCACTCAAGTTTCCTGCCTCCCTGAGCGACCCACACTGAACTCTGCCTGCCCCTCCTGCTTTCCCACCGCTTACTTTCCCTTTCTGGTGACTTCATGTTTACACTACTGCATGACAGTGGCTGAGGAAAGAGACCTGCCTGCAATCAGGAGGTGCAGGTTGTATGGCCTTGGGCAAGTATTTTGACCTCTTGGGACCTCAATTTCTAAAACCGGGATTTTTCAGAGGTTGGACCAGATTAAAACAGATTTTTTGAAAACTGTTTTTCCTAGGAGGACTCCTCAGAGACTGCTTTGCTAGATGGGAGCAGGGGAGGGAGGGAGTTAAGTGGATAGGAACTTCAGGATTTTTTCTATCCTCTTCAACCAGAGAACCCACTTTGATATAAGTAATGGACCAGGGTTCTAAAATGCTGCACAGAGAAAAATTGAAAATTCCAGATCATCCATAATTAGATGATCCCAAAAGCCTCTTACAGCTCTTCCAAGGTGGAGGCAAAGTCTTTTCTCCCTGGTGAGTTATAGGCCACCTGGGGGCAGTTTGCGTGTAGACCACACAACAGGCATCCAATCAATGCCTGTGGAATGAAGGAAGGAACAGTGGACTCTCTCTTGGTCTCTTCTGTGGTGTTCCATGTGTATCTCAACAGCCAGACTGAAAGGCCTTATTCTTACACTTCTTGAGCATTCTCCAGAGAGCTCCTAGAACAAGGCCTGCAGTTTGGCCTCAAACCCTTTTCCTAATTGAAAGGTCAGGAAAGGGGCCGGGGGGTGGGGGAAGGACCAAAACCCTGGGTGTGAGCCCCACCTCCTTTACTGCCTCCATGGTCTCTGACAGGGGACTCCAGTCCCTCTGAGCCTCAAGTTTCTCAGCAAGGTAATCCTGCTTATGATTCGTTTCTTATTTTGAAGTCAGACCTTAGATTTAGACCCCTCCCTCTTGCCCTGAGGTTGTGCTCTCTCCAGTGTGGGAGGGTAGAGGGATATATTAATTGCTTCTTCAGAGTCCACTCACCCAAGGTGGAAACCACAACCGAAAGGTTCAGAGTTGAGTTGTGAGAAGCAATAGCTTGCTCATAAAACCCACACAGTAACATGAGTCTTACAGAAACTACCACAGAGTGACAGAGGCCAGAGAGCTGTTTCAGGAGGGAGGGGAAGAGAAAGAGGCGGCTTACAGAGGGAAACCATGGACCCTCTGGGCCGCGACCAGCCCTCAGCACATGGAACAAAGCCATGGGACCTTCCTGGCCTCAGAGCCGTCTTCCCATCTCCCCAAATCTGTGTCTACAGATTGCCACTGGTGGAGACCAGGCACACAGCGTGTCCTGGGGCACAAAATAATTAAGTCAGCAAGGTTTGTCCTCGGTATTACTCCTCTGCTTTCTGTGCTCTCTCCCATTTTCCCATCTTCAGATGCCCAGAGCCTCTGGGACAAGAAAGAAGGAGAACCCAGGGACAAGAAAGAAGGACTGTGTTGGAATAGCACTCTCCCCTGGCGGTGTCAGGGACCGAATGTGAGACCTCTCTCAGATGGGGCTGTGTCTCTGGGGGATCTTGGAGAGAGCAATTCCGAAGCCAGAGGCCACATATGACCCATAGATGTTTGTGGGTTTGGTCAACATCATGATAACCTCAAAAGTTTTGTTAAAAAAAAACCAAACAAACCACAAACACACACACCCAACAGAAGATTTTACATAAAAAATGAGATTTCTGGCTTCTTTTAGACAATGGGAAGAACTGAAAGTACTGGTCACATATTCCCACTGGGTGAGAACTGGCTGAACTGAGCAGCTGTTGACCTCCTTAAAGGATACTTTTGCTCCCTGGTTTGCTGCAGTCCCTACCCATCCCTATTGCACCCTATTGTTACGTCTGGCCTCCTTCTCCCATTTATGCCACTGCCTGGCTCCTGTAGCATCTGAGCTTGTGACCTTTGACTTCATCCCAAGAAACTACACAGTAATAGTAGGAGCACAGAGAACCATGAAGGCAATATTTCTGGGCAGAGGAACATCTCCTTGTCCCTAACACCATTCTACTTGGAGCTACCCCTCCAGGAAGAGGTGAATCCTGCCACACAGTCTTGTGTGGAGCATTAGACTATCAAAGGATTTGGAAAAAAGTTCGTATAGATCTGCTAGCTCCCCGCCCCCACAGCCTGCCCCCTCCAGCCTCAACAGCTGCCCGTTTCATCCTCATCACCAGTGAGTGCAGGCCCTGATTGCTCATTCTCCTTGACCCAGGCTAGAATCAACTTTGCTGAGCCCGGCCTAAACTTGCAGCCTGTCCCATCATCAGGGCCCTTTGCTTTGTGCCTGCTGACCACCGTGTCTGGGGTTGCCCCTCACCTGAATGCCTGCCTTGGCTTCCTACCAGCCCTGCAGTGCATTGGGGACTGAGTTCTGCCATGCCCTCCCAGGCAAGGTCTTTGCAGCTGAGTCCTGCCCCTAGAACACCAGCTGCTGCTGCCAGGATCCTTGAGCTGCAGGACTTTCTTCCTTCTTCCACCGCTGCTAATCCCAGAGGCTGACCCACCCTGACCCCTTAGGAAGGCAGCTATGCTAACCACTATACCACCAATGCTCCGGCTGCCCTGACCGTTTAGGACAGGCCTCATCCTATTGCCGGCCCAACCCTGTGCACAATGCTGCCGACACAGGCAGAGCTTTCCAGGGAGTGGGGTTCAGGTGGGATTTCAGCTCCCACTGGTGCCCGCAGGCAGGCAGCTTTGTGCACAACTACACAGTGATTCTGAATAGGTTCCCTGGCTCCTGAGCCCAGCCATTGCTGTTTGGCCTCATCCTCGCACTGATCCAGCTTCATTGCTGATACCTATCCTCCAGTTTCTCAGCATTTCCTCTCCCTCCTTGTCCGACACCTAATCCTTAGAAAACAAGTGATTAATATAATAACGGTTTACATATTGAGATTCTGTCTGAGGCAGTGCACTAAGCATTGCACTGTGTTCTTATGTTGGATTCTTACAACCACCAGGCTATCCCCATTTACTGGATGAGGAAACTGAAGCATAGAGAGATCAAGGAATTTCCCCAAGGCCCAGCAATAATGGGTGACAAAACCAGGATTCAAACCTGGCTCTGTCTGTTGCCACAGCTTAAGCTTCTAACCACCCAACTCGGTTTCCAAATCAAAGAAAGCTAGAAGGGAGGCTCAGAGAAGCCAATAATTTGTCTAAGATCACACAGTTCAGCAGTGGAGCTTGAACTCCCATCCAGCAAGGTCTTCTGTCACCAAGTCCAGAGTCTTTCACCTGTTGCTGGTATTCTTAGGCTGCCTCTTTCACTGCTCTGTTTGCTTCTCAGCTCCTGGCATACGATGATGGGGCCCAGGAGGTGTTCAGCAAACACTTGCAAACTGAAAGGACTTACCTCATCTCATTTGATATGCCTCATTGGAACTGTTCTCTCATAGACTCCAAATTGCTATCAGCCAGGATGGCCTTGTCCACAGACAAGTTTGATCTTAGCTCAAACTGCATCCTCACAAACCTGGAGGGCCTGGAATTCCACCATGGAATACAATTTTCCTAGAAGGGGGAGAGAAGATTATAATGAATTGATTTAAAGTCCTAACATCTCAGGATAAATGAATTTTTCATAAAGTTTTCTAAGAGAACCTGTGGGGTATGAGAAACCAAAGTTCTGATTGAGGGTATGTTGGGAGAAGACATAAGGGCTGAATCCGGCACAGCAGAGTAGGAAGACAAATTCTACTTAAGAATCTGATTTTCCAGAAATCAAAGTCTCTTGATCCAGCTTCCTTGAACCCTATATCTCGGGGTCTGACTTTGTCTTTGGGTCCTACAGGCCCCTGGTCCAGGCCCCTCTTCCCAGCTGGGGAGGGAGGTTAGCTCAGATACCCCTGGAGAGAACCTGGGGACAGGCAGAGCCCTAGCATGGGGCCAGCAGAAATGCCACCTTCACAAAGCAAGGCTTCACACCTGTCCCCTTCCAGCAGTCCTAGGCTTGGCCACCGCCCCTGGAAATAGTCCTGCCAAGCAGCTTGGCTTGTTAGCAGCTCTAATGGACAGTAAACTTTGTGCAAGCCTGTGAGAGCTTTGGATTCCCAGGCTGCCTGGTGAAAATAGGTTTCTTAGAGGCCTGTGCCAGACTTAGTTCTTGGCAGCCTGGTTGGGATTAAGGACTTTCCAGAAGCTTCACTCAATTCAATTTAAAGGAGCAAGGATTTACTCAGCCTTTCTGAGTGACAGCACGGTTTCTGGACACCAGTGTAGGAGACATCACTAAGCCTTCTCCTATTCCAACCCCTTTTTATGTTCTGATAGTAGATTAATTTTCTTAGAGCCAGCCTTTCATAGTGTTTCAAGGCTTTGGAGTAAGACAGACTTGGGTTCAAATTCCTCTGCCACTCACTAATTGCATGACACTTGCGATCACTGAGCTTCAGTTTCTCCATCTGTAAAGCATCAACCTCACAGGGCTGTACGTGAGAATTAAATGAGATTGTGCACGAGCTTAGACCAGGGCCCATCACCCAGAAGGCCATGATCAGTATGGTAGCAATCAAACCAATAAGCAAACAAAACCACAAAGCTTTGCTGCTCTTATCAAACATTCCTTTGCTCAGACACCTCCCATAATTCACTACCACGCATAGGTCAAAGTCCTACCTTCTTTGTGTGGCATTCAAGGCCTTCCACATAGGGCCACATTTCAAGGGCTTAATAACTGCATGTGGCTTGTGGTTGCCATACCGGACAGCCCAGAACAGAACATCTGATGCCCATACTGGGCAGCCCTGCTGTAGGTGATATTATGCTGGGGGTGGGGGAAGCAGGGTGTTTGGCGAGGGGCAGCGGGTGACTGTTCATCCTGTATTTTCCATCCTGGTACCTCTTTATTTTACAGGGAACCTGAGCCTACGGCCTCTCAGGTGTCGGTTCTGATTTCCAATGAAAGGATCTGAGGCGGGGTGGGGGCCCTGGTGTTCTGGTGTCCTGGCCCCTGGTCAGGTTTTCCGGTTGCTTCTAGGTCTCAACCTCAGCTGGGCTGGGCTGAGAGTCCGTCTCATGGGCTGGGGAGCCATCCAGTCCCTCCAGGGCTCTGTTTTCTACCTGCCCAGTCTGTATATTCCTTCCTTTCTCCTGGCTGGAGCTGGTCTTGCTCCGGCCCTCCTGCAGTATGCTGGTACCTTGATTTTCTCACCCCTCAGGGCTCTTTGGCTTCCCCAGCCCCTTCTCACCACCTGGGCCACAGGGTGGGCTCTGAGGAGCTGGGCAATCCCTGGGGGATCACTTCTTTAGGACCCTTTGCTGTACCTTATTTTGCTCTAATTGTTTCAGGGGCAGTCTAGTTTCTCTGGCTACGATGCCAGTCCCAGGGGGCTGAGCTGTTATCTCCTATTGATTTCCCATAGCAACCAGAGTAAGAATGAATGAATGAATGAATGGGTCTGATAGGCAAGGAACCCCTCTTGTTTCTACCTGCCACCCTCTACCCCCACCAGGGACTCTGAGGCAAGGCAAGAACTGTGAGGGATGGTCCTCCATCCCAATTTAGGTCAGGAACTCCAGGCAGGAGTCAGCCACAGTGACACTATCATTCTCTCTGTCTGTCTGTCTGCCCATGCTGGGAAAGTGCTGGAGACTGTGAATGAGTTCTGCCTGGGAAGGGTAGTAGGTACTCAGGCATTTTGGGGGTCGGGGACGGATGTTGAGAGAGAACTGGAAGAGAAAGAGAGGGAAATGGGGGCACAAAAGAAATGAGAGAGGTGTGGGGGGAGGCACAGAGAAGAGGGTGGGAGAGAATGAGAGTGGGGCACAAAGAGAGAGGGAGAGATCCTTGCCTTGCACATCTCCCACCCCCTGACGTGGCTGTGCTGAATCCCCAGCGCTAATTGCTTCAATTAATAATACTGCTCTATAAAATTTCAGCAGCTGAGAGCAAGTGCAAGGAAAGATGACATAATGCATTAATAATGCAGGCAGCCAATGGAGCTGGGTTCCTGGGGAGCTCCATTAAAGAAGCCACTGCTGTGGTCCTCCTCCTCGCACCAAGCTAACACTCTGGGCGGGGCAGCGAGCGTCCTTGGGCCTCTGCAGACCACTGGGCTTCTGGGCTTCGGAGCTGGGGCCACAGAGGCAGCGCCAATAGATGGGAAGCTGGGGCAGCTTTGGCTTTCCCATAAACTCCAGAAAGCACTCCTCCCCCATTCTTTGATCTGGACAATTGATGTTTTCTCAATCTTATGTAAGTGCTGCACACTTCTTCAAGATTGCTGCCCTAACCCCCTCCCCGTACCCCCCCCCCGCCACAAACTGCTCTTTCTCAACCTGCTCAGATTCGCAGCCCCTCCCCCACCTCCCCCACCTCCCCCACCTCCCCCACCTCCCCCAGTGGCTGAAGTTCTTGGGGACAGCTTTCCTGATTGTTTGTTTGTTTGTTTGTTTTGAATCTCGGTGTCATCTTTCTCTCTGTATCTACATCTCTGTCTTTTTGTCTCTTTGTTCCTGGATTCCTAAGACTTCTTAGGGAGGTAATCCTCTGTTTCAGGACAAAGTATCTGTCATCCTAAACATGTTCAGCTGGTTTCTCTGAAATCAGCATCACCCAAAGCCCTCTAAGTGTCTGTATGTGCACACAGTCTATACCCAAAACTGTGCCCAGGCCAAGGGCTGAGTGTGGAGCCAGGAACAAAGGAGCCAGCAGCAGGCATCCGGATCCTGAAGCTGCAGGTCACTACGCGGTTTTGGTGCAAAGTCAGCTCTTTTCCCACTTGTCTGCAGAAACCAGTTCTGGACCATCCCAAACAAACCCTCTAAGTCAGAGCTTCTCATTCTGGGGCTTCTGTAAGAAGATGCTTCAGAGTGTTGCAGAATCCCTGGAAATGATATACAATAATCTTTGTACATACAGGTATTTCTCTGATAAGAATGTCTACAACATTCTGTTCTCTCGTGGGTCCTGAATCCTGTGAACCCCAATAATCCTAAGCACAGTTCTAAACTCTTTGGGGAATCAGGCCCTTAGATGGGCCCTGAGATAACAGAGGTATTTAGATGGATCTTTCATTCTCTCTCTGCATCCTTGGCTCTAGATGAGGCCCTCTTGCAGTGCCTGGGTGGCTCAGTCAGTTAAGCATCTGCCTGCAGTTCAGATCATGATCCCAGGGTCCTGGGACGGAGCCCCGCCTTGGGCTCCCTGCTCAGTGGGGAGCCTGCTTCTCCCCGTCCCTCTCCCTCTATCACGCCCCTTGCTTATGCTCACTCTCTGTCAAATAAATAAATAAAATCTTAAAAAAAAAAAAAAGATGAGGCCCTCTGTGACATCTCACCTGGATTGCTATAGTCAAAGTTGATGTCAAAAGGGACCAAGAGCTAGAAATGAAGAAGGCAAGAAGAGGCCCAACATTCATCTAAGACTCAAGTGAGAAGGAAAACTCATGCTTCAAGTCTTGGCATGCAAGCACAGCCTGGTGCCTCTCTTTCACAGTAGGACTGAAGTTTGTGTTGGCAACTCAAAGTGTTCTCCAGAACAGGCTTCCTTTTCAAGGAAGAAAGGTAGGAGACAAACATGTGTTGGGCACTTTCTATGTGCAAGGTTCTGTCCCAAACAGTCTGGTGTGATCCTGATCACATTCCAGGAAGGCACATCCTCCAGTCCCACTTCATTGAGGAGGAAACTGAGATTCCAAGAGGTTAAGAAACTTGAGTAATGGAGTCAAAATGTAAACCCAGGCCTTTTTGCCATTCAGGTCTAGCACCTTCCATTATACAGAATTGCCTTGTCTTAAACTGTAGCTCTTGGAGGGGCATTTTCTGGGAGCAAGCCTGGCTAATTCCCACTTCCATGTCCCCATTTCTCACTACCTGTTCTTCAGGTGTGTAAGTCCTACCCTTTTTTTTTTAAGATTTATTTATTTATTTGAGAGAGAGCACATGTAAGAGAGAATGCACAGAGAGTCAGGGAGGGGCAGAGGGAGAGGGAGAGAGAATCCCAAGCGGACTACACACCAGCGAGTGCACAGCCTGAGGCAGGGCTCCATCTCACAACCCTGAGATCACGACCTAAGCCAAAACCAAGAGTTGGACGCTTTAAATCCTACTTCCGCCATCAAGCTTTTTCTAGATAGCTTTGACACAGAGTGACTACTTTGTGTGGGATGAATGGTGTAAGTAGATGTATACCAAGGGGTGGGTGCAATGGGCAGTGTTGATTTTTAGCCAACATCCATTCTCCCATTTATTCATGTCTAAGAGATCCTGATTTGTATGGGATGTTCACTCCTTTTTCACTCAGTGGACAGTGACCCATCTCAGCCCCAGGAGGGAACTGCAGTTGGACTAAGCCAGTCACAGAAATCCTACTCCCTCACCAGTGGTCAGCCTGGGAAGGGACACGTGACCCAGTTCTGGCTGGTGAGATGATGGGAGAGATTGCTGGGGAGCTCCTGGGAAAGAGACACAGGACAAGACAGTCTCTCACTCTTCGGCAGGCTATTTCCGTGCCTGCACTTGCTGAGGGCATTCTGCTACCCACCTGAAGATAGAGCCTACTCAAGGGCACAGAGCAGGGGGGAGAGGACTTCTTGAGCTGCTATACCACGCACCATGAGTTTGCCTTCCTCTGAGTCTTTGCTATGAGAGATAATAAATTCCCCTGCAGTTAAGGCCAATTTGAGTTGAGGTTTTTTCTGTTACTTGCTGACAAAAACCTCATTGTTGATATGTTCTCCCTCCTTTTAACATACAGTATTTGTACTGTTTATCTGACATGTATCACATCAATTGTCTTGTCATCTCTGTTGTGTTGTTGTCTTATGTTATTTAATTTTTTCTGTGTTATATCTTGTCTGTGAAGACTATACCAGCTCTTCCAGCCCACACAGATGTTCTCTGAATTCTTATAGAGCTTTCAAATAGCAGCCAAATCTGTCATCCATTCATTCCAGAAATATTTATTGAGCCCCTATTATGTGCCAGACTCTGGGTAAGAGCTGAGGATACAGTAGGGAGCAAGACATGGTCCCCACCCCTACCCAGCTTACAGTCTGTTATGGACTGAATGTTTGTGTCCCCCCAAAATCCATATGTTGAAATCCTAACCCCCAGTGTGGTGGTACTGGGAGGTGGGGCCTTAGGTAATTAGGGCATGAGAGTGTAGCCTTCCCAAATGGAATCAGTGCCCTTATAAAAGGGACCCCAGTGGGTTCTCTTGGCACCATGTGAGGACACAGTGAGAAAACTGCCACCTATGAACCAGTTAGTAGGTCCTCAACAGACCCTGAATCTGCCGGTACTTTGATCTTGGACTTTCCAGACTCCAGAACTATGAGAAATAAATATTTGTTGTTTAAACCACCCAATCTATAGTATTTTGTTATAGCAGCCTGAATGGGCTAAGACACAGTTTTATTGGGCACCCTGGATGTTAATCAAATAACCTCAGGAATAAATCTAGAATGACAGTTGGGAAGATTAATGGATGGAGGTACCCAGAGCTATGCTGTGGTACAGTAGGGGGACTTGCCCTAGCCTGGGAGTAGGGAAGGCAACTCAGAGAAACTGAGATCTGAAGGATCCAGGGAGCAAATTGGGTAAAAAAACAAATGGGGAAATGCATTCCAGGCTGTGAAAACAGTAAGACCTGTCCTCTCTTCTCCGTCCCGACTCCCATTGACCTGATGCAGGCCCCCATCACTTTTCACATGGACTATTGTTGTTGCTTCCTAACTGGTTCCCAGCCTGCAGCTGTGTTCCTCTCAAGTCCATCTTCCTCCCAGCCATGAGAGTTAGCTATTAAGAATCCTTTGGTGGCCTCCACCATCTACCAAGACAAGGCCAATTTCCTTAATAAGGCTCTGCATGATCTGACTGTATTTGCCTCTCTAGCCTCATTTTTTGCCTCTCCCTACTTCTGAGAACTCCCTACCTGTAGTTTTCAATCATACCAGACCATTAGATCTTTCTATACTATTCTCTGTGCCTACGGCATCCTTCCGACCTTCCTTTGGGTGCCTGCCCTCACTCAGCTCAGGCATTGTATCACCTGGATTGGGCTCAGTGGCCCTCCTCTGTACTTCCACAGCACCCTGTGCATATCAAAGTTGTCTACTGACAAGTGTCCCCCCCCTCCCCCCCGGGAACTGAGGGCTTCCGGTGTAGGGACCATGTCTCATCTGTCTCTATGCCCCTTAGAACTGAGCAAAGCTTGGCAAAGCATTCCCTCAGGACACATTTACTAAACTACACGTTAGCACTTACTGTCTTACCACACAATCTAGCACTGATCATATTATATTCCACTTGACTGTATTGTATTCCACCAATTATTTCATGGGTGCTAATTTTGACTGTCCATCTAGATTCCAAGTTCCTGGAGGCCAGACCATGTCTTACATTTCTCAGCAGTACTCACAGCCCCTAACCCAGATGATCCCAAAATGAGCATTCAAAAAGTGCCAAATTAATGAAGGGATGAATGTATACATGGATGGATAGAGTTAAATAAATAGTTAAATATTTTCCTTCTACCTCTCCAGTTGGGCAATTACCAATGACTCCGTCTCTTGCTGCCAGAATCCTTGCAGGCAGGCCTCAGGAGGAAAGGCTTCCTAGACAGGGGAATGTCCATGGGGAATTCCCTGAGGCTCTACCTTCCCAGCAGTGCCCTGACACCTTTACTGCCGAAGCTGGCTTCATCCTCCTGGCCAAGGGTACTGAAGGAGGGGAGATCTCAACATTTCTGAGCACATGTGGCCCTGAGCTTTCCAGACTAGGAGCCCTACCACTCCCTCCTCCCTGATTGCACTGCTGGGTGGCTAAGAAACCCTTAATGGATTGAGGCCCAGAAGCTCAGGCCCTTCTCTTCTCCTGCCATGGTGACTTCCTCTGGCCAGGAGACCGGATGTGTGCCTGCTAATAATGGTCTGGAAGTGCTCTCTTCTGCTGGCCCAGACTCCCAGGAGGTCTTGAGAGAGGCAAAAGTCTGGAGAAGTTGGGAAACACTGAGCAGGCCTATGCCTGAGGTAGTCCAGATGACAGCCAGCAAGTTGTGCTGAGGATTCTCTAAGTGGGCTGTTATAACCCAGACCCCGGAAGGCAGGCTGAGAAGAGGAACAGAGGAAGCAAGCTCTGAGTCCCCTGTGATGTGTCCCCTTAAAAATTGATCATTCAGGCCTATTTGCCGGTGAAGTGAGGCTTTGCTTGCTGCTGGATACAGGGCCTGCTGAAGGGCCAAGCTTTGCACCCAGACTTACCTGTGTTTGAATGTCAGCCAACTCTGAGTGTGACTTGGACCGTTCCTGTCTCTGAGTCTCCAGCTGTTACAGAGAAACAGGATCAGCTATGTAACTTGTGGGGCCCAGTGCAAAATGAAACTGTGCAGTCCTTTGTCCAAAAGTATTAAGAATTCCAAGATGGTGACAATAGAGCATTAAGCCCAGCACAGTATAGAGCTACACACTAGGATGTGTGTGACTGTACCATTGCCTCTGTGGAGCTGGCCCCGCAGAGGGCTTACCCGAGAAAAGGGTGAGTGGGGCTATAACCGGGAGAAATCTGTACCAGCAACTGCTCTCAAGTTAACCTACTTATCGTGTATCTTGAAGGCAGGGACTTTATCTTCCTTGGGTCTCCTCCCTGGGACCCAGAGGTGCTCACCACTGCCTGAGTGAAAGTTTCAATTTAGTTGGCCTTGGGGTAGAGACTGCCCTCCTGTGTGTGGTATGGATCCAGAATGAGGGAGGCTCCAGGACCTGGAGTCTAGGTTGAAGGTCACAAGGCCAAGAAACCTCAAGGTGGCTGTTAGTCCCAGTGCCTTTCAGTTTATATTAAGGCAATTTAGTTTAATTTAATTATATTCTAAAGGAAGTTCCCTTTAGAATATAATTCACCTCACTACCAAGAAAGAGGGAACACATTACCCCCTTAGTGAGTAAGAGTCTACAAAATCTTTGGCAAATGAGCCATCAAAGGAGGTAGTTCAGAGCCAATATAGAGATTTTTAAAAGTACTTGAACAGCAGAGCTTTATTTAAATGGAAAAATATACTCTAACTTAAATAGAAGGACTCAATTTTGCAAAAGTGCAAAATTTTCCCTAAATAAATCTGTTAATTCAATGTCATCCCAATCAAATATCAACAGGATAATCTTTGTTTTAAATTTGGCAAAAATGGTATTGAGATTGATTTGGAAAAATAAACATGGGAGGAGAACCAGGCAAAAATTTTAAAAAAATTTTAAAAAGAGGGTAGGACCTCAGACATTAAAATACATTTTCAAGTGCACATAAAGGGGCCCTTGGGCCCTCTTCAATGCACGTAGGCCCGGTGGATGTTCCTCTCTGCTCCTGTAGCCTTGGCTGCTGAACCCTGGGCCAAGGCCTGAAGGCTGTGTTCCTCAGATCCCAGGCCACTCTGGCTGCTCTGCCTAGGGGCTGGTCGGGCACAATAGGAAGCTAGGGGAGTTGACCACTGCCCACTGCCTCTGGGTTGCACACACATAGGTGGCTTCAACTCACTGAGGGGCCTTGTTGCAAAACCCTCCTCCTGCTGATTAGACTCATAAAGAAATTTGCACCAGTTCCTGGTGCCTGGCCTCACTTGTTACTCCTGAGGGTAGGGGAGTCAATAGGCCAAGAAAGGTCTTAAACGAGAAGGCAGCCTACTGCTCTAGGCACTGGCTGATGCATGGAACTAGGCTCCTCGCAGTTATCAGGGGTAGTATACACACACAGAGCTCTCCAGAACCCTAGGATGGTATTGCTTCTTTCCACTGGTTATTACCTGGGTCCTTGTGCTTTGTCCTCCTTGAGTGTTGCCACCCAAAATTCAAAGCATTAATTAAAGGACAGGGAAAAATTAGGATCAACATTTGGCTGAACTGATTGAATTTGGGTGTGGTGTTTCTCTGGGTGTTGGTGGCTAGCCCTCCTTCATCACTCTCCCCAGACCCCCTTCATTCCCAGGGATAAATGAGAGTGAGTACTATTCCAGAAAGCAGGGTGATCCAGACATGTGGACATTCTCAATCCCTCCCATAGCATCACTGGTAGCCCTGGGCTCTGTTCCCACAAGGGACACTTGCTTTACATGCTTCTCTGTGAATCTCCTTTGGGGACAGATGGTTTGGAGTGAGTGAAACAAAATCCCATGGCAGCAGTTTTTTCCCCTTCCGGAAACCATTGTTTGTTTTTGCCAAACACTGGGCATTCAAAGCAAGTTGCCTTTTGTCTAAATTGGGAGCATATATCTTGTTGGGCCAGAGGTGAATTTCTAATCGTTCTCTGCATCTGACTCAGGACTAGTGGTCCTTGTCCTGAACGGAGCCATTGCAGAGGTCTAGGAGAGAAAAAGCCAATTTGCCAGGAGCCTGAGTGGGGTCTGGTGTGTTGACATTCACTGGCTGAGACTTAGATCAGCTGTCACTGCAGACCTGTTTCTTATTTTAATACTGCGGCATAAACTGAGAAGCTGCAAGTGCAGCTTCCAGCAGGGGCTGGAGCTCAGGGCACATCAGGTTTTTAAAAGGTCCTTAGAACAGTCTTGCAGAGACCAGCTTCCTGGGAGCAGGATGGGCTGGGGGCCCGGGGCCCAGTACAGCACCCCTCCTTCCATTCCCCCCGTCTGCTGCATTGCGCCACTGATTCAGTGAAGACATCATCCTCACCCCCTTCAGAGAGCTGCTTGCTGCTCGGCTCTGACAATTAGACTGGCTGCCGCAGAGAAGTACTCATCTTCACCGACATATGGCTTTTTTAAAGTGATAAATTGCATTAGCAAATTTCTTATTAGCTCTGCTGTCAGGAGGGAGCTCCTGCCATGTTAGCTTGCCGAAGCTGATGCATAACTTCCCAGCCATTAATTACGATGCCAAGGGCTAAGGAGACTCGGAGGCTGGTGGGTGGAGGCCCTCATTCTCTCTTCGCCCTCCCATGGGAGGTCGGGGAGCTGGTGTTGGTGTTGAGCTGTCTTAGGTCTGGCTTGGCAACGGGCTCTGCACTTTGGGCTCCTGATCCTGGCAGGCAGGGTACAGGATGCCCAGACACCATCTGGGTTGGTTCGGGCTGGGTTCTCCCTTAGGGCCTCCAGGATTTGGCAGCTTAGAATCTGCACATCTCCTTTAGAGCTGTATGTTCAAGGCAGAGCCTGGACTGTGTCCCAGAAAGGTGCTCTGGCCTCTCTCTCGGGGTTCAAGGCCACTGATTCTCCTCCTACTTCCTCCCCTCACTCCAGACAGCTGAAGAGTCTCCTCCCCAAAAGTGACATCATGTCTCCTTGCTCAGATCTTCTCTTGGTGACTATCCAAGGAACTGCATATTCAGGATGATCAACCCCTGCTTTCTATGGGCTCAGGCTTCTATTTTACATGAGGAATTGCATAAAACACACTCATCGGGAAGCAAAATGAGAGAAAGAACATTTCAATTTTTTTGTTTTACCTATTGCTCCAAACTAGTAACCATTTGGGTGGGGTCTCTGACTCCTTTGAGAATCAGACAGAACAAACATTCTCGTTCCCAGGAAAACACACATATTCACACTTGTGCATTAGGTTTCAGGGTCTTCCCAGACCCTCAGCGGCCCTTTTGTGAACCCATGTTTTATAAGTGTTCTTCCCAAGCCCCTCAGAGCTGCTGATCCCTGGGAAGGGACCATATCAGCAGCCTCCTGCCACAGGAAGTGAGTTAGCCTTCTCCTAAATCAACAGCAGAGATGGCTCCCTGGGGCAACCCTGGGCACCGTTTGGTGAAGGCCACTATATGCAACTGCATCATTTCTTGGGTTATATTAGACATGATGAGTCTGAGAAATGGGCTCAGGGCAGCAATGATTCTGGCCAGGTCTGCTTTAACTCCTTCTGAGAAACCAGTTTTGTGGCTGGGAGGCTCCTGTAGCAACATTTTCTTGTCCTTGTGTGCTCCTGCTAAGAAGAGAGGTGGCGGTGGGGAGGAGGAGGCAGAGATTGGCAGAAAAGGGGAAGATTCTGAAATGGGTGTGGGGGAGGGTGCATGCGTGTGTGCACGTGCATGTGTGTGTGTGCATGCGTGTGTATGCGTGTGTGTGTGTGTGTGTGTGTGTGTGTGTGTATGGAGGCAGAGAGAAGGGAGGGGAAGAGCGCTGGATTTCCCATTATTCAGCTTTAGGATGCTTGAGATAGAATCTTGGATGGATTTGCTCTTTTTCACACACATGGCCTCAAATTCTGCATTATCTTGAGCTCTGGCTGGGAATAATGCTCTGCTCTGTGAAATTTAAAAAAACATGCTTCTTTCTTGTAACCTCTCAGAAGGCCGGGCTTTAGGAAATGCCCAAAGGAGGGTGGAAAGGTGGAAAAGGTCCTCTAAATGAGGGAGGTGGCCACCAAATTATTCCACAGGGTCTCCAGTTGTTACCATGACTCTCTGAGGGAAGCGAGAGGGCAAAAGTAGTGTAATAAAACCAGACCCAGCCAGGGTTCCTTTGAGGGATGGAAGATACTGATAAGCAGCCCAACACGGATTGCTTCCTTCTCTGAACTTGGGAGTATGTCTTGACTTTAGTCCAGATCCCAGTGCAGCCTCTGGCCTGTAGCTGGTCCAGGCCCACCCTTCCTTCCCACTCCCAAGTCCTTCTAGGTTGGTGCAGGCGTGAGCTGGGCTCTTACTCCAAGCCTTACTAGCATCTGCCTGGTTTCCCGAGAATCCTTCCAGGATGGCACAGCTTGGATCTAGCCCCACTGGTTTGACCTGCTCACCATCCCCTTTGGGTGTGTCATGCCTGGGCCCCAGCAGGTTGGCTCGTATCCAAGGAGTCCACTTACTGGCTCCACACCACAGCCCTCCTTGCTTATTCAGCATCATGGTCCAAAAACTGGGGCATGACAAGCTACCCTGCCACCATCCCCTCCTCCCTTACTCTTAGGAGAAACACCAGTCTGGCCACTGAGATGGGAAAACAGAGACGTCGAAAGGGCCCAAGATTTTGTGAACTGGGGAGGAGACTACTCAAGCTCACTTGGTTTCTCTGAGGACTGTTGGGCCTGGGATTAAATAAGTCTTCTCCCTACCCACAGGCCAAGAAGGGGCACTGAAGCAGAGGGGTCATTCCAGAGAAAGGACCCTGTTGGCTGCCAAGAGGATGATATTCTGCTATGGCTCACGGGTAAAGGGAAAGAAATCCATCCCCGAAAACGTTCTCCAAACATCTACTATTGCATGGCCTTGGCACTTTCTCCTTTCCAGCTCTGGGATTCAAAGTGGACTCTGCACTTTGGGCTCCTGATCCTCGTAGGGAGGGCGCAGGATGCCTCATGCCATGCCTCTCGTTTGCTTAATCCCCACTGGAATCAGGTTAGGCTGTGTCTGAAGTTAGGGGCCTTTCCCTTGGTCTTGGCCAGGAGCAGCATCAGTGGCCCAGGAATGTTGGGAAGCAAGGGATAGGTTTTTCTAGGGAGTGGACTTACTTTCAGGAAAGGATTTGATATGGGGAAAATTGAACAGCTTCCCAACTCTATGTCCTGAGACCCCCGTACCCCACAGCAACCAGAGCTCCATGGAGAGGAGAGGAAACAACTAACTAAAGCAGCCTCCCCACCCCTTCCCATCTCTTTCTTTCCCATTTATGTGTTTGATTTTTTTCACGGCACCTATCACAATCTTGCCTTTGTGTGTTTGTGTCCTAGATAGTGTCTGTCTCCTTCTACTATTCCCTCCTCCATTACTCCGTGAGAGTAGGCCCTTGTCTTGTTTGTTGCCACATCCCCTGGTCCCAGGAGAGTGTGTGGCTCCCAGTGAAGGTGTACAGTCATTATTAGTTGATATGACGGAATGGTTAGGATGTGAAGAGGAGGCCAGGACCAGAGAGGCCAACAGGGTAGGAGTAAAAGGGACATTTGGGACCATCCTTTTCATTACCCTTCAAAGGTAGGTGGCTAGGTGGGTAAAGTCCAAGTTTGTCATCCCGATATGCAAAGCCCCAGTCCATCTTCCTAGGCTCATCTCCTGCCAGCCCCCCATAAGCTTCCTGTGCTTCAGCTTCTTCAAACTGCTAAATATCCTCACATTTCAAAATTCCTTCCCATGTGTTCTTTTACATATGTGCGCACCTGGAATGCCTTTTGTCTATGCAGTTAGGAACTGCGATACCTACTTTTTACAGTGACTGTGAAGATTAAGGGTTGTAGTATAGAGCGAGCTCCTAGCTCATGCTTTGCCCAAAATGGAGTCCTCACTAAATATTGGGTAGCATCCCTCTCCTCTCCCCTCTGTCTGGGGAATGCATCAGCATAGGCAGCCCCTTTTCTGAGATGCTTCAGGCCACAGTGCTTTGTTCTTCCCACAGTTAGAAGCCTGTTAGGGGGTCTGTGTCCCCAACCTGATCCCCAGGGCAGAGGCATCTGTATCTCATTTGCACTTAACTTGACGTTTGGTGTAACTGTAGGTGCTAAATGTATGTCCCCTGAACAACTGGAACTGAAGGCCTCTGAGGCAATGGGTTGTTCATCTTTCCAGAGCCAGAGCATGCACACTCTCTGATATTGCTGGGTAGGAAGGTCAGTATCTGTGCCCTACTGGGCTGGGAAACCTGGGGTCGGGGTGGGCCTCCCTCCTGCAGCCTAATTGGCCATCTCGTCCACCCAGCCATGAAATCAGAATCCACATCCCAAGTACCATAGCCACATCCACTTTTCCATCAATAAAATATTCAGCTGCTCCACAGCCATGATCTGCTCTGTGTCTGGAAGGAAGGAGTTCTGCTCTCTCAGTGCCTTCCGGGCACACACTGTCCCTCCATTCCTGGATCAGGCCTTTGTTATCCTACCTCTGTGTGTTTCCTAATGCTCTGTGCCCCCATCACCCCAAAATCAGGACTGCCCTTCTTCCTCCTCCTTGTCCAACTCCAATCCATCCTGCCCCAAGGCCCATCACCTCTGTGAAGTCTTCATTGGAAGTGATCATTCCCTGCTATGGACCCCAGACATGCGTCTGAACAGCAAACCCCTATTTCACAATCCCAGACAGGTGGGATTAGTTCTTGAGTGGACTCATTCTAGTTCATATGGGATAAAGACCCTTGACGCAAAATGAAGGTTTACTGCTACTGTGGATTCCCCTCTATGGACTGGGGTTGGGGCTGGGGTACTTAGTAGAAAGCAGGGATGAGAATTTCCAATGAAAACCCATGGGAGCTTTCAGGGTCGTCTACCTGGCCTGGGCCCCTAAAGCTTCCCCACTTCAACCAAGGTTTATTTCCTGGTCTTGTTCCTCCTCCAGACCAATTACTCTGCAGGGCAGGGCAGGGGAATGTTTAGAGTCAAAGACAGAGTGATCTCTGGCCACATTATGTTGCTTCTGGGTGCACAGTGACTGCTGTTTAATGTGGTGAGCTTGGGGTGTTGTGAGACTGCCAACACAGCAATGAACTGAAGGCAGTGTACTAGCAGATTCTGGGAAGAAAGAGCATTGGTGTGGGGACCCATGGCCAGCCCTGTATAATCAGAGCAGTAGGGTCCCGCTTTGTGCATCTTGAAATTAGGTGTGAATAAGATATTTGAAGTCAAGTCTAATTTTTAAAACAGTATTCAAATGATCTTGATCAAATGTCTCCTATAAGGTGACACGGGTTGGCCCATTGCCTGAAGGATGAGCATAGGACTTGGGTTTGAAGTCGGGCAGATGGGGCTTGAATTGGGTTCTGCTTGTTTGGCTGAGGACCACAGGCCAGACCCTTATATATGCATATGCATGTTGAGCGGATGTGTGAGTGTGAATGTGTATATGTGTGTCTGTGTGTAATGTGTTTAGCTCTATACACACAACACTTTTCATTTTTTGAGCATTTTTTATGTGCTAAGCACTATGTCAAGCATTTTATTTTCAATGCCCCACTTAGCCCTCATAACAACTCTGGGAGGAAGATACTATTATTCCCATTTTACAGCTGAGCAAACAGAAGTTTAAGAGAGAGGTTAAGTAATTTTCCATAAGACACATTTATTAAAGACACATATTAAACACTATGAGATTTTGCATTCCTGTAAAATGGGAATAAAAATATTTCCCTTTGCAGTGTCTGAGGACGAAAGGAGAGAAGCTCTATGAAAGAATCTTGTAAACTGTAAAGTATTATTTTCCAAAGGAGAAGACTCAGTTTTTGCCCTCAAGCACTTTATAATCTGACTGAGTTGATCAATAAGACCAGGACAGTGCTTAGGTAAATCTAACCAAGTGTCAGAATATACGGTGTACACCTTAACTAAGTGATTCAATTTAGCGTCATCACATAGGGACACGTGGGTGGCTCAGTGGGTTAAATGTCCGCCTTCAGCTCAGGTCATGATCCCAGGGTCCTGGGATCGAGTCCCGAATCGGGCTCCTTGCTCAGCGGAGAATCTGCTTCTCCCTCCCTCTGCCTGCCACTACCCGTGCTTATGCTCTCTAATGAATAAATAGCATCATCACGAATGGGACAAATGGACAAGGCATGCCTCCTGACATCATAGACGCCATGGGAAGGACACAGCGTCACCTTCATGGCATAGTCTTGCCCCCAAACAGCCAGAATCCAATCAGACAAATCCAGATTGTGGGACATTTTACAAGACAATTTGAGGGACTCTTCAAAAAATGCCTATGTCATAAACAACAAAGTCAGGGAGACTGTACTAGATTAAAGGAAAATAAAGAGACATGACAATTAAATATACTTTGTAAACCTTGATCATATCCTTTTTTTTTTTAAGGCATAAAGGAAGTTTTGGGAGAATCAGAGAAATTTAAAAATGTTTTATAAGCTAGCTAATATTACTGCATCAATGTTAAATTTAAAAAATATATATTTTTAAAGATTTTATTTATGTGACAGAGAGAGACACAGCGAGAGAGGGAACACAAGCAGGGGGAGTGGGAGAGGGAGAAGCAGGCTTCCCGCTGAGCAGGGAGCCCGATGTGGGGCTCGATGTGGGGCTCGATCCCAGGACCCTGGAATCATGACCTGAGCCGAAGGCAGATGCTTAACGACTGAGCCACCCAGGCATCCCTAAAAAAATTTTTTTTTAAAGATTTATTTATTTATTTGAGGGAGAGTGTGCACGAGTGGGGGGAGGGGCAGAGGGAGAAGGAGAGAGAAAATCCTCAAGCAGATTTGAGCGTGGAGCCCAACGCAGGGCTCGATCCCACGACCTTGAGATCATGACCTGAACCGAAATCAAGAGTTGGATGCTTAACCGACAGAGCCACCCAGGCACCCCTCAATGTTAAATTTCTTAGGTGTGTTAATGCTATTGTGGTTATAGGAGAAATTATAGGAGGAATGTCCTGCTTCCTAAGTATTTGGGGTGAAATGTAGTATCTGTGACTTTCAAATGCTTTTGCAAAAAGAAAGTACATATATATATATTTTAAATATGTACACATAATATATAAATATATGTATACTTATATATTTATATAAAGAGAGAAAAAGAAAACAAGTGGCAAAATGTTAACACTTGGTAAATCTAGATGAAAGATTTATAGGTTTGGGGAGCCTGGGTGGCTCAGTCAGTTAAGCGGCTACCTTCAGCTTGGGTCATGATCTTGGGGTCCTGGGATCAAGCCCCATGTTGAGCTTCCAGCTCAGCGGGAGTCTGCTTCTCCCTCTCCCTCTATACTCTCCCTCTCAAGTAAGTAAATAAAATCTTAAAAAAAAATTTCTAGGTTTTCCTGTATGATCCTTTTAACTTTTTTCTACATTTGAAAATTTCCCAGTAAAGGTTGAAACTTGAGCAAGAGGTTTAACAGAGAGGGCAAGTAACTTGCCATTAAGCACATTTATTAAATGGCAGATCCAGGGTTCAATGTATGTCACATTGCTAAGGGGAGATAGCTGTATAAAGGAACCTAGAGCTGAACACTTTTTATTTATTTTTTTCTTTTTTTTTCCTTTTAGAGAGAGAGAGAGAGTATGTGTGCGTGAGCAGGGGAGGGGGGCAGAGGGAGAGAGAGAAAATCCTAAGCAGACTCCGCACTTAGTGTGGAGCCCTATGTGGGGCTTGATTGCACAACTCTGAGATCATGACCCAAGCTGAAATCGAGAGTCAGATGCCCAACCAACTGAGCCACCCAGGTGCCCCTGAACACTTTAATAATATATAAATATCTCCAGCAAATGTATTTCTTGATTGACTCCACTTTTAATCACTGGGGTAGCTCAAGAGGGGGCCCCACATAGTCCCAGCGTCTGAGGCAGCTTCTCCACTCTTGTGCAGGAATGACTCTTGCAGTGAGTTGTTCATTAGAGCTGCTTTTCCTTTGGCTATCATGTGGTCAAAACAGTTCTCTGTCCCAACCTCCAGGTTCCTAGGAGACAAAGCTCAATGTGCTTGCAGCAGCCGGGAACCCGCTTTGGCTCCATGGCTTCCATGATGCAAACAAAGCCCAGCTTTACCCCCAGAAGGGACAAAGCTGGTGAGAAAAGAACCTTCAGCTAATGTGCCTGTGGGCCACCATCAGGGTCACCTGAGGTGCTTATTTAAAATGCTCTGCCTACTGAGGCTGGGGCCTGGGAACCTTCATTTTAACCAGTACCCCAGGTAATGCTGCAGCACACCAAGGTTTGAGAATCAACAGCCTAGCTTAAAATCCAAGCCTCTACAGCTGGCATTCAAGGCTTTATAAAGGTTGGCCTCCCTTACTCCCCAGCATTACCTTCCCCTCTAGCCAGGCTAAAGGGTCCCCTAACCTGCTCTCCAGCCTGGGCCTTTGCTGTCCCACCCTTCCCTGGAATCTTTCTGCCCTCAATCTATGTGATGCCAACTGAGCCTCAAGACTGAGTTCAAGTCCCACTTACTCCCTGGAGTCTTCCTGGTCACCCCAGCCCATGTCCCAAGTGTTGCTCCCTTTCTCTGACTTCACTCAATGTTAACTTGGTGGCACCTGATATAAGACTTTATGATACAACTATCTATCATGGTTTTTCGCTGGCTTTGGTTGCGTTCACGTCAGTCTCCTGACCACCTGTGAAATACTTGAGAGCAGGGTTCACATCTTTTTCTCTTGCATCCTCCTCAGTACCAAGGATAAAGTTAAAGTCCTGGGTAGGTCCTTAGAACCAGGTTGCTAATAACCGAATCGAGGGAGAGATGGAAGAAGAGCTGCATAAGAGACAGGGTGGAGGGGAGAGAGAAGAGGGAGAGAATTGGTGATGGCCATGGTAGCCTTTGTGCAGGGCGCAGGACCTTTTGGTTGAGTCTGGGATTCCAGGCTCTGCGGACGGGTGTTGCATCCTTCCCCTCCCCTGTAAGTATTTGCATTTGGGGCTGGGCTACTTTGGGGTCTCTGTCTCCTCAGGACAATTTGCATCCACAAATTTACATAGAAGTGAAGGAGTTTCCTGAGAGGGGAGACAGGGCCCTGCCACCTTGCCATATTCCTCGTTTGTCGTTCAAAGTCACATATGGTGAGCCTGGGGATGGAGGTGTGGGCAGCAGAGCCAGGCTATAGGGTAGTGTAGCTGTCCCTGAGGTAGTTTGCATCTCTCCCTGAGGCTCTCAGTGATAACCCTCCTATGGCTCTTTGGTGGCGTACCCTGGATTCCTCCAATGACATCTGCCCAGCTATGCTTGAAGCAGTTGAGACCAGCAAGCAGGGCTGTGAGGGAGGAAGACACCATGGATATTTTGTCATAAATGTAAATGACACCTCCCTTGTAGGCCCAGGAAGGTGAAGCCTGCCACATTCATGCTGTTCCCAGATCCCCTTACACTGCCCCCTCTGCCTGGAATGTCCTCTCCCCAGGCCACTGCTTGACAAACTCCTCAGTGGGACCTGGCTAGATACCCAAGGTGGAATTAGACTCTGCTTGGAGGCCTCTGTGAACAACTCTGTCTCCCAAGTAAAATGGGACCATGACTACCTCCCAGAGTGGCAAAGAGAAAAGAAGATCATATTCAGGGCAAACAAAGGGCTTGAAATTTCTTCTTTACTTCCGTCTCCCCACATTTTGCTGATAAGCCTGGCAACCCTGAGTCCCCACACCTTGGAGCACCTTGATTAGTGGGTCCCCCAGATGGTGTTGAGTGGTTGCATACTGTACAGAAGGACAGCTCAGAGCCCACTGGGATGCTTCTCAGCTAGGAGTTGCCTGTCCCCACCCAGACAAAGGATGTACTCAACCAAAACGGCCATGGGACAACAAACAAGGCAGCAGATGGAAGAAGAGCTGCACAGATAGCAGTCCTTGGAGGAGCAAGGAAAGGTCAGTGACCCTGTGAAACGTAAGCACAGTTTGGATGGGGAGAGCCAGGAACCACAGAGCGGGCTCCTAATGGGAGGAAAAATGAAACGAGAAAAATCAGTGATGCGGGAAGCTTCTCCTCACTCACATCCTTCAAATGGCTGCAGGGGGAGGGGGGCAGAGGAGTTGGAGCTGGGAATCTATTAAGCCGCCTGATCGCGTTACCGTGTTACCGAGGGAGTTGTGGAGTCCCAGTGCCCGGAGGCCTCTCAGGAGACGGTAGATAATTATGGATGGGTCTCTGGTTTGATACAGCTCTGCCTCAGGGTGAGGGATGGAATATATGACCCCTTCAAGGTCCCCCTTATCTGTACCAGAGCAGGTTACCGCAAAACAAAGACAATTCAGGAGGCTGTCACATAATCATTTGTGTTGCATGCTTCCTTTAGTTTTTGAGAAATCTCCTGATCAAAGTCCCGAGTGCTCAAAACCAGAATGAATTTGGGGATTTCACTACCCCTGCTCCAACTCCCTGCCATGTCTTTTATTTAAAATAATAATTAAAACTCCAATCTCCTGAAATCCTTAAGACAGAGAGGCTTTACAGTCAACAAGAACACGATCTTTAGCTTTCATTAGAAATGTCTGCATTTCTCTTTGGTTTTAAGGGAGGTGGGGTACATTGGAATATTAATGCAGAGCATTTACATGAGGCTCTTAATTTGAGAAGAATGCAAGAATTAATGCTTGAGTTTAATCAGAGCCTGAATCATCACAGATAGATTTTTACCCTCTTTTCCTTAATCAATTTCACCCTAATTAATTCTTCTGTGGCTAAGTCTTGTTACATTAGATAGTCTGCTGATTATTTCCACAATCAAGAGACTGTATATTCATGCATTTTTAATAAGGAACGACTGCATCCTTTTTCATAAGTGATCCTGCTGGTTGGCATTGCAGCCGCTAAAATAATTATAGAGCAGATTACTTACTTTTAAAGCATTGTTTGCTGTCATATTTGTCCTAGGTGACAATTTGGAAGAGCTCCGGAGGCTGCTGTAATTGGGCAGAGGAGCAGGGTATTTAATGTGGCAATTTTCAACGTCAAGTGCTGTTTATGCATAGGTCAATGCCTTTAAAAAAAATAAATAAATAAACACAGGGGTAATTTGGTCCTGCTGGCTGATGAAGCCATGTGCTATAGACTCAAAGGCCATTCTGTGCTTAGGTTAAAACCTTGACTTGTAGAAGGACCTGCTACTGAAGGCTGCCTGGCACTTTCTACCTTCAACTATGACTAGTCCAAATATGGTCATTCATGTCTGATTATTACTTATATGATGGGGTGCTCTTGTATCAGACCCCAATACCGCCGCAGCCCAGAGGGCATGAAGCAGGGGATACAGTAATTTCAAAGCCTTAGTTGTTTCCTTTTTAGCAAAGGAAGAGGGAAAATCTACCTATGGAAAGGACTGTTTTTTGTTTTGGGAAAAACACTGGGCTTTTTGGTTATGCAGGGGAAAACTCAAGAGCTGATTCTAGAATGGACAAGTTGAGACAAGAGGAAATAAATGGCTGTGCATACTAATATAGGAGGCTGTCTTTCCAGTGGGCAGACAGAGCTACCACTCACTGCAGAAGTTCTTCTAGTGTTCACTTGGTGAAGGAGAAGCTTTCCTCTTCTCTCAGGGAAAACACAGAGTTGGGGCTTGGACTCTAGGTGGGGGAGTCTGGCCAAGGGCCCTCCTGTCTGTGGGAATTAGGTTAGCTCTGCAGTCAGAGCAGGCCTGACGGCTGTGGAAGCAGAAGGCAAGCAGGGCACCCGGGCCATGGGGCAGGGGACTCCAGGAGAGTCTATAGGCAGCCTCCAACTTAACTCTTTTTACTCTGCAATTATAACTCTCTTTTGCTAACGCAAAGCTTTTAGCAATTTTGTTAACCCTACAGTCCTAGGAAAATAAGAAGCTATAGTCACACTTGCAACATAGTGGAGCAGCCTGTTCAAGAAAGCATGGTGGTCCTGGAGCCCGTGGGAGGAGCCACAGATTGGCCCTGGGGAAGGAAGAGACTCATGAGTATCCATGTGAAGATAGAGACTCAAGTTGAGGCCTTGATCAGGTGGACAGGTGCAGAAGGGGAATGAAACAAATCTCCTTCACCATATACTAGAGAGAGAAAGACCTTCAGAAGGAGAAACTACAATGTGCAAATTACACGGGCCTGGGTTGTTGGCTAGCAGCCATCTGGATTGCCCTTAATATACACTGCAATTGGCCAGAGTCTCAGAGGTTGTCCTGCCCTCCCTACTCGCCACACCAGCTGTTCAGGGACACAGCCGAACTGTAGCAGCCTCCAGCTCATTTCCCAGGAACGTCACCGGCAGCTGCTCTGCAGAGCCCTGAGCCAGGAACTAGAGGCGGCACTGAACCTTAGGTCATTGTTCCCAGCCCTGCTGCAGATGAGGAAACTGAACAGTTCTGGGGCACTTAACTGTCTATAGTGAAATGGTCAAAGAGGTGTCCTTAGACTACTGAAGGCGGGGAGCAGATTGGAAGGACAAGACGGAAAGGTACTGTTGGAGGGCTGAGCCAGCCCTCCAACCTCCATTTCACTGAGCGGGAACTTAGGTTCAGAGAAGTAATGTGACTTGTTCGAGGTCACTCTATTGATGAGGAATGGGTTCAAGACTTGGTTCTCAGGTCCCCCAACTCCTAACTTAATGCTCCTTTTGGACCGCCTAATCCTCAGGTGAGTTTCTTTTTAGCTAGAGACAGGAGGCCTGGCTCTTACCCCTCCATGGTATGCGTGTCTAAAACACAATCTTCATGGATATTTCTAAGACCTGTTTTCAGCTTTGTCTGCGATATGTATCCCTGAGGCAAGATAAATGGTATCCACTGGAAGGTCAGCGGCTGGGGATATTGGGTTCAAGGAGCTAAGGACATAAATCACTTGATGAGTGAACTTAGAAAGGCCAAGATGTTAAACTCCAAGCCCACCAGGGTTTAATTTATTTGTTACTGAGGTCAATGCCATTTTTACTGCACACTAATAAAAGTCTGAGCTCTGTTGCCAAGATTCAAGGGAAATCTTAGTTGTCATTTTTCTCTCCGCTAGTAAGAAAATGGAGACTGTCAAATCTGGGAAGCCTGGAAGAAAGAGCAGAAAGGAGAAAATAGAATATTTCTCCCCTCCTCCTGTCTGTACTGTTTCTGGAGTCATGTCATCTTGCTCATCAATGTCATGGCTGCTCTGGGAACAGAGGTCCCTTCCTGGGGCCAACTTCCTTCCTTGGATAGCCAGTGCTTTGGGCCGGAAGGTGGGCAACTCAGTGTTTCGGCAGATGTGGAGCTCAATACCGGAGGCCTCCCCTATGCCTAGAGCCCTTGATTTCCCTATCCTCACTCATTGCAGCCATCTCTCGCCCATCCTCCTTAACTAGCAAAACCACCTCCAGCTCCACACATGCTCAGTTCACTTTAGTAAGTCATTAAAAAAGCTTTTCTCCTCCTGGAATTTCCTCTCTAGTTCTCACTGTACTTGCCTGGGATTACACAGATTGTATGCCCTGAGACCATACTTTATAGGCCACTCCTGTGCTCTACCGACATCCCTTAAAGAACTGACAAAGCTCACAGGCTGGTGAAGAATCATCAAGATAATATGAATAACAGCAATTAAAACTAACCATCCATTCAACAGCTACTATTTTGGGGCAAGGGGCTTCACACAGCTTCATTACCTCACAGATTCCTCATCTCCACCCTGAAGCCCTGCAAGGTAGCTTTTATTATCCTCATTTTGTAGATGAGGAAACAGATACAGAGAGGTTGGATAGTTTGAATACTTTGCCCAAGCAAGACAAGCAGTAGCCAACTACATGACATTAACCAATCTGGGGAAAGGACATGTGGATGGCAGGGGCAATGGAGCAGACTCTCCAGCATTACCTCTGGGGAGCAGCCTTGATTCACAAATATCCTGGACTGGCAGGAGGCCACTGCAGCCTTCTATGGGGTCACGACTTGGGATCACTTCCTCCCTCGCTCCCATGCAGTCTTCTGACCATAGCTCACTTCCTCGTACTGTGTGCCTGCAGGGAAAAGGTGTGCAGGCCTGCACAGGCAGGGGTCCCAGCCTGCTGGGCAGCTGTTATTCAGCACTGTGCCCACTTGCTATTCTCTTGTCTTGGAATGCCTCCCCTGCCCTCTCATCTTTGCTCTGTGGAGATGGCTTTACCTTGGCTAAGTGCCCCCCACCCCGCCATCTTCCCCACACCTAACCCTAAGTTTCTTTCATGGTGCTTATCTTATCATTCTCATCATTATTTACATAGGTTTTTTTTAATGCATAGACTTTATTTTTTTAGAGCAGCTTTAGGTTCCTAGAAAAATGGAACAGACTGTACACAGTTCCCTCATAAGCCCTCCCCCTCCCCCAACCTCCCCCACACACTACCACTGACCAAGGACCACAGTTTATGGGAGTCATTACTTTTTGTTGTACATTTTATGGGTTTGGACAAATTTATAATGACATGTACCCATCATTATGGTATCATGCAGAGTTTTACTGCCCTCTAAATCTTCTGTGCTTTGTCTATTCATCCTTCTCTCCCCACTAACCTCTGGAAACCACTGATCTTTTTACTGTCTTCATAGTTTTGCCTTTCCCACAATGTCATGTAGTTGGACTCATAGAGAATAGAGCCCTTTCAGATTGGCTTCTTTTACTTGGTAATATACATTTCATTTTCCGCCGTGTTTTCCATGGCTTAACAGCTCATTTCTTTTTACTGCTGAATAATATTCCATTGTATGGATGTACCACAGTTTATTTCTATCCATTTACCTGCTGAAGGGCATCTTGGTTGCTTCCAAGTTTCGGCAGTTATGAAAAAGGCTGCTATAAACATCTGTGTACAGGTTTTTGTGTGAACATAAGTTTTCAACTCCTCTGAGTAAATATCAGAGAGCACAATTGCTGGGTTGTTTGGTAAGAATATGTTTACTTTTGTAAGAAACTGCCAAACTATCTTCCAAAGTGGCTATACCATTTTTGCATTCCCACCAGCAATGAATGGGAATTCCTATTGCCCCACATCCTTGCCAACATTTAGTGTTGTCATGTTTTGGATTCTGGCCATTCTAATAGGTACGCAGTATAATCTCATTGTTGTTTTAATTTGCAGTTCCCTAATGACACATCGTGTTGGGCATTTTCTCATATGCTTCTTTGCCATCTGTATTTTCTATGGTGAGGTATCTATCTGTTTAGATCTTGTGCCCGGTTTTTGAGTTGTTTGTTTTCTTATTGTTGGGTTTTAAGAGTTCTTTGTATATTTTGCTTTAACATTCCTTTTCAGATAGATCTTTTATAAATATTTTCTTCAGTCTGTGGCTTGTCTTTTGATTCTCTTGAAAGATGTTTACTTTTTATCTCTCCAATGAGAATGCATACTCTATGAGATTGAAGACTGTGTTTTATTTATAGCTGCCTGGCACATGGTATGCATTCATTAAATATCAGGAAGAAAGAGACAGAGACAGAGAGAATTAGCATTCTGGTCTATACATCAGTGTTTTATTACTTTGGTTGATGTTAGTCTGTTCCTAAAAGACAAATTCACCCTCAGCCTGTTGACCACATCAAGTTTGGGAACCTGATGAGGGATAGCCCCAGACCTTGGAAAATTTATCAGGGTATGCTGTGGCCTTGGGCATCCTCTTGGAAACCAGTCGGCACCACCCTCTCTTGCTATGCATCTTCTTTTTAATCGATTGTATTTCCTGTAAGTGATGTTGAGTTTTCAAAACTGAGACCCTTTCCCAAGTATTCTGTCTTCTACAAAGGGGTGCGAAGTCATGTCCAGCTTTGGCAGTCCTGTGTCAGAGCACCCAGGGCACTGCCCTGAGGAGACCACTAGGCCCTGGTACTGTTCTGTGGACCACTTGCATGCAGTTTACTTGGTGCCAGCCACTCAGCTCTCCCAGCTTCTGCCCTTTCCCTCCAGCAGCCTCTGAACTCCTCTAGCTGTGAGAGTTGACCTGGGTCTGGAATTTGTTACTATATCACCCTCCCAGAAGTAGGTGTCAGTTATTACTGTTAATTCCCCACAGACCTTTGATCTCTTTGCAGCTGGGAGAAAGGGTGGCTAGATGAAAAGAGATGAGTGTGGTGGTAACATTCTTGATAATGGCTAATTTTTTGAGCAGTTACCATGTGCCAGGGCCCATGCGAAGCACATTACATATATGATCTTACCTAATCCTCACAAAAACTCTATAACACAGGATATTATTGCTGTTATCCCTGTCTTTCAGATGACCAAACTGAGTTAGAGAGGTTACCCACATTTGCCAGGGTCAGACGGCAAATGAACAGCAGAGCCAGGATTCAGACTCAGGACTCCATGCCATGCTTCTGACCACTACAATAGCCCTCCCTCTTCTTGCCCCCTATAAAAAATTATGTATCTTTTTCTTACAAAATTGGCCCTTAATATCTGTGATTCAGGCTGCCCTGCCTGCACCCTGGGGTTTTCCCCAGGGGCACCCACTTCCTGGCAGTCTTTCCAGGGGCTGGTGCTCCCAGGCTTCTTCTCCTCCAAAGGAAACCTGCAGCTTCGAGGCAAAGGTGCCCCAGCCTCACGTTCCAGTCCTCCAGTCCTCCTAGACTCTTATTAGCAGTATCTTCTCATAAGCCATTCAAAGAGACTTTATGGGTTCCAAAATAGAGTCATTTAAATGGTTTATTTCCTCATAAACAGTGTTCTGCAAGGACGCTGCAGGCCCGTGTTGATTGAAACAGTCAGTTCCTATATTTTCAGGTTTGGATTTACCTTTCTCGGCTGTGGGTACTTCCTTATTCTGGGCAGGCTGACCTTTGGAGGAGCTTGGTGGCGGGGCGGGGGGGGGGTGCGGTTGCGGTGGAGAAGGTTGATGTGCTGGGCTGGCAGAATGCCCCTCCTGCTTTCCCAGGCCTGCGTGATGAGGAGCCAGAGGAACATTGTTCCTCTCTCTTTCAATCTGAGCAATCAGGGTTTATCTGAGGGGAAGAAAGTCTCAGGAGGCGGGAGAAGGGACAGGGAGACCTACAGAATCGGGGAGTCTCCATCCTGACAACCCTAGGGTAGAGCATCACCCGGGATAACAGCAATGGGAAACCGTATGCATTATCTTGTCTGATATTCACAATTTCTAGTATCCCGCTCCTGCGATGAGGAAGTAGAGCTTGGGTTTTTATGCAGCTAACAAGTGGCTGTATCAGGCCTGTCCTGGTAGGGAATAGGATCTGCTGAATATGCTTCAAAGGAAGGGTTGCATTTAGAGAGGTGAGTGTAGGATTTGGGGACAAGCAAACGCTGGTGAGGCACCCACAGATGAGCAAGAGCAGAAAGCTCTGACTGCCCACAGGCCTAAAAGATCAACGAGTGGAAAGAGTGAGACCAGAGATGGGTGAGAACTGAACCATGGGGGCGGACCTAAAGTCACAGAGGGACACAGCCACTGCCAGGACCAGGCTTCAAAGCAAGAGGGAGAAGAAATACCCTGACCTTTCTTCTTTCCTGCTTTCCCATCTTTTCAATGCCTCCCATTTGCTGAACCCATCTAAAACCCAGGTGATGCCGTCTAAAGAGGTCAGTCACATGGACACAGAGCAAGATAGAAAGAGAGGGGATGGGCTGGTGGGCTGGTGGGGCACAAATGAAGGATAACCAGCATAGTAGTGGAGCTGGATTTTGAGCCATGGATTTTTTTTTTTTTTAAGATTTTTATTTATTTATTTGACAGAGAGAGAGAGACAGTGAGAGAGGGAACACAAGCAGGGGGAGTGGGAGAGGGAGAAGCAGGCTTCCCGCTGAGCAGGGAGCCCGATGCAGGGCTCGATCCCAGGACCCTAGGACCATGACCTGAGTGGTAGACAGACGCTTAACGACTGAGCCACCCAGGCGCCCCTGAGCCATGGGTTCTTAAGTGCTCTTATCCCTTGCTGCGGTTCTTTCTAGGTGAGATGACTTTCCACCATGCAGCTCCCTTGACTCTGGCACAAGCCCCCTCAGAGACTGAGGCTCTGGCCTGGCTCACCTATTTATTAGTTTGAATGATCATTTTCTTACTTCTTTCCTTCTCCCTGGCCCTGTAGGAACCTTTCCCAGGGAATGAAACTGCCTGGACCCAGGCTTCTGGCCAAGTGGATCCCACCCATAGTCCTGACTCCTGGTTCAGTCTTCTTTTCTGTTTTCTTTCCCTCCCCCTTCCCGTCTTCCCTCCCCTCCCCTCCCCTTCCTTTCTTTTACTTTTTTTTTTTTTTTTTTTTAAGGAGGGGAGGGTTGTGCTTACTTGGCCCAGCAATGGATCCTGGAGAAATCTCCTTCAATTTCTGACCAGCCATCTCCCCTCCCCATTCTTTACCCCTACCAGTTTAGTGTCTCTACCTAAGCCTTTTGCATTATTCTCTACAGATTTTCCTGCCCTTAGCAGCCTTTGGTAGCATTACCATTGCCTGTTACCATTTTTCTGGGCAGGGACTGAGTGAGTGCTCTGACCGCCCAGACCAGAAAGAAGCTCAGGCTGTACTGACTCTCTCAGGTGGCACCCAGATCTAGTGTGAGCTTGATTAAACCATGAGGGGTGACTGACTGGAAAGTACTGGAAGGTTAAAAGGTAGCCCCTGTGGTATGTCAGGGAACCCCCTTCAGAGAGAGAGGGATGGGGAAGAGTTTATTTTCCAGTGTGTCTAAGACTCACCAGCAAGGTATTGGCTAAACACTTGGGAACTTCTGGAAGGGTCCCTATGTAGTTGGTCAAACTGTATTTTCTCCACACACTTTCATCCAGGTTCATCCACTTGTCTCTCCCCTGCAGCTTTGAGACTGGCTAAACTGGGGTCTGGGCTCAGGCTGGTCAGAAGTTTGCCTCACAACATCATTCCTTCGGGTAGTGGGACTTCTGGGTATTTCACTTAGACTTGAATTCCTGACTTCTCACCTACACCCCTGTACCCACCCACCTGGATGAGGATCTCCGCTATCTGTCTGCCTCATATTTCAATCACCACCTTTACAAATGATGATGATGACAATAGCCAACATTTCCCATTCTTTAGCTACTGTTCCCAGTACTTTATAAATTCCAGAAGATTTTGTCTTCACAACATTATTATTATCCCCATTGCACAGATGAAGAAAGCAAGGCTTAGAGAGATTGCATGATTTGGCCAAAGTCACACAGCTAACAAGTCATACATAGAGTCTGAGTCCAAACCTGGTGAAGTCTTGAGTCCACATTGTAGCCATGAGCCTGCATTGCCTATTGATGGTGGGGGGTGGGGGGCGGAGTCCCTTTTTACTTCTCCTTTTTTCAAAAAAGGCTTTGTTGAATTATAACTGATATACAATTAACTGTGTATATTTAGGAATATAATTTGATGAGTTCTGACACATGTATGTGGCCATGAAACTGTTGCTGAAATCAAGATAAGGAGTAAGTCTATCACTCCCCAAAGCTTTCTTGTTCATCTCTCACTCCCCCCACTGCCACCTGTTCCTAGGCAACCAATGATCTGCTTTTGGTCCCTATAGATTAATTTGCATTTTCTAGAATTTTATATATGGAAACAGATAGCAAGTAGTCTTTTTTTTGCCTGACTTCGTTCAGCATAATTATTTTGAGGTTCATCCATGTTGTTGTATGGAACAATAGTTCATTCCTTTTTACTGCTGAGCAGTATTTCATTGTACAAATGCACTAAAATTTGTTTATCCATTCACCTCTTGATGGACATTTGACTTATTTCCAGTTTTGGGTTATTACAAATAAAACTACTATGAACATTCAAGTACAAGTCTTTTTGTGGGCATAGGCTTACATTTCCTTAGGATAAATAAATACCTAGGTGTGGAATGACTGGATCGTGTAGTAGGTGTATGTTTAATATTACAAAAAGCAACACACCATTTTCAAAATGGTTGCACCATTTTACATCCCTGCCAGCAGTGTATGAGAAGTTCTAGTTGCTCCCCTTTCTTGCCAACATTTGGTATAATTAGTCTTTTTAATTCTAGTGATTCTAGTAGGTATACAGTAGTTTTTCTCTCTCTCTTTTTTTAAAGATTTTGAGAGAGAGAGTGTGTGAGTGTTGGGGAAGGGGCAGAGGGAGAGGAACAAGCAGACTCTGCGCTGAGTGCAGAGCCCAACTCGGGGCTCGATCCCACAACCCCAAGATCATGACCTGAGCTGAAATCGAGAGTCAGACGCTTAACTGACTGAGCCACCCAGGTGCCCTGAGTTGTAAGAGTTCTTTATACAATCTAGAACACGTCCTTTGTCAGATAAGGTTTTGCAACTTTTCATGTCTCACCTTTTCATTTTTATAACAGTGTCTTTTAAAGTACAAGTTTTAAATTTTGAATTTTCTTTATGGTTTGTGGGGTTTTTTTCTTAACCATTGCCTGGAGGGAAGGTATTCTCTCTCTAATTCTTTTAAACTTGATCTTAGCCAAAAGGCCGAGAAGCGATCTCTCTCTTTTTTATTATTGTGGTAAAATAGACATAACATAGAAGTTACCATTTTGACTATTTTTAAGTATATCCACACTGTTATAGGTCATACTTTTTGAATCCTTTTAAGGAATTTTTGGCAAGCTCAAGGTCCCTAAGTTTTTCTCCTGTATTTTCTGTTAAAGGTTTATAGTTTTAGCCTTTGCAGATCAATTTCATGTCAAATCTGGTGTATGGAATGGTGAAGGTTCATTTTTACATATGGTTAAAAATTTGTTTCTGCACCAGTTGTTGAACAAAATTATCCTTTCCCATTAACTTCTGTAAAAAATCAGTTGGTTGTTTTTTGACCATTTTCCTGGTTTGCTTTCAACTCAACTCTTGACAGGCCGCCTTCTGATTTTCACATACTGTCTTTTGGATAGGCTCCCCCACTGGTCACTCTGCACCAATCTGGATCCTGACCTTCCCTCCTTGCTGGTTGACAGATTTCTAGTGGCATTTTCCAGGTCTAACCTAATCCCTTCCCCATCCCTTAATCTGCTGCATTCAGCCTTGCTCCTGCCCTCCTTGTCTGGGCTCTGTGCCCGGGACCTGCGAACCTGCTGCTGCCCATAGTCCTGATACTGTCAGAGTCCTGGAGGGCAAGAGCTGCAGATGGATCCTGCTCTAGCACACAGGATTTCCCAGCCAGTTACTAAGGAAACCCTCACATGGGAGACCAGAGATGCAGCCTTCACAGCAGCAATGACATGGCTACCAGACCTTCTCAAGACCTCACTGGTATTTGGTATCAGCCCAGTAGTGAACCCTAGTTAGATTAGAAGACATGAGACTTGAAGAAAAAATATTGATGGAGAAAACTGGCCAAGGGAAATGCAGATCCTTGCAGATAAGTGTTCTTCCACAAGGAAAGAAAATCGTTTTTAGGATAGCACTATGGAGTCCATGTATCCTGATGACTTAGAGGCAGAAGGACCACAATGGGTGATTCCTGACTCATCAGTCATAATATCTGATTAACAAAACCTGGGAGAGGCCTTGGAATGACTGCCTTACACTGTGTGGACTTCTCTACCAATTTGGATGACAGGAGAATGGCTCAAGTTTGCTGGGAGACATCACTCTGTACCTATCAGGAGGGACCCAGGGAATGTTGATCTCAGCAGGGGCTGTGCAGCTTGCCTCCCAGACTGGCTCATGGTTAGGACCTCAAAGCAGCCTGTGTGAGGGGAGTATCTCTGGGAAGGATTTTATTTTTAATTCAGCTGAAAGGGGTTACTGCACAGAACATCCAAATCAAAGATGAAGCTTTATTATGTAGCAACAACATTTTCCACAAGGAATAAAGAATCCCTGTAGTCAGCACATGCTCAGGGGAGCACCTGAGAGAAGCCATTCCTAGCACAAATATCCCTCCACCCCCAAGAGGCTGAAAGGGCAGGTGCCATGAATGCACATGTTGTCTTACACAGGCACTGGGCCCTGCCCTGTTTTTCCAGCCACTAGCCACACTTAGGCTCCTGCCTTTGTAAGCCAATAGCTGTAGTCTGGGAGGTGGTCAGACATGGGGGCAGAAAGTTTTATTTTAGGGTTGTTCTACCCAGTTCATTCAGGGATGACCCCATTAATGCCAAGTCCTAACTAAAGTCCCTACGACCCCTAGCAGGAAGTCACACACACACTTCCCTGGAAATGCACAGTCTGCCTCCTTTGTGGGCTGTGTCAAATGGACAGAATGCATGGGTGTAATGGTTGGGGAAATATAGGGAAGAAACGAGGCATGGGTTCGCATCATCACACTCATTAGCCCCTTGGCCATGGGATTTGTCCTAGAAGAAAGTAGACTGAGACTCATCCCTTTCCCAGGCCTGCTTGAACGGAAGCGAATCGAAGAGGCTTACGCTAACACTTGATTCTGACATTACAGAACTTTAGGGACTTTCATGTCTTCTCAAGCTGTCACTTCCCCAGCATAAGGTGCTGTGAGTACCATGTGGGAGACATAACCTCTGCTGCTCTGGAAAATCATGAGGGTTAGAAAACAAAAAAGTTTCTCATGGCAAATAAAGTCTTGTTTAAAATGAAGACTTTTAGAACATAGTTCCCCATATGCCCAAGTTTCTGGCCAGACTCACAGGTTAAGCTGAAGCTTTTATGGTTTTAAATCCAAATGGTGTTATGGGAAGAGCACATCTTTAGAGTTAGATATATCTGGATTTAAATCCTAGCCTTGCAGCCATCATTTGAATGAGTGTCAGAAGTCACTTGCCTTTGTTTATTCATCTATAAAATGGAACAATACCTATCTCATTGTATTGTTATGAGGGTTATTTTTTAAAAAATAATAGCTCCTCTTAGTCAATTATTTATTATTATGTGCCAGCTACTGGGTTAGACACTTTACATGTATTAAACCATTTAGTCTGAACTCATTATTTAAATGGTATGTTTGTAAAGTGCCCAGGACAGCGTAAGCTACAAAGTGGATGCTCAGGACATGGTAGTTGCTGCTACTGCATTATTTCGGTGATACAAGGAAGGACCTCTGGCTCCTCTGGCTTCGCTCCTCCCCAGACTGTTGATGCCTAAACTTGAGAAATCTGGCTAAAAACAGAATCATCTCTGGAAAAAGATGGCAAACACTGGCATTGAAATGAACCCCAAAGTATAAATGACTGATTATGGAACCTTTCCAGAGAGGAAAGGGGAGGGATGTGAGGAAGGGTAAAGGGGGCAGGAGTGGGTAAATGAGATAAATGCTGGCCCTGCCTGAATCACCCACCTGCAATGGAGGTGGGGAGACTCAAAATGAGTTTTCATGGGCCAGTAGGGGACTTCCTGTACATTTGTTTTTAAGTCTGGTTGAGTGGGGATGATACGGGGTGTCACAGGGTGTGCAATTCTGTGTCACTGCATTTTGAGGAGCACCTGGGATGAGGGAGATGGAAGTCCCTGAATCCAAGTGAACCTCTGTAGGGGCTGCTGGGGCAATGAGCAAAACCCGTCGCAGAGAAGTCTCTGACCACTTCAGTCCACACTCATATCCTTCCATCCTGGATGCTTCTAGGGTTGGGCGGGGGGACACTGAAACTGACAGAATTATCCCGTAGTGGAGTCCTGAAGACCTTCTGGTGGGTGTGCAGCTGGGCGGGCTGTCCCTCAGGTGCTTGCCACAGGCCACAAAGGTTGAGCTTCTCATAAAAGTATTCTGGTTGTCTGTTTTCATAACCTATAAAGCTTCTTCCAGGAAGCAAACATCTTTGAGGGTAATTACAGAAAGCTGGTAGAATTCTCCGTGTAAGGCAGTATTGAAGCAAAGTGAAACACTTCTGAGGAAGCGTTCTGGGAAATTTGTGTAATGCATCTCCAAAGATCTTATATTAAAAAAACACAACTTCTTCCTGCCAGCCTGCACCCCTAAGAATCCAGGCTCCACAAAGGTCATAATGTTTGAGCTTTTATCGTTTTAGGAAGATATATCTATATGTTTATGCATTTTTGTTTTGGTTTGTTTGCTTCTTTTTGATTTTAAAATTACTATTATATATATATATCTCAATAGACTTTGAGTTTCACTTCCAGAAATGAATATAAAGAACCATTCTGTACACACCTATTAAATGGTCAAAATCCAGAACACTGGCAACATCAAATGGTGGCAAGGACACGGAGCAATAGGAACCCTCATTCATTGTTGGTGGGAATATAAAATGGTATAGCCACTTTGGAGGACTGCTTGGCAGTTTCTTAAAAAACTAAACATACTCTTAGCATATAATCCAGCAATCACACTTCTTGATATTTATCCAAAGGAGATGAAAATGTATGTCCACAAAAACTTGCACGTGCATGTTTACAGCAATTTTATTCCTAATTGCCAAAACTTGGAAGCAACCAAGATCTCCTTTGGTAGGTGAATGGATAAGTAAATTGTGGTACCTCCAGAAAATGGAATATGATTCAGCACTTAAATTCAGCATTAAACCACAAAAAGATGTGGAGGAAACTTAAATATGTATTACTAAGTGAATGAAACCAATCTGTAAAAGCTATGTACTAAATGATTCTAACTATATGACATTTGGGAAAAGATCAAACTATGATGACAAAAAAGTAAAGTAAAAAAAAAAAAGTAAAAAGTGAAAAGATCAGTGATTTCCAGGGGTTAGAGAGAGGGAGGAATGAATGGGTGGAGCATAGAGGATGTTTATGGCAGTGAAACCACTCTGTAGGATACCCTAAAGAGGGCTACATTTCATTATACATTTGTCCAAACCCATAAAATGTTCAATAGCAGGAATGGACCCTACTGTAAACTATGGACTTTGGGTGATTATAATGTGCCAATGTAGGTTCATCAATTGTAACAAATGTACCACTCTGCAGGGGGAGATTGATAATGGGAGAGGCTACGCAGGTGTCGGGGTAGGGAGTATATAGAAAATCTCTGTGTTTTCCTCTCAGTTTTGCTGTGAACCTGAGACTGCCCTAAAATATAAAGTCTCTTTTAAAAAAGTGATTCTGGTCTTCAAGGCTGCAATAACAAAAAAAATAACACAAAACAGTCTACTTCAGTGTTAAAACCATCTGCCCAAAGTTCCACAAGTTGCCGGAAGATCTGCAGGATGGGGGTGGCAGCGATGAGAAAGGAGGAAAAAGCACCAGGCTTCCCAGTTCATATCTGATGGCTCCTTCCCTCCCTTCCTCTCTCCCTTGTCCCTCATCCATCAAATCCTTAGTAAGCATCTATTTTGTGCCATGCACTCGGCCTGGTGCTGGGGATGCAGCAGTGAATAAAACAGACAGAAACCCCTGCCCTCATGGAACTTAATTTCTAGTGAGGGAGACAGCATGGGCAGAGACCCTAAGGCAGGAAGGTGCCCTGGGTGTTGCAGCAACCCTGAGGATGCCTGTGTGGCTGGGGCAAGTGGGTCAGTGGGAGAGTTGGAGAGTGATGGGGCCAGACAATGTGGGCCTGGAAGGTCACTGTCAGGGCTTGGCTTTACTCTGAGTGAGGTGGGGGAGCCCCTGGGAGGATGTAAGCAGAGGAGTGACTGGGCCCATCCTACATTATAACAGTGCCTCTGGCTGCTGGGTGAACAGACTTCAGGGGCATGAATGGGAGCAGTGCCTCCAGCGAGGAAGCTGCTGGAGGAGTCTGGGCCCAAAACGGTGCTGGCTGGACCAGGATGGTGGCAGCGGAGGGATGAGAAGTGTTGTTCCTGTCTCTGACAGAGACAGAGACAGAGTCGGGGGAAGGGCAGAGGGAGAGAATCTTCCAGCCGACTCCCCACTGAGCCCAGAGCCCGATGCGGGGCTTGATCCCACAACCTATGAGACCATGACCCATGAGACCGTGACCTGAGCCAAAATCAAGAGTCGGATGCTCAACTGACTGAGCCACCCAGGCACCCCAGTTCAGGATGTGTTTTGAAGGTAGTGCTGGTAAGATCTGCTGACAGATGGAATGTGTGGTGCTACCAGGTCCTGACTTGGTTCAATTGAGTTTTCATTTAAAGGCAAATATTGGACCTCTAGATTTTGGGGCAGCAAGTACCCAAATCCCACGTATACAAAGTTACAAATGGGTGTTTTTCTGGAAGGATGTGCAGATCAGAAGGAACAGCTGTAGAACAAGGTTTTGGAAAGCATGGGGTCTGGGATCTCAGTATATAAGAAGCTATCCTTCATATAAGGCCCTATTGCTGGGTAAAGAACTCCAGCAGCCTCAACTCAGGACTCAAATTTTAATGACACAGCAATGAAGGCCTACCTTGGGCCACACGGTCATCAGTGGACAGAGTCACCCAGATGGACGGTGGGGGTAGATACTTTACTAGAATCAAACTGGGTTCTGAGATCAAAAGCAACATGAAAATGGGTGTTCAACAGGGAAAAATCTGAGTGGAATCAAGTGCTTACACCTGATTCTAGCATAGAGTTTATGAGGTGAAAGGAATGGAAGCTCAGGTTTTGACTGACCAGGAAGTGGGCAGGGAAGGATCAGTTGGCTTCAGAGTGCTGGCCTGGTCTGGGCTCTGCTGCTCCCTAGCTGTGCTATTCAGGCCAGTGATTAACCTCCCTGGGCGCAGCCTCATGTGGACTACAGCAAAGGCTGTAAATCTTGTCTTTACCAAAGACCACCTAGATGGTTTCTTCAACCCTCCCTTTCCCCCCAAAACCCACATTAATCCATAGCTTTATCCTGTAGAAATGCACAATGTGCTTTAAGTTTCTTGAAATTTTGAGACCAGCTGGGGATGGGAAATGCAGACGTGGTGTCAGAGGGGTTTGGAAGCAGGAAGTGACTAAGGCAGGCAAAGTATGAGGAAGAACATAAATTACTGGGCACAGAGGGAATGCAATAGCATTTCTCGGCAGGATTAAGAGAATCTTAATATTCTCTCCTACTGTTCACTTTCTGCCTTTATTGAGTCCAAAGAATCTACATCCTCTGAAAGATTTAATCCACCCAGCCTTTTTTAAGCTTCCAGATACAGTACCAGTTGCTACACTGTCACCTTGAATTCCCCACTGGGGGTGCTGCACAGGCAGGAAATTGCACTCAATTTCTCCCCAATCCACACTGAGCACTCCGTTCTCGGAGTGCTCCCCTCCTCCCCAGCACTTATGCCCACTTATATCTCATACCATCCTATTTAGCACTTGATTACATATTGCCTTGAATTGTTCTCCAGCCCACTCTGATCAGAGCCTCCCACCTCCCAGCCTGCCCACTCCTACCTCCCAGTATGCTGGGTTTTCAACCTCCTCAAAATCTAGTCTCTCCCTTGCCATTTTCTGTCACTGTATCAAATCACCCTTCTTGGTTTCCCTCCCCATTTAGCCCATGCTTCCTGAAGCATCTCATCACCCTCCCATCTGCCCAGTCCTGCTGCCCCTCCTGTCTGTACCCTAGCCTGATCAGGGCTGCTCTTCCTTCTCTGACATCTGGGTTCCTGGGCTCCTAAGCTCCACTGGAGAAAATCACAGCCCACGCAGATTGGCACTACTACAAAGTCATCATCTGCAGCCTCAGCAGGCTGCTGAACTGCCTGGAAACCCTTCTTAGCATCACCATCAGCAAACTCGCCCTTTCTTCAGGGTAGCTTTTCTAAGGATCTCCCACCCCTCGAGCTTTGCTGAGAAAATAGAGGCCATCAGGTAGGAATTCCCTCATCTTCATGTATCCACACGTCTGCCACAGCAGGAAAAATATCTTTCCCTCCTTCATTGTCCTTGCCTCCCCCTGTCTTGGAGGCTATGGAGTCTCCTTATCTGGGCAAAGGGAAGCCCTCCCGAGTGTTCTGCAGCCTTGGCACCACCTTGGCTTCCCCAGATCCCCCCTCTCTCCTCTGCCTTCTGTCCTATCTCATCCTGTGTCTCCTGAGTGTACAAACATGTTCCCTCTCCTCCATGCTGAGATTCTTCTCCTCCCCAGCCAAAGTCCATGGAAAAGTATGCTCATTCGGACCATAGCCCAACATGACTGCAAACGTGTGCAAAGGACATGAGTGACTTTCTCATTGTCAAGTCCACGGCCACTTTTGCAGTCCATCTTACTTGACCTTGCTGAAGCTATGACACTACTGACCTTCTACTCTTCTTGTTTCTCTCCCTTCTCTGGATTGCCACCTCTGGGCTAACACTCTGTTCTCCTGCTCCGCCCCCGCCCCCCATTTCAATCTTGTTAGACTCTGCTTCTCCCTGATGGTGCTCTCCTGCGGATGATCCTTCAGGCACTGGTCATGGGCTCTGGGGTGAAATTCAGATTCCTCTAGACAGCAGCCAAGGGCCTTCGGCATTTGCTCCCACCTCCTCTCTCTTTCCCTATCACATGATTTATCCCCTCCTCCATGGGCCACATTCTCTCATCTTTGTACCTTTAGTGCATTTCTTTCCTTCTTTCTTTTTGCCTCACCAGTAGAACTCCTATCTATCTTTTAGGGATCAGCTCTGGTGTTGCCTCATCCCTATGTCCTTCTTTCATGATCCCACCTCATCGAAATTTCCAGAACACCCTGAGCACTTAGTCTTAGCACTTATCACACTACATTGAAATGATCTGTGTCTGCTCCAATAATCTGTCAGTCCATCAAGGCTGGGGACTAGACCTCTTAGCTCCCATATACTTGATGCCTGGCATATAATGAATGCTCAATTCATTTATGTTTGCTGAATGAGTGAACGAGTTAATGTATTAGTTATTATTCTCAACTAGGCTACTACAGGGTAGTAAATGTGATCAATCTTCTTAGAGCAATTAACAAAGATACACACACGCACACACACACACCCCATGTATAGATACAGTTGTGGTAAACCACATATAACATAAAAATTTAAAGTGTGCAACTTAGGGATATTTAGTACCTTCACAATGTTGTGCAACCATCACACCTTCTAGTTCCAGAACATTTTTATCACCCCCAAAAAGGAGTTCCTGTACCTATTAAGCAGTCATTCTTCATTCCTGTGTCCCCCTAGCTCCTGGCAATCACTAATCTGCTTTCTGTCTCTAAGGATTTGCCTAGTCTGGATATTTCATATAAGTAGAATCATAAAATGCAGTGTCTTTTGTGTCTGGCTTCTTTCACTTAGTGTAATTTTTTTTGAGGTTCATTCACATTGTAACATGTATCAGTACTTCATTCTTTTTTGCGACTAAGTAATATTCCATTACATGGTTTTACCACATTTTGTTTATCCACTCATCAACTGATGGACATGTGGGCTGTTTTCACCTGTTGGCTAAGGTGAGTAGTGCTGCTATGAAGATTTATGTACATGTTTTTTGTTTGAACACCTGTTTTCAATTCTTGTGGGTATATACCCAGGAGTAGAATTGTTGGGTCATACAGTAATTCTATATTTAATTTATGGAGGAACCACCAAACTGTTTTCCATAGCAACTGCACCATTTTACATTTATATTTATATTACCATTTACATTACATGAGGGTTCCAATTTCTCCACATTCTTGCCAACATTTGTTACTTTCCGTTTTTTTTAGTATAGCCATCCTAGTGGGTGTGAGTGGTAGATATATTTTGAGGTATATGCTCAGCTTAAATGATTTCTATCTATAAACGCTTATTGCCATCTGTAGAGGGTGGCTTTCAACAGCTGCTTATGACTAATGGGACCCTGACTTCTGGTCATAGTTGATTGGATCAGGGATGGATTCTTGAGCCAGTTTGAGCCAGAAGAGCTCCTTCAATGGGAGTTTGTGTTTGAGAGAGAGGAATGGGGAGAGAGAGAGTTGGTTCATATGAACTTAGGAGCTGTGGGTATCTGTCTTTGATCCCACATGTGGACAGAGCAGAAGAGGGAACTCTCCAGAAAAAAGATGGGCAAAACACTCAGAAAGAGAAATGAAAGATGGAGAGAACACATTTCCTCTGAGTTTCTGAAGGTCTGCAAGTTCCCAGTTCTAGTCTTTCCGTAAGCCAGATGTGATTCTTGCCCTTAGGGCCTATAAGTCACCCTTTCTATTGTGGATAAGCCAATGCCAGTGAATTTCTATTTCTTGCAAACAATAGCATCCAGGGCAACAACCACTCACTGGCTCTCTCACAATCTACTTGGCCTAAGAAGGGACCTCAAATTGTAGGCTAAAGTAGCTGTAAGGCTACTTCCATTTTTTTGTGTGTCTCAAAAATCATTTCTTGTGACCTCAATGACCTTACCCCTGCCCCCAACCCAGTGTAAATTTGGAGGCAAATCCAGTGTATTAATATCATCAAATATTCATTAGGTATCCTCAAGGGCAGGGTGTCTAGCACTTTGCTACCACCTTGATGTGTCTTTTGGCATCTGTTCTAGATTTTTTCCCCTAATGGCAGAACTCTTCCTTTCAGCTCTTCAAGTGTCATGTTTTCTTGTTTAAGTTATCGCTGTAACTTTTCCCACTCTTACAGACTTTTTCAAGGGCAGAAAGGCAACATGGTGTGGAGGAAAGGACATTCAACTGGGAGTTTTGAAGAACGAAATCCTAGACCTACTCTTGCCACAAGCTTTGCTCTGTAATGCTGAGTCAATCATGAGACTCTCCTGATCTGTTTTCCCATCTGTGGAAGTGGGAGAGAAAAATAATACTTTCTCTGCCTACTTCGCAGAGATGCAAGCTAAAATTAGGTCATGGATGTGAACATTTTATGAGGCAAAAATATATAAATTGCTGTATCCATAATGGTAACGAACTCCCATTATTTCTATCCCACTTCCAGACACCAAGTTCAAGGTCCTCACTCAATAATTACTTGAATTTAACTCTAGCTGCTTATTTCCTTCTTAAAATGTGGCTTTGTGGGGTGCCTGGGTGGCTTAGTTGGTTAAGTGTCCGATTCTTGATTTCAGCTCAGGTCATGATCTCAAGGTTGTAAGATCAAGCCCAAGTGGGCATGGAGCCTGCTTAAGATTCTCTCTCTCTCTCTCTGTCCCTCCCCACTAAAAAAGTGGCTTTGTATCTTCATTCATTTCTCTTGAACACTGATAAACGCTTTTTTAAAATTACAAATAGGGCGCCTGGTGGTGCAGTTGGTTAAGCGTCCAACTCTTGGTTTCAGCTTAGGTTGTCATCTCAGGGTCCTGAGATCAAGCCCTGCATCCAGCTCCATGCTGAGCACAAGTCTGGAGTCTGCTTGTCCTTCTGCAACCCCACTGCTAGTGCTCTCTCTCTCTAAAATAATAAATCTTTTTATGGGGCACCTGGGTGGCTCAGTCGTCAAGCATCTGCCTTCGGCTCAGGTCATGATCCAGGGTCCTGAGATCGAGCCCCACATCGGGCTCCCTGCTCGTTGGGAAGCCTGCTTCTCCCTCTCCCCCTCCTCCTGCTTGTATTCCCTCTCTCACTGTCTCTCTCTCTCTCTGTCAAATAAAATCTTTAAAAAAATAAAATAAAATAATAAATCTTTTTAAAAATTTACAAATAAAGGAAACATGAGACATGCATCTTGTTCTGTTTTAAGGCAGGCTAATTGCTTGCCATTTCTTAATGACTATATTTGTTTTCCTTTAACCTAACATGCCACTGCCTAACGTGTCTCCACCATGCATACTGCTCATTACACAGTGGTTCCCAAACTTGTCTGTACCTTGGAATCAATGAGGAGCACTGAAAATTACTAATGCCTGTGTTCCACCTTAATTGGTGTATATATGTATACACACATATACCTTAATTGATACAATTGGTCTGCTGTATGGAGCCTGGGGCTTTGGAAGTTTTAAAAAGATCTCTAAATGATTCAAATGTGTAGCCAACTTTGGGGTCCACTGCCTTTAGGGTTCTTCTTTTACTAAAAAAAAAAACCAATTCTAGTCATTTGGGAACTGATTCCTAGTTGGGCTCTCACCTGAAACGTTTCCTTTATAAATTGCTATAGGAGACAACAGGGGATTAATCCTAAATCCATCTCTTCTTCCTACTGTGATTGCCTAGAACTTCATCAGGTTAATTGAAATCCCTTCTGATAAGTGCAGTGGAACCATTAATGGAGGCTTCACTTATCCACATACACATTTCCTGTTCTGCTGTGGTTTCCTCCAATAATTTAGTTATAATTTGCATGATACCTTCCACCTCTTCCCCCGGCCCCCAATTCAAATTGCCTTTCACTGTCCCTCAGTGGCTGGCTGGGTTTGTCTACCTGCTGTCTTCACTTCTGGATGGACAAAATTTCCCTCTTTCCAGTTACATTATCTCCATCTTCTGGATCTAGCCAGCCATCTTGGTGAGTTTGTTTCCTGGGTTGCTTGGGCTATAACTTAGACAGAGATATTTCACAATTTGGAGCCAGACTTGATAAAGCAATTATGCACTTCTATGTTTATCTAATTCTGCTTGACTGGAACCAGATTGAATCTGCTGAGTCTGGAATATAAGCAAACTCTACTAGAGACCCTCTGATGGTGCTGGCTGACACCACATCAGCTTTTGTAAGGAGCTAGAGCAGATTCAAACCTGAACACAAATTTCCTTAGGCCTTTTGGGCCACTCCCTGACCCAACATGGATCTGGATTCTAAAAAAGCTATGATTGCTGTTTCACCAGGGCATTGTCCTCACTCGGGAAGAGTCACTGTCTTTTACCTGCCTTGGCCCTCAGAATTTTTAACACCATCACCATCTGATTCCAGTCTGTGGGGATGACAGAAGAATGAACACTGTCAGTCAAACAAGCATTACTGAGTCCTGATCTGTTTTAGTCCATGTGGTACCATAGCCTGTGATGGTCTTCATTTCCCTCTCTTCTTCTTGTGGTTCACTACCTCCCCAACTGGCGAGAGCCAGAGTGTCATTCCCAACCAAGGGTTAGAGTTCAGACTCACCCATGTCATTAATGGAGAGCCTAAAATCTCTCCCTCTCTCTCTCAAGTTTAAGAACTTCTTAATTATTTTAGTTGTTTAAATTCTTTTATTCTCTGTCTTTCTGAAGAAAGCAATTTTTACATTAAAATATAATTTGAGGTATTTCAAAGAAATTTACCATAATTTTCAATGACTGAAACGTAATGGCATTTCCCCACCTTACTGCTTCAGGAACCCAAGAGAAGTCCAAAAAGGTGTGTGATGCCTGAAGCCATAGCTGCTTCTCTAGATTAAGGCCAACAAGGGTGACTTTACTTATGTATTATTAATGGAGTATCACTCTTAATAATAACTGACTATTGAGCATTCACCCTGTGCTAGATACTATGCTCAGTCCTTTCCATAATTTATTTAAATTACTCCTTGTCCCACCCTATGAATTATCTCCATTTCACGTCTGAGAATATAGAAACTTAGGGAACTTGAAGCTTACACAGCTAGTAGAGGTGGGATCAGAACTTGAATCTATTCTAATCAGTGCAGAGTCCCTGCTCTTAACCTCCAGGGTCTTCTGAGGTGATCTCCTTTTATGGAAATGTGCTTACATCCCAGGGACACAGCTGTCTCTGATTTTAAAAACTAAGGCCTATATGACTATTAGGGTTATAAATACAAGGGATCAATAGTTTAACACACATGATAGTTACTTGAAAAATAATTATCAATAGGTTGACTGACAAACAGCATTTTATTCATCCAGATTCTGGAAAGTGTTCTGGATGGTATTAGGAAAGGATGGGAGAGGAGCCGATTTGGCCTCCTGGGGGAGGTCTGTGCAGATGGCTTCTTCAGCCATGCCTGTGTCCAGTCATTGCTCCTTCCAAATCTACTCTAAAAAGCTCCTTATTTCAAGACCTAATATAAAAGTGATGGAGTTGGCTGACGAGGCGGAGGGCTTTGAAGGGGCTTTTGAAGGAAAAGACAACAATTTCAGAAAATGAATCCTGTGGTTTAAAAAGAAATCAGCTGAACTTATGATCATTCTGTTCTGTTCTATTTTTTTTTAAAAAAAAAGAAAGGAGAGAACAGAAAAAAAAATGTGTTCTCATCACAAAGAAAACAATTTCCTTAGGCCTGGAGAATTATAGTCTATCCATGAAGACTTCAACCTTCTGAGATACCTAGATTTTTAGAGCCAAAAGGGACCTTTAAAGATAATAGCTTTTTCATCTGAGTCCTGAATTTCACGGAAAGGAAACTGAGGCCTGAGACACTGAGGCACACAACTGGTTAGTAAAAGCTCTCAGTTTTCCTCCATTCTCTATCCCATGTCTTCTTTTTTACTTTTGTTTTTTGAATGACAGGATATTCAAAGGCCAATGAGAGAGAAAAAACAAGATAATTTCTGCCTCTTTAAGAAAGGTCAGAAGAGCTCCAAAACTTCTAGAAAGAAGCGAGCCAATTATTTAATCTAATTTCAGGAATAGTCTTGATCTTATTAGCTTAGGGACTGAATAAGGAGGCAGAGGCCCCACAAAACAAGATTTATTACTGCTTTCCATGAAAGCAGAGGGAAAATGAAAATTGGCTTAATGGGGATTTGGGCCTATAATGTAATTCTTGTCTCAGCTTAGAGAAACAATCCACAGACAAAAGGTCAATGGATCCTAGTAGTGATCTCCTGAGCTAGTGAAGAAAGGGGTCACCTGCCATTTCTCCAGAGGCCCCTAGGATTAGAAGTTGCCTTTGCGGTAGGGAAGCCTAAAAAAGAAGAAATCCATTGAACTCATATTGGCCTGGAAAGTGTGTTTAAAGTGCCACTGCTTCATCAAACCAGTGAAGCAATGAATAAGATTTTCTTAGAGGGAAAATCTCTAGCAAAGATGTGGCCAGTGATACTAACATTAGCTCCTAGGGGAAGAATCAGGAGGTGAAAATGCAGAAAAGGAAGGGAGGTGGGGGAAGTATCAATTCGATAAGCATTTATTGAATGCTAACTATGTAGTGGACACCAAGAGATAAATCAAACCTTCTCTGTTCCTGGAAATGCTTGCAGATGAGTAGGAATTAGCAACCACAGAGGAACTTGTTCCCAGGATTCAGACACCAATATGCAAAACTGTCCAGCATCCCACAATTCATTTCCATTCTGAGTCTCTTGTTCTGTCACAATTATTAGGCAATACAGCTCACTCCTGGGGGTTACAAAACTCCCCAACTAATTAGCAGCTCACAGATGTTACCCTAGCAGCTGGGTGCTGGATGAGGCACACGTACCCAGTCAAAGTCAGAGGATGCTTAAAAGAAGAAACAGAAATTCAGAGTCAACTGAAGCACCCAGTTCCCTTCCCCAGATGTCGTCATCAGTGCAAATACCCAGCAGAGCCTGCCCTAGTCCAGTTCAGAAATTCAGCTCTCAAAGGACACTTTACTCTATCAAGTCTTTAGTTATTGTGGAAAGGGACTGCTTGCTTGTGCTTAAAAAAAAAAAAAAAAAAAAAAAAGCATTATCCATCATGGGATCTGATCCAGGCCAATGCCAGTTGGATCAATCAACCTTTAAAAAATCTTTTTAGGATAAATATTCAGCTACAGTCATGAATTAAAGATGTGAGGGAGAGAAAAATAGTACACAGCTTACAGTGGTGAACACTGGGTTTAAAACCAAAGTGTGATGCTACATTAATCTTCTAGTTGAGCCTCATATGAATTGAGTAAAATTTGTTTTAACCATCTCTGTTCTGATAAACATTAAGGATTCTTGAACTTTATGGAAACTAAGAAGGGCAGTGATTTCCATAGGACAAGGGGAGGCAGGTCATGGCTAAATCAACCTCCAAACAACAGAATTTTCCACCAAAGCTGTATATCTGGTTGCTAAACATTAAATAAGTGCTTTACTGGCCAATTTTACTCATCTTCCTACAGATATATTTCCAAGTCATGAATCCTTGTGCATATACAGAATAGTAGATGAGGTAAGTGGTGGTATCCATAGCCACTAGGGTAACTCCATGAATCCCTAAGTGAATTGCCCATTGTTTCTCTGTATTTTTACAAGTCGAGTTATACCAAAGATTTTAGGAAGCAGTGGGACTGGCCTCATGTGTTACACAGGGCCCCTCGCTCAGAAGGGCTCCATATTTGGGGTTTGATGCATTTGCCATCTTGAAACTGTTAGTAATTTAATTTTGAATTTGTGTTCTGTAAGTGAAGTCTAATGGAACAATGGAGCATGTGCCCAGGGGCTTAGAGCCTTGACTCTCCTACAGTCCTGTCTTCCTACACCTTCCCGCCTTTTTGGGGTGGATTCTTGATCATCTGTTCCCTGTCCCCTAGTGACCTGAGTCTCACCTGGCCTCCCCTTTCCCACCCCTGCCTCGTGATTGCTGCCACCCTCCACCTGGGTTGGTGACGACTTCACATCAGTGGGGGGAGGCCTGTGTGTCACTATTGCCCTCTATTCATGGCATGGATCTGGGGACAGGTGTGAGGAGGGTCAGGTTGGGTGTGCATTCCAGGGCATCTCATGGTAGGGCAAGGTGGTAGTAATTCCTGCCCCTGGCTGGCAAGGGCCACAGTGAAATTTGATCAGCAACTTAGGAGCATCCTCTGATCCAGGTACTGAGTGCAGCCAGCATGAAGGTTATAATCTCTCAGGGAGTCACGTATTGACCATGGGTTGGTGCAGAGGGCCTATGGTAAGGGGAAGATTAATTTCTTTCCACTCCCAGCTGGGGTCCTATATTTTCATTTTGCAATAGACCCTGTTGCCAAATGGTCAACTTCAAAGACTATGGGGGTAGGGAGAAGCCTACTTCTCAGTCAATATAGTTTTTATTTGGCATTTAGCTTGATACAAAACCTGTTGGTAGATACATTACAAGAAGAAAAAAATAAGGGGCACCTGGGTGGCTCAGTTGGTTAAGCAGGGAGCCTGCTTCTCCCTCTCTATCTGCCCTTCTCCCCTGCTCATGCTCTCTCTCTCTCTCTCAAATAAATAAATAAATAAAATCTTTAATAAAAAAAAAAGAAGAAAGAAATAAGTTCCTGCCCTCAAGGGGCTTATTATCTAGTTGGAAGTTGATGAAATAGATAAAATCACTAGGTTTCATAAAGGATGTGGAATTGGAGAGGAGTCCTGAAAGTAGCATTCAGGTCTGGAGAGGAGGGAAGAGGATACTTGGTAAAAGTGCTCCAAAATGGGGACACGTGGGTGGCTCAGTCGGTTAAGCGGCTGCCTTCGGCTCAGGTCATGATCGCAGGGTCCTGGGATCGAGTCCCGCATCGGGCTCCCTGCTCAGCGGGGAGCCTGCTTCTCCTTCTGCCTGCCACTCCCCCTGCTTGTGCGCGCTCTCTCTCTCCCTCTGACAAATAAATAAATAAAAATCTTAAAAAAAAAAAGTGCTCCAAAATGTAGGGAGGCTAGTGCAACCTTACAATGGACCGTGACTTGATGATCCTTGTATATTTTTGGTTCTAGGCCACTCAGTCACAGTGTTCTTGGGGGAGCACCGTCCTGGTACAAGGGAAGATGTGGGAATAGGCATGGTTGATGTGGACGATGGAGGAGAGAATTGCAGAGCAAAGAAGAGCAAATGGGTTCAAGCCTCCCAGCTGTGTACACTGAGGTACACACAGTGGCTGCTACTATCTAGACCAGCAAAGGCAGAACAAAGGGAACTGACCTTATGTTTAAGCAAATGACAGAATGAAGTCAGGTTTCACAGTGAGCTCTGTTATGACGAAAAAGCAAATATTCTCTGGTGAAGGTTGACTTAATTAGCCATCTTGATAATTCATGAATCTTTAAAATGTTTGCCAGGAGATTCAGAGCTCAGATTCTGCTTCTGGTATTTAGTTCTGGGTTTTCTCTATCACAAATTGTGCTGCCTTATGGAGCAGTGGCAGGAGCAAGCCTGGGAATGAGCAGTTTGGTTTGGCTAGACTGTGCACAGTTCTTAACCTTAACCTTGTGGGACTTAGAACTTGTTTGAGAATCTGGTGAAAGTTCTAGACCTTTGGCCTAGGAAAATGTATGTAAATTCAGGGTCTTCCAGACTCCCCAAGGTCCTCCCTTGAACTCCAGCTTAAGAATCCACAGTTTAGATGATCTCTAAGAACTCTAACATTCTTTTTAACTTATCCACAAGCTAGCCTGTCAATATGTCACCTGAAAATGTTGTGACTCTTTGAGCTTGCAGGCAAGCAGTCTCATGTGGATGTTTGCAAAGTGAGAAATGCATAATGCAACATTTGTTCATTAGGCTGCAGCAGTGCTAATGCAGAAAAGAGGACTGAATGAATCAAAAGCCAATGAGTCAGCTCCCTCCCCGCCATCTGCCAGCAAAGCAGCCTGCTGAAGCTGAGGGGTTGAGCTGGGAGTCAGACAGCCTGGGGCCCTCAAATCCTGGCCCCAGGTACTTTCTGACTATGACTTGGGGGACCGACTTAACCTCTCTTAGCCTCAGTTTCTTCATTTGTAAAATGGGGCCAATAAGATGTACCCTATATCCCATGTTCTGAGGAAGCACTGAGCCAACCTTTGTTAATTAGGTATAGTTCCTGGGCCACAGTCATGCTTAGTAAAGGTAGTTCATTCTCCTGGTCCCACCCACAAGGAGGAGGAGTGCTGTGAATTTAACGCTGTGGGAGGGGACAGACTAAGGTGTGGCTGGGAGCTCTCTCTATGAACTCTGTGGATATGTGGTCCCTCTCCCCATCCCTTGGTCCCGATAAGACTCCCCCAAAGGCATGTGGGCTGGGTTCAGCTCAGGAGGCTGGGGAGGGACCCTGTGTAGCCGCGTAGGTCTGGAGCAGCTCCCTGTCTTCTCCCCTCTGCCGCTGCTCAGGAGTGTGGAGGCCGCAGGAAATGATGGGGGAGATCCTGGGCTTTTTTGGGCTGCAGGCCTGACTGCAGCAGAGAAGAGAAAGAGGCGGGTGGGGGAGGCACTCTCGCTTCTGAGCAGGCAGTCTGTGTGTTATTGAAGGGCCCTCAGTGAAGCTGGGGCTGGTCCTGGGGGACATGCGAAGCTGGACAAGACACAGCTCCCGCTCTCAAAGACTGCACAACTTTGACCCAAAATAAGACAAGTCCCAGGAAGGAGAGTGGAAGGGCTGCACATCTGGATGCAGAACATTCTGTCCAATATGGGGTCTGGAAGGGAGGGGGTTATGAGGGCAGGATGGTGGCAAGAACATTTGGGCAGTGCCAGGCACCTGATGTACACTAGGTCTCACTCTCACATCACCCTCCAGGGTACATGCTCTACTCCTTTCCTGCATGACGAGGAAACTGAAGCTCGCAGAGGTAGTGCTTCACTGACGCAACAGCTGTGACGTGGTGCCAGGACATTCGAATCAGGTCTGCTGCCTCTGAAATCCTTTCTCCCCGTTCCCCATCCAGGCCAGCTAGGTGAAATGGGAAGCCTCCTTGGTCCTCGTTCTGAGGCCTGTGACACCATTACCAGCTGCGTACAATGCTATGCGCAGAATCCAGGCTCGGTAAATATTTGCCCCTTAAACGGGAAGGAGAGAATGCTGTAGGCAGCTCTAGGCAGTTCACGTGTACTGTTTACCTTTCTTCCCACATTCTCCCATGAGGGATCATCATCCCTCCCTTCCCTCAACTGAAAACAAAGGCAGAGTGGAATGAGTGAAGTGCCTGGGTTACACAGAGCCTGTCCTAGAGACCGACAGTGGATCAGCGAAAAGTAGGTCTGCCGCGGGCAGCAGCAGGGAAGCTTCGGTCCAGCTTGGGCCTCTGCCGAGGAGGAACCCTGTCATCCTAGGGAATTTTCTGAGCAGAGTCTCCTGACCTGATTTGTAACTAGGGATGTGACTGCATTACCTAAAGCCGGGTGTCAAGCAGAGAGCAAAAGGAGACCACCTCTCCATTCATTTCCAGCCATTGATTCGATGATGTTGATAAACCGTGATTTGTAAATGGAAAGGGCTCTGTCACCATGATTTTTCAATAAAATTCTAGCACAGCTCTTTATTTCCTGACCAAGGCCCTAGGGATCTGTTTTAACATGCTGGATATGACCTAATCCCTAGAGTCGGCTTTTTACTTCATTGCCATTTTAAGGATATCAGAGCATATGACTAGAATTTACCTTAAATAATAGATTTTTAGATGGTAAGAGCCTATATTATTACTTATACTTAGTAAAATCCCTTTGGATAGTAAGAACCAACATAATATTCATTTTTCTTGCTGTCACTTGACAATATGAATTGGTTTTGTGTAAGAACCAGGAGCTCATTGGATTGAATTTAGAAAATTGGAAAAACAAATTTGACTTCAGTGGGTTTGAATGATTACAATGTAATAAACATATAAAGGCTAGGAAGTTAATTTATCATTGCTTTCAGTTTTATTTATTTGAAACTCCTTCATGGTTGGTATAAACAGGCTTTATTAAAGATTATGAATTCAATTTCCAAATGAGTTGTAAATGGCTTTCTATAGAGAGATTACTTGATTTGTTGTTTTCCTGAATAAAACATGTTTTTACCCAGTGGGGTTATATGGCCCACGTATTAATATTGGAACATCCTTCTGTTGAGCTTGGCATCTATGATGTGCAACATTTGATTTGTTCTCTGATCTATTTGTCTTCACTTTCTTTAATAAACACTGAGACCAAATACATAACCTCTTATGACCTGCACGTCAATGAATCATAAGAGAACGTCTGTCTGTGCGGCAGTTTATCATTTGAATGATAATTCTGGTTCCCTTTAAAAATGTTAAAGGGTCTGCTCTCAAAATAGACTGCTGTGAAAGACATGAGGGATGCTGTGGGTCACTGATGGGGAATCATAATCGACCTTAGCTTTTGTTGCATGGTAACAGACTCTCTCTGGTTATTAGATCACTGCATACTGCAGAACTATCAACACATTGCCTTCAAAGGGGAACACTTTGTATTTATAATTTAGAAAACTAGATATAGCAGACCCTTGTAGAAAGGCAGCCTGTCAATAGAGTTGGAGCCTCTGTGGAGATGGCCCTCCAGAGGCTGCCATATATTGTAAAAGCCTGTTCAATTTCAATCCTTTCACAAAAGGACTGTGACTTTTATAGCCCAGTGCCTATTGGAATAATGCACTGCACAAATGAAAACACTGAAAAGGGAATTAGTATCCACGTGAAGTATCTCAGAATGCTGAGGCTGGGGAGAACCTTGGGAGGCCATTTATTTTCATTGTCTTAAGGTCAGTTGGCATATTTTCATATATTAAAGCTATTGTCTAAAGAGCTAGGAAAGCTAATTGCCTAAAGAGAATAGATTCTACCTTTTCCCAGGAAACCCTGTTTGTTGTTGTTGTTATTTTACTATATCATAAAACTCCAGACAGAAAGATACAGAGTTCTAGTGGAGAGGAAGTCATTACCCAATGTCACTTTTGAAAGAAAGGATTCCACCATTAATGACAGTAGTATGTTCACACCATAATTCAGCAACTTTCAAGCAGTCTCCAACAAAGAGACTTGAGTATCTTAGATCAAACTAAATTGGGTCACAGACTAAACTGGTTTTAAATTTATTGCCTTTAAGATTTGAAGTCAACTCAATAATTCTGAAGACTAGCAAAGATAATATCGTTAAACTATTCACTCGGAAAGGTGTAGCAACCTCAAGAATGAGTCAGTCTAGAAAAAGCAGTACAATAAAAGCAAGTCAAATTCCCACCTTGAGGGAGCCTGCCCCTTGATGTGGAGGGTGGTGAGAAGGCTGGAAGACTGCTGGTCTACTTTCTAAGTTCCTTCTTAAACCCCAAACTTCCTCTCCTCTTTTTAAACTACCCCAACATCCAAGTTTGTCATTTTCCACCTCCCATCGGAAGATAATTCTCGTTTCCCAAGATGCTTCAAATAATCCTAAAGCCCAGCCCCTTCTGATCACACCAGCAATAAGGCACTGTATGGACCCCAGTCCAGCCTTACCTCTGATTGGTCTGAACATCCGAGTTGTCCCCCTTGTCTTTGAGTCTTTCCGGTGTCCATAATTGCACCTAGCATATATAGTAGATACTCAACTTTTCCTGTGGCTGTGGGACCTGCAAATTTGACATAAATTTATGACTTTAATTTGACTCTCAGCATAAACCTACTTTCTCAACTCCAACCACTATTTTTTTTTATCTGACAAGAGATTATTTCCACTATCCATCTGGAGGCCACTGTATTCTAGAAACCATGGATTGAACTCTGCCTTCAGAAAGTTTTTAGTTTATTGACATAAAAAAGAGTGACTTGGAATTCCTGTATCATACATGTTGCCTTGAATTGCATTCTAGTTGTTTCTTCATATTGATAGATTTTGCATCTCCAGTTTGAACAGGGACTTCCGTTTCTTTTTATTTCACATAGTACCTAGAACGGTGCTGGGTACTAGTAGGTACTTAGTAAGCAATGAATGGGTGAGTGACTGTAAACTGTATTCACAGGCAGATAAGTGCTGTGGATAGGTGTGGAAGTCAGATAGAGATGAGTTAGAGATCTAATTCTGAGAGCTACTAGCTGCGTGACTGGGCAAATAATGTAAATCCTTTAAGCCTCAGCTATTCCATCTGTAAACTTGGATGATTGTAGAACTGACTCTATAAGTTTGCCATGAGGATTAAATGTGATACGGAATGTAAAATGGCTAGCACAGAAATTAGAATTTAGTATTTGAAAACTGTTAGTTACTACTACTATAATCAGAAGTGATAAAAACACATACAAAGAGGTGAGAAGGGTGGGAGATGGGGGTTACTGGAGTTACTATGGCTGGGTTAGAGAGTTAGCAGAATTTTAAAGAGGGTGGCGGTGGGAGTCAGTCGTGTATAGTATAGAAGGGACTAGTTTGGTAGTCAGGGAAACTGGGTTCTAGACCTGGCTCTTCCTTCAACTACGTACAGGACCTTGGGCAATTCCCTCGTGTTTAGGGACTAAATTTCCTTATTAGACAGTTATATTAAATGACCTGTGAAATCCCTTCCCACTCAAAACAATCTATAATTTGAGCAAAAAGATTCTAAGGATGTTTCTCCCCTTCAACCTTTACTAAAAGGGACCTCAAAATCAAGAGATCATGTGACTGATAGCAATCTGAGGTCCAGAGAGGTTATGAAAATTAACCCAAGATCACAGAGCAGTTGATGGTGACTTGGATACAAATCCCTACCTCTGAGTCCCTGTGCAGTGATGTGTCCTCTATATGATGTCAAATGACCGCGAGACAGGAGAAGGTATAGACCAAGAGACACTGGCTGCAGTGGGGGAAGGATAATGCAGGGCTTGTGGGAGATAACACCACCAGATACAGAAGGATACAGCTGAAGGAGACCTCTGGTCTAAGAGTTTTAATATGATAAAGATAACTAGAAATCACTGGTAAGTAAAATTTCCAATTTTGCTTATTACTAAAAGATATAGTAAGTCCAGACAGAATATATTCAAATAAAGAAACTTGAACATGAACACAAGAGATAAGTTAACATGGGAGTTTCCTAGACAAGTAGTCAAAATGACAGTCCTGTGGGTTCATATAATATTGGGAAGGTTTTTGGGGACCTAGAGTAATAGCTATCTCCCTTTGTCTCTCCTGACCTTGGGGTCACTCTACCCCAAATATTGAACTCTGAGATTAAAGCAAAGCTCCTGTTCTGCCCCAAGCCCTCTCTGCCTTTGGGGAAGTAAGCAGGTGTGAGGATCAGAGAGGCTACTGCAGGAAGCTGTGGCCTCTTGGCCGAGGGCAGTTGCAGCTGTCTCCTGCTGGCTGAAGGTCTTGCTTTTCTCTTGTCCTGGCCATGCCTATTTAGGCCTTTCACTTGCAGCTTCCAAACAAGCTTTGTGATATTATCCATTTTCCAGTCTGACCCAGTACTCACATTTTACACCTTTGGAAATATGACACAAGTATGACACCTCTGGAAAGGACTGAAGGAGATGCTAAGAGCTACACAGAGAAAACACAAAGAACCCAGCACTGAGAGCACGGGTCCAGAATAAAAGCTGCACTGAGAAGAAAAACTTCTGAGGATCGAGGGAAAGCCATTGAAGCGTTTACGGATAGGCTGAGTGCAGCAAATACAGAATGATGACTTTTTACAAGTTTGGAATGAGACGCATTGAACTTCTTTGAGGATCCTGGAACAAAATGGCTGATTCTAGATCCAGGCAGAGAGAGTAGAAGGTGAGCCTGGAATATTTTATGTCAGAAAGCAACAAACTACTCAAAAACTGTTGGAGATAGGCCAGAGGAACCTAAGAACTGGCCTAAACAGCCAATATTGGCTAAATTTGGGACAATGTGAGTACCCAAACCTAAAATAAATGTAATTTATTATAATACACTGAATTAGAAAAACACACAATTAACAGTAATGCTCAGAAAAGGAGAGAAGAGGGAAAGAAAACTTCTTTGCAAAAAGAATGCCAGCTAATACATATAGAAGGGATCATAGAATTAGAAAAACCATTTGCAACCCTCGGTGTAACTATATTATCAGACAATGGGGCGCCTGGGTGGCTGAGTCAGTTAAGCGGCTGCCTTTGGCTCAGATCGTGATCCCAGAGTCCTGGGATCGAGCCCCACATCGGGCTCCCTGCTCGGCGGGGAGCCTGCTTCTCCCTCTCCCTCTGCCTGTGTGCACTCTCTCTCTCTGTCAAATAAATAAATAAATCTTAAAAAAAAAACACAACTATTATCAGACAATGATCATTGATGCATGATAAAATCACTAGGTGAAGAGCTGCTAGAGAAAGGATATTTACATGCTGGCAGAGTATCACCCCACAGGTTCCTTACCGAGCAGAGTATCACCCCACAGGTTCCTTACCGATTAAACGTGGAAAACATACCCTTACAATGGTGAGGTCTGGTAGATGCCATCTTAACGAAGTGATCAAATTTATTATCACTAAGAATGAAACAATGGCTCTTATGTGCTCTTGAAATGATATGGTATAGGGGCGCCTGGGTGGCTCAGTCGTTGAGCGTCTGCCTTTGGCTCAGGTCAGGATCCCAGGGTCCTGGGATGGAGTCCTGCATCGGGCTCCCTGCTCAGCAGGAAGCCTGCTTCTCCCTCTCCCACCCCCCCTGCTTGTGTTCCCTCTCTTGCTGTGTCTCTTTCTGTCAAATAAATAAATAAAATCTTAAAAAAAAAAGAAATGATATGGTATAAAATACACAATATTGCCTATGAAGTATTTTTGCCAAAAGTCTTCTACCAGAATCTCGTCAAGTCTTTAGTCCTAAATTCTAGTTCATAGGAAATAAGGGGATAGAGCAGACTGTTAAATAATACTATGAGAAAGCAATCAGACAAATCTAGAATGTGACACTGTAAGAGAAAACTGTTCTGGATCCTTCAAAATATCAATGTCGTGAACAACAAAGGTAGGGAAACTATCTAAAGTAAAATTAGAAGTCTAAAAAGATGTAACCTTGCAAAGTGCAACCCCTGTCAGATCCTAGTTAGAAAAAATAAAACAGCTATAAAATAATTTTGGAGACAATTAGGGAAATTGAACTATAGATCGGATCAAAGATAATATTTATAGAATTTTTTAAAAGTGTGGTACCAGTGTTGTGGTTTTGTTGGAGAATATCCTTATTCGTAGGAGAAATATGCTGAAATTCAGGGCGGAAGTACGATGCCAGCAACTTCCTTTCAAATGTTTCATCCAAAAATAATTTGTAGATTGGGGTGTGTGTGTGTGTGTGTGTGTGTGTGTGTGTATATGTAGAGAGAGACAGAGAAAGAGAAAGCAAATGTGGCAAATGCTAGCCATTGTGGTAGTTAATCGAAGTGGATAGCATTTGAATGGTTTATTGTACCATTCTTTCAACTTTTCTGTACTTTTGAAATTTTTCAAAATAAATTGAGAACTAAATTTCTGAGGAAATATTTGGCAGTTTAAAAAAAAGCTTACATCTAGGAAAAAAGCAGCTCTTTCATTCCTAATCAATCCTGTTATTGTAATAGCAGCACATCTATGTCTCTGCCACCGCCCCCCCCCCCCCCCCGAGTGGCAGGGGCTGTGACTCTTTTCACTTTGGAACCAACGAAAGTGATAATGTGGCACTAAAATAAACAATGTTTTCCCTAATGCAACTCCCGTTTTCTCATGCAGAGGGGAAACTGACCTCCCACCTTCCAGGAAAGACCCTGGAAAGTCACAAGGGGTGATAATTCCCAGCAAGTATACTTTCTTTTATTAATATGATTTCAGGGCATCAAAAATAAAACAAATAACATGAGGAATTTAGCAAACCCAGATACTGGATTCATAGCTTTCTAATCAAGTTCTAGTAGGGTGCATCTGCTCCCATAGCCACATCAAGCTGTATACCTTCTTTACAGACTGGCCCCTGGTTCTTGGTTTCTCTACAGAAGAGAGGTCGGTGAATCTCACACAGAGAGCAAAATGGTGGATGGGCTTCCAAAATGAAATTATTATCAAGAGTTTCATGGAACATATAGTAGATAGTATGATTCAGAGCATACTATAAAGAAAACTGAAATATGAAAATGAAGAAAAAAGGCAAGTAGGTAGTTAAGTTTAGAACATTTTGAAATCTTTTTTCAAAGTAGACAATGATTTATTACAAGGTCCATGAGCAGAACCTAGAAATATTGGCTAGATGGTTAGATGGGGAATCGGAAGAGAGGACCCCAATAGTGCCAACTTTAGAGTCTTGAGAATGGGAATCCTGATTTTTTAAACCAAAGGATAATCACAAACCAAGCTAGTATGAAAAAAATGAAATTAAAATTTGAGGTACAGATTTGAGGTTAAAATTTGAGGTCGCAGGTAATTCACACCTCTGTGTAGGCCCCCATGCTGTCAGTACAATACTGTGACATAAATCACCTCTTTTCTGTGAAACCATTCACAGTTGAAAGCACAATTTTTAAAACTTAATTATGTGGTGGTTAATTGCTTTAATTCTTATTTCATTAAGCTAATGCAGTCTGAACCATAAATTCTCTAAATAAGATGAGAAAAAATATAATTCAAAAATTGCATAATTATTATACAATGACATAAAAAATTCCAAGGAAGATGAAAATTACATTTGATTTAATATGTGTTCAGTATTTTCAAATTGACTTTAAATAATAATTTACATTAGAAGTTGAGAATTGTCCTGCTGACTACTTTCTTTGTTTTTATCATTTATAAGACAACTTACACTTTGTAATAATCTGTTTTTTAAAAGCCATGTGAAGAGGGCATTTGCAAAACGGGAATATCTTTGTCCATTCATCTGTCTATTCATTTGACAAAGTGAAAAAAAATTTACTGGGCATCAGCTGTGTCCTAGCACCAAGCAAGGTGGTGAGGGTGCAAATATAATTACAGTCCCTCACGGGACTAGTCTAGTTGGCACCACCAACCTATAAGGACATAGTACCATAAGGTGTTATAAGGTTATTTGGAGAGAGAGTGATTACTTCTCTATGAGTCAACGGGAGAGGGTTAGTGGATTAGGAAGACATCACAGGGGATATGATACTTGGGCCAAGAATGAGGGGATGTGCAGGAGGCAGTGGGAAAGGGAGAAAGAATGTTCTAGGCAGAGGGAGCAGCACGAGGAAAGATGAGGACTGGGAAAACAGTATCGTGCATGCGGATATCTGCAAGTTGTTCAGCGTGGCTTAGGTGATAGGGTGGAGGGAGGTGCTTTTTAATGAAGCCAGAATAGAGGAGAGCAAGTTAGGGTGAAAATATGATAGCTTCAGTTTGGATGTGGTTTTAAGGCCTGAGGACATCCACGAGGAGTGGGCAGCAGGCATTTTCAGGACCGCCAGAGAGGGCCCTGGCTTAGGCTCACTGTAGAGAGCCTGGTTATGACCCTCCTCCAGATGCACCTCTACGCAAAGGGCCAAGGGGACATCCTACCTAGAGCCCACATTCCCCCACCCCTAAGACTACTCTTCGTTCCTAGGATCACGGGATTCCTTGGTCACATAGCACTGAGGCTGCTTCCAGGGCCTGTGTAGGCTTTTTCCTCAGGTCCAGAGAGCAACTGTGTTTCCAGAGAGCAAACTGTGTCTCTAAGGTGCATGTCTCGAGGCCCTGAGGGATGGACAAGAATCAGCCATTTGTGGGGCCATTGATGGGAGCCTGCTCAGGACTAGAGTGTCCATACAAGTGAATGCAAGACCTCTCACAGTGTGGATGGAGCTGGGGATGAGAAGAGAAATGGTGGGCTGTGGGTTAAAGGATGGCTTCCTTATACTTCCACAGTTTGGTATATAAATCCAAGGTACTAAAATTGGCCATGGCCAACCAGGTTGTTATGAAAGTTTATCTGTCAAGGTAGGAGAATAGAATATATTTGTTTGTTAGCTTGATGCACAACTTTAACATTTATAACATAGGCAATATAAGCCTCAGTTTGTACTCTTGACTGAGCCCATGTCATGTAAGGGCTGGCCTGAGTGACTGGAAATACTGATCAGGAGTTTAGGAAAGACTCTGGCCATAGTTAGAGGTCATTGGCACAGAGCCAATGCTCTGGGAGTGGGGAGTTTGCCCAGGGCAAGTGTCAAAAGTCACAAGGAAGAGAGCCATGGCTTAAACCTGGAGGCACACCATCTTTTAAGCAACAGGTGAAGTAGTCAAGGAGCTTGAAAGAAACTGCCAGAGTGGTAGGAGAAGTACTAGCAAGGGGTTGTTTCCAAAGCCAAGTGAGAAGAGTGTTTCAAGAGGAATGGAATGGTCAACAAATGGACAATGCATGTAAAGTTGATCAGCACAGTGCCTGGTCCACCATGAGCACCCAATCACCAGTGGCTGTGAATGTGCTAATAATGATATCAATGATGGAGGTGGCAATGATGATGTCTCCATTCCTCTGTGCTTCTTCTCTCTGCCTCAAACATCTTTTCCTTTTTCTCCATTTCTACTCAAATTTCTATGGATCACATTCTCTAGGAAGTCCTCCCTTTGTGCATTAGGTTGTCCTCCTACATGTTTCCATGGTCTCCTATGCTCATTCTTATCATTGCACATTCAGCAAATAATAGGCTACTGGTATTTATTGATTGAGTGGTCACAGTTTCTAGGGTGCCCAATCATCCTGGTTTGCCTGGGACTGTCTGTTTTTAGCACTGAAAGTCCTGGGTCCCAGCAAACCCTTCCGTTTTAGGCAAACCTGGATGGTCATCCTAAAATGACATCTCGAATTTTTGAATGAGTACATGAATAAAAGGCAGAGTGTCAATATCAAAGCTAATAACCCTCAATTTTTCCTGTGTGTATATGAGCATAAACCCATGACAGATGTTCTTTCCATACTCTCTTCATCCCTTATTGAACTGAGAATGCTATGGGCAAGACATTCTCATGAATTCCTGTCCCAGCTCTGTTTTGCCCCATAATCCTGGAAAAGGATAGCTTCACTTTCTCAACCAGGGCTCCTTATCCAATCCACAGAACAAGAAAATGATTTGAGTACTATTTTCTCAATTCTCTCAAAATTGACACAACAAGTGCCATTCTAGATGCAAGGGAGAGAAGCTGATGCATACTACCGATGCCTTAAGGTATTTAGGGCTTAATTCTTTCACCTGTCAAGAATCACACAGGCCCTACAATCAAGAATGCTGGTCTGATCATCCTCTGCCCTTGCTGGTTAGCACAGTTGGCTGGAGGAGAGAAGCTATGGAAGGAAGTATCAAAGGCCAGGGCTTGTGTTATCTGTGTTCTGCAAATTGAGGAACTGGGGCCTGGAGAGGAAGTGCATTCTCATTTTCCCAAGATGGACAAAGGTAGAAAGCTGTGAGGTCTCACCAGTCAGGAAGGGGGCACAGAAAGACAACCAACCACCTCCTAGGCCAAGGTGTGGTGGCTGTCATCAACACTGCTTCTCAGTTGGCAATTGCCAAAGTCAGGCTGCACTGTATGTCATCTTGTGGAAGACAAATGCTCTATAAATAAATTGACTTGGAACAGTCTCAAATACACATAAACCACAATGGCTTTAAATGTAAGTCTTGACTTTTTTCTCATTTTCGTTCTTGGAGAGGTCAGCAAGGAAGTTTCAGCAAGAGAGGCCTTACTGAAATTGAGCCTAAGAAACCAAGAACTTTCCTGTAGTCTCTATAACAGGTATATTTCATTATCAAGTATTTGTTTAAAAGCTTATCGATTCAATACATACAATGCTAAGCATGCACCTGTATGTTAGACTTAAGCTTGTGCTTGTTATACATTACACATCAATCCTCTTAAAAATTCATTTTCTAGAAGAGGTGATTATTCATTCATTTTGTCATTCAATTTCCTATCATTAAAACTTTCATATGTAAAATCATGCATACTTATGGGGTACTGTGTGAAGAGAGAATATTTTTAGTGACTGAGAGAAAAGATTGTTGATGGCTCTTCCATATGAGGAGGAGTCAGAGACAAATTTCTGAGGAATACCCTGGAAAGAGTTGGGAGCTACCAGAACACAAACTAGTGGAACTGTGGCCTTAGGGCTCTTGTCTCCAGCTCAGATTCCGAAGCAGAGGTACCCACTTTTAAGTAACATTGTCTATGGTATTTCATTTGTGGGATAAAGCTAATTACCTCCTCCGATCCCACCTCATTACATCACTACATTAGCAAGGACAATAGAAGCACAGGGGTCCTGAGTTTTCATTGAAGAGTCATTCACTTGAAAGGAAGGTCACAGTGTTGCCAACACTAATTGAAAGACCACTTTATTATTTTTTTTGAAAGATTTTATTTATTTATTTGAGAGAGAGAGCACATGAGAGGGGGGAGGGTCAGAGGGAGAACCAGACTCCCTGCTGAGCAGGGAGCCCGATGCGGGACTCGATCCAGGGACTTCAGGATCATGACCTGAGCCGAAGGCAGTCGCTTAACCAACTGAGCCACCCAGGCGCCCAAAAGAGCACTTACTTTATGTCTGATTTGCATGACTGAAAGAAAGAGGATCCGTCCCTGGCCTAGGAAATACTTTCGATGGTATGAAGAAATGTCTAAATAGGCTAAAAGAGGTTAAATTCCACTGAAGCTTTCCAAGTATGTGCAGATAGCAGTTACAGAACATCTTGGTCTTGCTGGGCAACCAAGTAGGCAAGATTTCACCTTGGCCTGCTAAAAATGCTGCTCACTTAGGTTTCAAGGGTCCACACTCCTATGCTTTTTACTGGGAAATTTAGGCTTACTGTGGCCTAAGATGATTCTGGACAACAGCTCTACCAACAACCTTCTTGAGGAACTGCAGTTTGAGCATATAACCCTAGTTCCTTTCTAACTTCCCAGCAACTCTCTCCTGGCAGCTCCTCCATCATGACATGCAATCGCATGTCTCTGGGCCTCTGCTCTGTTCTTTCTTTCATCTAGAACTTGCTTCTGTCTTCCTCCTTGCCTGTTGCTTGCTGCCTAGGCCATTTATCATATCAGACTCAGTTTAGGAGTTATCTTTTTTAGAAATCCTTTTGGGAACCTCCGTGCCTTGTAACCCCCCGGCTCTGGGTAACAATTACATTGTAGTCAAATCAAATTCACACAGGAGGTGTTCACAATCTGCGTACCCTTGCTTTTTGGGGTGGGACCAATGAGCTAATTAAAAAAATGTGTGTGTGTGATAAAATACACATAAAATTGACCATCTTAATCATTTTTAAGTGTACAGTTCAGTGGTATTAAATACATTCATAATGTTGTGCAAACATCATCATCTCATAACTCTTTTCATTTGTAGCTCTGAAACTCCATACCCACTAAACAGTAACTTCCCATTCCCCCTGTCCCAGGCCCTGGTAACCACTATCTAACAATCTACTGGTAAGCCCCTGGTAAACTACTATCTGTCTCTGATTTTGACTACTCTAAGTACTTCATATAAATGGAATCATACAGTATCTTTTTGTGACTAGCTTATTTCACTTACAACATGATGTCCTCAAGGTTCATCCATGTTGCAGCATGTTGTAGTATTTCCTTTTTGAGGCTGAATAATATTCTGATGTACTTACATGTCACATTTTGCTCATCCATTTATTTACTGATGAACACTTGGGTTGCTTCCAAGTTTTAGCTATAGCGAATAATGCTGCCTTGAATATGGGCATACCATTATTAAGATCTTGCTTTCAGTTCTTCTGGGTACATACCTAGAAGTGGAATTATTGGATCATATGGTAATTCTCTTTTAATTTTTAAAGGAACTGCTATACTGTTTTCCACAGTGGCGGTACCATTTTACATTCCCGCCAACAATGCACAAGGGTTCCAGTTCCAAGGAGCCAACTCTTAAACATGTTTTTTAAAAAGGCCACTTAAATCTGAGAGGTTAGAGATCCAAAAGGGCAAATTTGTTCTGAGGGGAAGGTATATTACAGCGACCACTTGTTGGGTGCTTACCTTGTGCCAGATACTTTAACATTTTACATTAACTCTAATCTTTATATTATTCTAACCCTTACAATAACCTTTTCAGGGAAGTATTATTACTCCATTTTATTTTATTTATTTATTTTTTAAAGATTTTATTTTTTTGACAGAGAGAGGCACAGCAAGAGAGGGAACACAAGCAGGGAAAATGGGAGAGGTTCAGGCCTCCCGTGGAGCAGGGAGTCCGATGCGGGGCTCGATCCCAGGACTCTCGAATCATGACCTGAGCCGAAGGCAGACGCTTAACGACTGAGCCACCCAGGCGCCCCATTACTCCATTTTATAAACGAGGCTAAAGATGAAATGACTCATCCAAGGTCACACATCTAAGAAAGTGCACCAACCAACACAGGTCTGACTCCAAACCAGGACCCTGTTATTCCACAATATCAAAACGCTGCTGGGGGTGACTAATTCCACTGAATTTCGGATTACCGTGGTTTCTGGGTGACTTTTCTGGGAAACTACCCCTGGTAAGAAACGAGAATGGCAAGTATAAACGGAAGGCCCTTTCGGATTCGTCTCTCAGCTAAGCAACTGCATTTATCCTTACCTAGATTTTTATTGGTTTTGTGACGGAGTAAAATGGAAAATGTGTGGCCTCCAGAAGGCCGACAGGCTGAGCGCGGGGTCTTCTGGCGTCAATCTATCTGCCTAAGGTGTTTTCGCCTACCCCCGCACAAGGGGCGGGAAAGTGTATGAGTGTGGGAGGGAAGGATGGGTGGAGGAGGAAGATTCTCCAGCCAAGCGCAAAGGAAGAGACTCCGCCGCCTGGCGCAGTTGCCAGGACAGCGCGGCCACAGCAGCAACGGCAGAAGCCGCACCGCGTCCCGGCGGCGGCTGCGAGCCCGAGTGACGCATTGCAGGTACGAACCAGCCAATCAGAGGCCGGTTCAACGATCATCGGGTGCGAGTCGCCACAGTGATTCTCCTCCGCGCCGCAAAGTAGCGCCCCCTCAGGCGCGACTCCCGGGCCTTTAAACGGGCTCGCTGGGGAGTGAAACCCACTTACGTCATTCGTTCGCCTACTTTCCTTTATCTCTTGCCCCGTCGAGTAAATAACAGTGGATAAAGGAGTCCCGAGAAGAGTTAGAGAGGAGGGGGTTGGCCGGGACTCGTTTGCGATGTTCCGTTATCTGGCGTGCGGCGGAGGGATCTGGCGGAGGGAGGTGTTTATGAGGCGCTGGGGGCGGAGGAGGAGAATTAGTCCGAGTGGGGCGAGCGAGCTGAGTGGTTGTGTGGTCGCTTCTTGGAAACCGGTAGCACTTGCAGCATGGTGAGTGCGTCGCTAAGCTGCCGGCGCTTGGCCTGAGGGGGGACGAGGCTGAAGCAAATTTGTTAAAGAAAGGGAACGCTGCTCCCCCACATCCTTTAGGAGTGGTCTTCGCCAGAGGGATGGTGCGAAAGAGACTGGGGGCACCGCGGCGGTTGCGTCGCAGGTGCTCCCCCATCCTCATTCTCCTCAGGGAGGAGTTCCCCAATGTTTCGGGAGCCGGAGCATTGCCTACGAGGCGCTGAAGCTCCTCAGGGGCTTGGCTGGGTGAGGTTGATGGGTCCGGGGTGGGGGGCAGCCCAGCACATGGTGGAGACGAGAGAGTGGAAGGGCGGGGGAGAGCGGGAGGGCAAAAGCCATGGGTCGGGCATCTCGAAAGGTCAGTCCCGGGGCCGGATTCAAAAGCCCAACGGACGATTAGTGCTGGCGCCAGGAAGCGCCTTTGTCCGCTTGCGGCCGCCATGCGCCGAGGGGGCGGGAGGGAGCGCGAGGCCCGGGGCGAGCGCCAGTGCCGCCGTTAGCCCGCATCCCCCGCGTGCCGGGTGCGGGGGGGGTGGCGGGGGGCGCGCGAGCAGGCGCGGTGCGCTGTGGGGGCCGAGCCCGCGCGGCGCGGGGAGCGGCCGGGGGGGGCGGGGGGCGGGGCCGCGGCCGCCGCCCGCTCGGCTAGGCTCGCGCTCCAGCTGCTGCGCTGGCACCTGCAGGGCTGCGGAGGTCTCGGCGGCCCGCCAAGCTGCGGGGCTGGCCGGTTGGGAATGGGTGGGGGAGGACGACTTCGGCAGTTTCCCATCCCCTTCCGGTGGCGAGAAGGAAGCTCGGTGGATCCTGATCTTTCCACTCCATTTGGGGCCCTGGGTCCACCCAGGCTGGACATTAAAAAAAAAAAAAAAATTAAGTGGCTTTGTCTTTGGAACTTTGGCGCACCCTCAGAGTGCGCATCTTGTTTGAGAAAGTCGTCAGCTCCAGCTTGGGTCTGAAAGGCTTTTTCTAGTCACCTATTGAAAGCAAGCTTTGGGGTGACTGACGTTCTGTTGTGAAAGTCGCTTTTATCCTGCCGTAACATTTGAAAAGAGCCAGTGTCTATATCCTATTCTTAAGTACTCACGTGCACTCCTAATGTTAACCATCATCACAGCATTGCCCCTGCTCCAACTCCCTTGAAAATGAGTCGTATTTCCGTACAGAAAATGCCAGACCATGGTAACGTACAGTTCAATTTTTTTATATAGTAATGGCTGTCAAGTACTGTAGTGATAGAAAAGTATACCGGGGACAGAGGGAACAGGGAATTTTAAAAAGCATTTCCCTGTCACTTGAGACCGGAACCCCTGTTTTTTTCCTGTTTAAAAAAAAACTAATGAGGGCGGTAATTTGCAATACCTACTTTGTGTTTTCGTCTGCCAAGTGGTTACAGCGATGGGTGTGTCCAGAAGGCAAGGTGACATCTTAAACAGGAGTTGGGAATCCTTGCCAACTGAAACCTGCAGCCTCTATGGGTGTGGGGAGAGGAGTTCACCTTGGATAAAACTAGTGTTCACTTAAGTTTGATGCACTCGTTCTATTTTGATATTTTAAATTATTTTATTCTGAATTTGCCATACTAGTTGAATTTACTTTTAGATGAAACAAGGTGTACATTATATGCATGTAATCAAGGTTCTAAATTGCGCAGTAAATTTTTAAAAAATGAATGGTACAGTTTTTACCTAATCAGTCTGATACTTGAGTCAGGAACTTGGATAGATTTTCTTAGTGATGCATACAGTTTGTATCTACACTTTCATGGTCCTGTGCCAGTGATAAGCTTTTGTAGTTACTGTTTGCATCATTGGTGCTTTGGGGGTTGGGGGTTTTCAGTTAGTTTGTTCAATTTGACAGTCATTGTTACGTAAAATTAACTTGGACATGGACGTTGTCTTAAGGTAAACTTCATAGTTACAAGACCTGGAGATTTAAAATTAGGACTCTTATCAGGTTTAAAGAGTAAGAGTTTGTGTGGAAGGGGATTAAGATTGCTCACATAGCTCTTGGGTTTACATGTAGTGTTTATGCGCGCATTGAAAGAGCCAGGGATTGCTTTAAGAAGACTTGGGGCCCAGGTGATAAGAGATATGAAGAGGTAGGAAGTTTTGTGCTTGTCTGAATAATCATTATTGTATCAAATTGCAAGTAGATCAGTGTGTGTTACACTGAGGAACTTCGCTATGGCCCTATTAAAAATACATAGAAAGTTCTAGATTTAGGTACAGTGATCAAAGTAGGCCTTTAGTGATAGTCCTAATTTCTGTGAAGTAATTTGTCCATTATAATGGTTTCTCTTTTGGTCAGAGATGCTATATAATAAGTGCTGTTCTGTAGAATTAAGGTAACTGTTAATTCTGAAATAATCTAAAGGCTGCTTTTAATATAGGTGAAACAAATATCCTGACTTCTGAAATTGTGAAAAAATTTTACTTAATGCTTTGTAGTATCTAAATAGAACTTGGAATGAAGAGGAATGAATGAAAGCTAGAAGTTTGTGTTCCATTTTAAACCTGTGGATTCATACATTTATTCAGATAAGAATTTTGGATTATTTTTAAACTGCCATTCACTAGATAAAGTCCAGGAGTATCCATTTCTACTTTTGAATGCTGTTTAGGAAGTGTTTGATAGGTACGTAATGCATTCACTTTTCAGGTCACACATTAGTCTAGATTAATGTTTCTCAGTGTTTACAAATCTTTAAAATGCAGATTCTAGTTCAGTAGGTCTGGTGTGGAATTTGGGAGTATACTAATGCCCGGAAGCTTTCTCTGGAGTGATGAACAGGAGGAGGAATTCTATCAATTGTTGTAGAAATAAAGGGGTAAGAACAGTCATCTCTCTAGTGGATTATTCTTTACTGAGATAAACACACATGTTAATGAGCTTGAGTTTTCCCAAAAGTATAATTCTTCTAGTTCTAAGAAAATGGCACTCTCCATAGAAAGAAGAACCAAATTTATTTGCATGTAGTTGGAAAAGGCTTACAAATTAGAGTGCTAGGGAGTGGTGTGTTTTTGTTTTTGTAGGCCTTAATCTGAATGCTGCTGGTAAAGTTTATTTTAAAACCTTGAACTTTGGATTAGTAGTAAATACAAAAACTTCTTTAAGTTTCTTGAAACGTAACAAAATCGAGGAGCATTTTTAAGGCTATGTGAGTAACTTAGCATTCTGTTTGATAGTTCGTTCCTTGAAGCGCTTTTGTGAATTTTATTTTTGGGGAGGTGGGGGAGGGGCAGAGGGCGAGGGAGAGAGATTCTTAAGCAGTCTCCAGGCCCAGCGGGTAGGTGGGGCTTGATCACAACCCTGAGATCATGACCTGAGCTGAAATCAAGAGTCATCACTTAACCGACTGGGCTACCCAGGCACCCCTCCTTTGTGAATTTTTCTAAGACTGTCTGCCTAGAGTTGGGAGAGCTGGACGAGATGGTGTGGGGCCATTAAATTTTGACTTTCCAAGCAAAATTGGATAATTTTAAAGTTTTGCTTTATAGCTAACATCCTTTTCTTCCTTCCTTCCTTCTTAGCTTTAGTATAAACGCACCTTCCCAAAATCCACCCCTGCCCCTCCCTGTTGAGAGAACAACACTGTTTCCCTTCCTGGTCAAAGCAATCATTCCTTCAGCTTTCACAATACTGTGCCTTCCATACATTCAGCTTAACTAAGTCTTTAGTCCTAAACTGATTTTCACCTGCCACATCTGTCCCTGGGCTGCACCTCGTGCTTGTAGTTTATGGAAATGTATTTTCTCAGCTTAAATCAAAGATAACATGGAACAATCGTAGGTTTGCTGTTTGTTTTTTTTTAAGATGGTTAATACTTATTCGTGATTTTCTTTTCTGTATCTAGGAAAGACTAGACGATGTTATGCAATGCTTAGTTGTAAATGAATGGGAAGGGTAAATTAAGAAATTTCCATGTAGCAGTAATACATTTTAAACTTAATAACTTCCAAAAAGGATAAGTTTAAAATAGGCATCTCCATGGGGCGCCTGGGTGGCTCAGTCACTAAGCGTCTGCCTTCGGCTCAGGTCATGATCCCTGGGTCCTGGGATCGAGCCCCGCATCGGGCTCTCTGTTCAGCGGGAAGCCTGCTTCTCCCTCTTCCACTCCCTCTGCTTGTGTTCCCTCTCTCACTGTCTCTCTGTCAAATAAATAAAATCTTTAAAAAAATAAAATAGGCATCTCCATATTATATGACAAGAAAAGCACACGTGTGCATATGTATATTTTGGTCCCCTTAAGTATTTCATAAGAAGTGATCTGGTATACAGATGACTAGGATAAAAGACAAAGTATAGCAGGAAGAAAATAAACTTCAAAATGCCTGGGGTGCCTGGGTGGCTCAGTTGGTTAAGCGACTGCCTTCGGCTCAGGTCATGATCCTGGAGTCCCGGGATCGAGTCCCGCATCGGGCTCCCTGCTCGGCAGGGAGTCTGCTTCTCCCTCTGACCCTCTTCCCTCTCGTACTCTCTATCTCTCATTCTCTCTCTCTCAAATAAATAAATAAAATCTTTAAAACAAAACAAAACAAAACAAAAAACTTCAAAATGCCTGCCTATAATAACAGTCTCTTTGAGGGCTTTAATGTGGCCCTCCTACTCTCTGAAGCAAGAGGTGGTGATGCCATGCATATTTGCTGTGTGGAAGTTGAACTAGTCAGGTTCATATTTAACATTACAGGTTCTTTGATGAGTTAATATATATAAAATAATTATCACTGAACTCTTTGGGTTGGCCCTTTACATAGCTTCTCGCTCTGTGCAATAACCTTGTAAGGTAGGTATTAATATTGTATGGATGAAATGGACTATGAACGGTTGAGTAACATGTCCAAGGTCACATGGCTCTTTAAGTGACAGAGCTAGGATACTAGTATGTCCAGCAATGACTCAAAACACTGCTTTTTTCCCCACTCTGCCGTGTTGCCCGTTTTTCAGAAATGATGGAAGTCCTGCAAAATGGAATCAGAGTGGAAGTAAATCCTTTATAGCCTCTAACAAAGTATTATCAAGTCAATGGATTTACCGTATTTTGAATCTTACTCCTTAGGGAAAACAGGATGACTGATTTTATATCAGATGGAGGATTGGGGTGTGGAAGGATAAAAGTTGATCTTTTTTTTTAACTCCTGCATTGGAACTTAATTATTGCCTCTTCAATTTTAAGTTACCAGGCCTTTTGCTTTTTTTTTTTTTCTAAAATAGAAGCAAGTTGAGTTTGCATCAAGGTCAAATCAAAATTGTTGAGCAGAGAAAGAAACTTACGCTTTCTGGGTTCCTTCCCAAATTTTCTCATGCTGTCCCCTAGAGAAATATTATGCTATTATTTTTCATTAAGGTATTCTTTAAAAAGAATGAAACCAGGCAGTGTTTATTCTTTCATACTGATAAATGAATGGATTAATCACAGAATGCTTGATTCCATATAGGTAAGAATATTAGAGGGCTGGGTCTGATTAGTGCTAGTACCACATAAGCAGTTGCTTCATGGGTTTATGTACTGGTAAGTGGTGAAATGTCCAAAGATGAAGGCCACATGAAGAAAAAGTCTTGGTATTTTGCAGATGTGTTTATTGTATATTATGGTACTCTGCATTTAAAACTTACAGGCAGTGAATACATCTAACACCTTTGTGTTTAATTCTGACTCCACTAGTTACGAATTTTGTACTCCTCCCTGAAATTCAACCTGAACCTCTTTCCCTATGTGTAAGATAAGGGATAATAATATCATTAGAGGGTCAGTGTGAAGACTGAATAAAACAATATCTATAAAGGCCTTTAGCAAATGCCTGGCCTTTTTTTTTTTAGCAAAAATAGTGACTCTCTTTGTATGCTAAAAACATCAAAAACCTTAGGTGCACATTGGGATTTCAAAAGTGAAGAGAAAATGAATGGCTTGACTTAACAATAAATAATGTAGTTCAAATGTTGAGAATCTGGATTCTTTGCATTTGCCTGAGGAGTAGTAAAAACTGGTAGCTTTCATGTTGCCCCAACCGGGACAGCTTGGATTTTTATCTTTATAATAGATGGGATTTTTGCTTAGTGTTGTGGGGTTTTTTTGTTTGTTTTAGGTTTGGAAAATCATTTTCATGTCCAAATGATGTGTTTAACCATTTATAGAAGTAATTTTGAATCTAGTCTTTGGACATTATTTTGGTTCAGTGGAGATTTCTGATAATAGTATTGGTTTTTATTTATCAGAAGAGGTGAGCTTAATTTTAGGTGTCTTAACTTTGAGAAAGGAAACAATGTTTTTGTTGGATTCCCTCTGCTTTAGAAGAATAACAACTTCCTTTAAATTTTTTAGTATGCCAAATTGCTTTTTTTTTTCAATTTGTGTGAAATTGAGACTTTCATATGTATTCTGAAATAATACTTGGGGTTTAAGTATTAATCTTGGTCAAGACTGCTTAGCTTTGAAGATAAACCTACCTACTTAATATGCATTTTGTACCTTAAAACGTATTCATTTTCTACCTATGTTTGTTGCTCATACTAAGGAGTGTTACACTACATGTAGTTTATGGTACAAGGTGAACCCTGAAAGTTTTTAAACTTGGTTCTTTAGTTTAACTGCTGCTCTACATACTCTGAAGTCACTTACCTATCTCTGATCTGTTTATAGGCTGACCAACTGACTGAAGAGCAGATTGCAGGTAAGAAATACTTTGCTAAACGATACCCATTGGATTTTATTATAAATTGAGTAGCCAACTTCATACTAAGATACCTGTATGAAAGAATTGACTATGATCTATGTAGTAGATAGTAACAGATGGTGTAATGTAATACAGTAATTGAAACTGCTTGGCAAATGAGAAGGTACGCTTGCCTGTGAGAGATGTATGGGGCTAACTGTAATGAAAGGCAAGTTTTTAGGCTATGTGGGGGTGTACTTTGGAACTTGGTGGTGGTGGTCTTTGTTTTTCTTGAAGATTATCTTTAAAACATGAATTCTGGGCAGTTTTGAACACTGCAACTTCAGATTACTCTTCACAAGAAAAAAGAGCCAGGTGGTAATTAATAGGTAACTGGAAATGTTAAATCAGAAAGGAACACTGAATTTGCCCCAGTTTAAAGTAGCTAATATTTTAACCTTAGAATTTCATGTAGAATCAGTCAGGAATAACTATTATCTCTAGAGAAAAACTTAGATCCAAAAGTTAAAATTCTATTTTCTAAATGTGTAGTAAGTTGAATTTTGTCTTAAGGAACGGTAGTGACAGCTGTTGAAATGAGCTTTTTAAATTTTGTTTTCTTTGGTATGTCATGGAAATACGTGAAATTGTTATGTAAAACTTGATGTCATGTTGTCTTTATGCTATAACATTAAACATCGGTACTTTTGATTTTATTCTAACACTTTGAGATGGCTGGTTAACTTCAAAATGTTGGGGAAACCTGCTAAAGGATTTTTTTTCTTTTTTAGTTCATTGTAGTGTTGAGATGCTTTTCAAACTCTTTACTCTCTTTAGGCTTTTTTTTTTTTTTTTTAAAGATTTCATTTATTTGTCAGAAAGAGCACAAGCAGGAGGAGTGCAGAGGAAGAAGCAGGCTCCCCGCTGAGCAGGGAGCCTGACAACGGGACTTGATCCCAGGACCCTGGGATTATGACCTGAGCAGAAGGCAGCTGCTTAACCAACTGAGCCACCCAGGCGTCCCTCTTTAGGCTTTTATTAACACAAGCATCAAGCAGTTTTAACTACCATAGTTTTCCTGGCAGGCAAGAAGTTTGAAGTGTTCAAAAGCACTAAAGCTTTTTTTTTTTTTTTAATGCTAGAGAAAACTGAGAAGCCCAGTTGGAACTCAGCTATATATAGCCCATTTAAAGTAAGCCCCCCTCTCCACGTAAATTTGGGGGACCCAGAAATCATTAATCTCAGATACTCATCACAAATAGTACTTGATAGGACTATATAAAGGAGGAAGCTATTAACATGAAGGACCAAATGTAAGCAGGTTTTATTTTTACTTACTGTGTGAATTTGACTTAAATCCGGGATTTGCTTTCTAGGGTTGATAAATTGCATGTACTGAGTGTTGAAGTAATCAAGCAGCGCTTTGGAACTAGTTTCTTTGTTCATTTATACTATTTTAAATGTATCCATGAAATGTAAATTATTCTAGGAAAGTTTTGTTTTGTTTTTAAATAATGTATTCTTAGGAAGTGACAGGCTAATTCATATATCCAGCCTTAAACTCTTAACTTCTCTAATACATTTGGCCTTCCTCTCTACCTTTAATTTCTTGGTATTCCCAGTCAGGTAGTTGTCCCTGCTGTACACAGCACGGCATTTTCACTTTAAGGTAGGAAATGTATTTAAGGTATCTATCACATAGTTGATGCTCATATTGATCCCCCAAACACACATACAACTATTAAAGAAGACAGTGTGTGTCTTTTAAATACAAGAGGATCAGCCTTCAAAGACTGATAGGATTTTCATAAAGAATACTACCTAGTAGTTCACTGGAACATTTACTTTAAGATAAATTCAGTCTTTTTGTTGGCTTTCATCATATAATTAAATTTCCAGTGGGGATGGGAGAAAATCTATTCTAGATTCTCTCCCTACCCTGCATTTTCTTAGGCTTTTAAAACCATTCTTTGTACCCCAGGTTTTAGTGAACCTTTAAAGGAGTCAAAGCTTTTATACTGCTAAAGTAAAACCCTGTGAGATCGGGAACCTTTTAGTTGCCTCTTGTATCCCCTGTGACTCCCACATAGTAAGGACTCAAGAATGGATACACTTCTTTTCGGAGTGTGTGACAACAAAAAATGTTCCAGAATGCTACCTACCCTATCCTAAGAATTATTCTCCCTCCTTCCAAAATCCCTTCCTTCTAAATTTGATTATGTTTCAATGTCAACCTTTGAGGTGGAAACAAATTATTTTCTTTATCCTGATAAATTGTAATTGGAAATCAGTAACATCTTAGAGTCTTTACCAAAAAAATGTTTACAAACTCTGTCCGTAATCAACATTGAATATACTAAGGTTCTTTTTAAGCTATTTTAACTTTATATGATAATCATTACTACTTCAGAATTTGTTTAGAAAGTCTACTAACAGCAAATAAGTTGGTCCAGAAGAAGCATGTTTAGATGAAGTTACTAGAATTGTTTACATTACCTAGGCTTAAAGAGCAATCCAGAAGTGTTCATTGTGACATCACTAACTAGTTAATTTTGTTGATGATTCTGCCATGATGTCATTAGTTGGCATTTGACACTACAGGTACTAATAGGAAAATCCTACAAGAATTTTTCTTTTTTAAAGGTCAGTGTAGGGGTAAAACTTAATTTGATGAAAGAAAGTAAGCTTACTCAGTTTACATAGTGCCAACAAAAGTCTGATACATGCCCTTTAAGAGATTATTCAGTTAGAATTTTCTAAATAAATGGAAGTTGGTAAACAGGCATTTGATTCAAGTCATTCCTGGGAATTACAGTTTAGAATGGCCTGCTTCTATACATAAAGATTATACTAGTTATAAAGTAAGGTAGTGAGCTGTAAGGGCAGGTGAATTTAAATGGTACTTTTGAGTTTATTTTTATTTCAAGGAGTTTTATAGGTATTTCTGGCTCTAGTGTAAAAATATAAATAAAAATTTGGAATAAATCTTGCCATTTGTTCCTTTCTTGTATCCATAAACTGATAGTTATAGCATAGATATGGTCTTATTTTCTGTTTTTCACTTACTCCAGCAAGTATTTTATTTTATTTTTAAGATTTTACGTATTTTGACAGAGACACAGCGAGAGAAGGAACACAAGCAGGGGGAGTGGGAGAGGGAGAGGGAGAGTAGCAGGCTTCCCGCCAAGCAGGGAGCCCAAAGCGGGGCTCGATCCCAGGACCCTGGGCAGACGCTTAATGACTGAGCCACCCAGGTGCCCCTCCAGCAAGCATTTTAAAGTTAATGTACTTTAGGGGCACCTGGGTAGCTCAGTTGGTTAAGCATCCGACTCTTGATTTCAGCTCAGGTCTTGATCTCTCAGGGTTGAGTTCAAGCCCTGTGTTGGGCCCCATGCTGGATGTGGAGCCTATTTTTTAAAAAAGTTAATATATTTTAAAACTTGAAATTAAAAACACACATATAAACTTACTATACATCTTAATAATTAAGTCACACAGTAAAATGATTATAGTTAGTTACACATTGGAAACCTTTGCACAGAATGCTATTGTTAATACCTGTAGCTAAGTATTATAGCAGCAAATGTAATGTAAACAAAATCATGTTTCTAAGAGCTTTAATTTTCTTGTAGCCTAAGTTATTAGGTGATAAATGCCATGTGTTCAAACCCTAATAATAGTTTATGCATTTCTAGACAGTATCTCTACATCTCTACAGTATCTCTACATCCTACATTTTTTTTTTTGTTTAAAAAAAAAAACAAACCCTGAGTAAAATGGAAATGTCTTCATCACATTCTATTTGTGGGGTTTATTGATCTGTTTTTGTCATTGAGTCAATCTAGTTAGTCTACTATAGGCTAATTTCATAAAATCAATCAGTAGTTTGCTACTAAGCTTGTGATACCAGGGGAGTTCTCTGAAAACAATTTTAAATTAAATGGAACTATGTTAATCCTGAATGTAGTAAACTACCAACTAGTCAGTGATAACCTGGTCTAAAAGGTAAGTAGCTAATAGATTTTAAAGAGAAGAAAGTAATGTGGTAATCTAAAAAGGTAATATGACCCGGGTAGTTGTGTGGGTAATTTTAAATAAAGAACCCAGTTAGAAGGCTATCGTAATAGTCTAGGCAAAAGATGACGGGGCCATGAAACAAGATACTGCTTGTAGAGATGAAAAAAGAATTAGGCAGTATTGAAATGGGAGAATTCAAAAGGACTTGTTGACAGATTTGATAAGGAAAGAGTTGAAGTGTCTTTTGCTTGCATTAGGAATCCTAGGGTTGCTGGGGAATATAGAATTGATTTTTCTAAGTCTTGCTTGGGGTCAGCCCAGGGGACATGTCCTGTAGGAAGTCAGAAATAAAGGTACAGTAGCCCCTTCCTTACCTGTGGTGGGAAGGATACATTCTAAGACCCCAGTGGATGCCGGAAATCACTGACAGTACCAAACTCTGGTTTTTCCTGTACACACATACGTGTGATACAGTTTATGAATTAGGTGCAGTAAGAGATGAACAACAATAACATAATAATTGTAACAATATACCGTAATGTAAGTTGTATGAGTGTGATCTTTCATCATACACTGTACTCGCCCTTTTTGTGATGATGTGAGATGGTAAAATGCCTATGTGATGAGATGAAGTGAGGTGAATGATGTAGTGTTAGGCTGCCATTGACCTGATGGTATGCCGGAAGGATCCTCTGCTTTCCGGAAGGATCCTCTGCTTTCCGGACTGCAGTTGACTATGGGTAACTGAAACGGCAGAAAGCGAAACTGTGGATAAGGGTGGGGAACTACTGCATTGTGTTGAGAGAGATGAGTAAACTAAAGAAGCCTTCATTATGAGTAGGCATAGATGAAATGGTCAAAAAGAGGAAAGGGGATAAGAAAATTGGTCACATTACATGTGAGAGATAAATAGGAGCAGGAGCCTTTGGCGCAGTGTAAGGTAGGGAAACTGAGGTACTGTTGTGAAACCCAAAGGAAGTTTAGAGTTTCTCAGTGTAGTTTTGGATGCTGCAGGAAAATGAGATCATCTTTTTCTTGACACTTAACTACTTTCCAGATATAGTTCTAAGTGCTTTATGCTTACTAATTAATGAAGTTCATAAACTTAGGTAGATAGTTATTTCTATTTAACAAAAATGAGGAAGCTGAGGTGGAAAAGGTTTAGTAATTTAACTTGCCTAGGTTACATTACTAGTAAGTAGCAGAGCTGGGATTATTTAACCCGAGCAGTTGAGTTCCAAAGTCTTTTAGTTTCTATGCTATATGGCCTCACGTACTTAATTACACTTGTTTTATTGGGCAACTAGGTCGTTATTGGTAAATTTGGCATTTTCAACTGATGAGTTGGAGCTGGAAGTAATTTTAATAGTGGATTGGTAGAAGAAAGGGATATGAGTAATGGTGCTTCCCAAGATTTGGGGAGAGATAAGGGCAGGCATGTAAGAGAAAACAGAAGGTTTGAATTTCGTTTTGAGCTAAGAGACATGATATATGTTAATGGCGAATCAGTGGAAGAGTAGTTGAGTCCAGAGAAGAGATTATGATGGATTGAAACTGGGATGTATAAATTGGAGCAAGGATAGAAAGGCAGGGGGGAATAAATAGCCTTGGATTATGTAAGAGGAAGCAAACTTTCTTAAACATGTCAGGTATGTATTTTCAAATGTATAGATATGTTGAGGGAACTTAGCCCTATGAACTTTGGAACTGCTTTTGGATTTGCTTGCTAAGAGAGTCTGATAGCTTTTAAAAAGTACCCTACCAGAAAATACTGCCTTTTTGTTATTAGTTCATTTATATGACCTTGCACTACGAAATTTAATCTGTTTTAGTTTATGAAATAAATGGGGAAGCCAGGTATTCTAGATGGTTGCTTCAACAGCTTTCCATGTAATCTAGTGGTGAGTTAAAAGGAACATAATTTCACAAGATGATTTTTAAGATGTTAGGTAATAATTTTCTAAAGAAAGGTCTAAATTATCTTCAGTGATAAAATACTTAGCTAAAACTGGCCATTCATATCTTGATCTTCGCATTGTTAATATCATAGATTTTTGGTGATAGTTCCTTATATCTCAGAAAAGGAAACTGGCCTATTGCATATTGTTCTGAAGTTTAGAGGGTTTGTTGTTCTTAAATTAGTAGGTTTTTTTTTAAAGATTTTATTTGCGAGAGAGTGAACAAGAGAGAGAGCTCGAGCAGAGGGAGAGGGAGAAGCAGACTCCCTGTTGAGTAGGGAGCCCAACATCTGTTGTTATGACCTGAGCTGAAGGCAGACCTGTAACCGATTGAGCCACCCGGGTGCCCCTTAAATTAGTAGGTTTTAAAGAGACTTAATTTTAACTTTCGAGGATTACTCTGAATATAATGCATATAGTTGTTATAGAAACATATGTTGGGTACCAGCAGTCTTATTTTTATATTCTGAGCTTTAATAGAAAATAGAGAAGCCACTCATTTGGGGCTTTGATTCTTTGCCTCCTTCAACCTAGAATAATTTTGACTTTTATCTGCTGTAGATATTGGAGTTTTTTGTAAGATTTTAGGTGAAAAAACTTGCTGACAGGTCAATATAAGTATATATTGATATGATTAGCTAAAGATGTTTGAAATATCACAAGATTTTCCCACCTAATTCTTGAGGAATCAAAAGCTGATTTCAGGTGTTACCTCCATATATACCTTTGCTTTAAGAGTTGATTAATACATGTCATTTAGGAGGTTACTTTTTGTTGTTAACCTATATGTTTGGATTGTGGTCTCTCTTTTTTAAAACAGAATTCAAAGAAGCTTTTTCACTATTTGACAAGGATGGTGATGGAACTATAACAACAAAGGAATTGGGAACTGTAATGAGGTCTCTTGGGCAAAATCCCACAGAAGCAGAGTTACAGGACATGATTAATGAAGTAGATGCTGATGGTAAGTTTTTTTAAATTGGGGGTCTGGGGAGGGGGAATTGAAAGGGGGGGCATTTAAATTCTTTAGTACTATTTCAATTAAACAAACTATTTCAGGTAATGGCACAATTGACTTCCCGGAATTTCTGACAATGATGGCAAGAAAAATGAAAGACACAGACAGTGAAGAAGAAATTAGAGAAGCATTCCGTGTGTTTGATAAGGTAGATATTCACGGATTGGATTTGTTAAATTTTGAGGATGAATCTTGGCAAAGGAGGCATCACTGACTTTAGAACTAGGAAACAGATTTTATTTTATTTCTTTAAGATTTTATTTGAGAGAGCGTGAGCGTATGAGCAGGGGGGAGGGGCAGTGAGAGAAGCAGACTTCCCACTGAGCAGGGAGCCAGACCTGGGGCTCCATCCCAGGACCCTGGGATCATGACCTGAGCCGAAGGCAGACGCTTAACTGAGCCACCCAGGCGCCCCAGAAATAGTGATTTTAATGTATGATATCCTGCTTTGTTCTCCATGACAATTTATTGGTCAACTATAGATTGTTTTTGGTTGGTATGTATTTCTAAAGTATATTTTTCTCCCTAATGTGAAGTTTAGTGTAAACTTACTAAACTTTCATTCCAACTCTGAGTCTCTAATTTTACTTAGATATCTTACTAAATTTTTTTCTAGGATGGTAATGGCTATATTAGTGCAGCAGAGCTTCGCCATGTGATGACAAACCTGGGAGAGAAGTTAACAGATGAAGAGGTTGATGAAATGATCAGGGAAGCAGATATTGATGGTGATGGTCAAGTAAACTATGAAGGTAAATCTTTCAGTACCTCATTCTGTGCTTTGATTTTAAGTTATAGGTATTTGTTGTATATCTCATAGGTCAAAATTAGTGACTCCTCCCCCCCACCCCCCTCCCCGCGCCAAATGAAGATGCTAAAACAGTTTTGATATTTACAAACCTTTTCCTATTCAGAGTATTTTCTACAGACTAGGCAAAATCACAATCACCTGAGAACTTTTTAGAACTGTTTACTGTCAGATTCTTCCATATATGTAGAATCTCTTCATTTTAACAAGATTGCTGGACAATTTCATATGCACATTAAAGTTTGAGAAGCACTGTACTCGAGACTGCTAAAACAATCTTTTTATAATGATTGTGGAACAATTTGAAAAGCTTTAAACTTATTTCAGGATCCTCAGAGTGAAAGTAAGGTGATTTTCCTTCCTTCATTGGATGTATTATTCCTCTAATTAGCTTTAGTCTGAAACTGTTTGCTTATGCTTCAATTCAAAATTATCATGTAGGGGGTATAGCTCAGTGGTAGAGCATTTGACTGCAAAATTACCATGTTATACTAAAGAGCAAAAATGCTTCTATTTATAATAGCTTGTCTAAAGCATTAATTTGGTTTATTGATTAATAATCCTCAATAATTTTGGTTTATGAAGTTCCAGCCTTGACAAAACTTGACAACTCTAGCCTAAACTAGCATTCCTTTGTACTGTGAATTTTTGAGGAAAGAAAAGGGAATTGGAGACTGCTCAGAGATTGAGTAATGTGATTGGTTTTGTCAGTCTTTTGCCATTGACACAACTTTTTGTGTACTTCTTCTTTTTCAGAGTTTGTACAAATGATGACAGCAAAGTGAAGACATTGTACAGAATGTGTTAAATTTCTTGTACAAAATTGTTTATTTGCCTTTTCTTTGTTTGTAACTTATCTGTAAAAGGTTCCCCCCTGCTGTCAAAAAATATGCATGTATAGTAATTAGGACTTCATTCCTCCATGTTTTCTTCCCTTATCTTACTGTCATTGTCCTGAAACCTTATTTTAGAAAATTGATCAAGTAACATGTTGCATGTGGCTTACTCTGGATATATCTAAGCCCTTCTGCACATCCAAACTTAGATGGAGTTGGTCAAATGAGGGAACATCTGGGTTATGCCTTTTTTTTAAGTAGTTTTCTTTAGGAACTGTCAGCATGTTGTTGTTGAAGTGTGGAGTTGTAACTCTGCGTGGACTATGGACAGTCAACAATATGTACTTAAAAGTTGCACTATTGCAAAACGGGTGTATTATCCAGGTACTCGTACACTATTTTTTTGTACTGCTGGTCCTATACCAGAAACATTTTCTTTTATTGTTACTTGCTTTTTAAACTTTGTTTAGCCACTTAAAGAAAATCTGCTTATGGCACAATTTGCCTCAAATCCATTCCAAGTTGTATATTTGTTTTCCAATAAAAAAATTACAATTTACCCAACTGTTGCTCTGAATCTGAGTCCTTTAATTAACCTGAGGTCGAACAATTCTGAGAATCAAATACGGGGGTGGTTTTTACTTGGTGTAATTTAGATAAGTTTTTGTTGTTACTGTTTTACTACCTAGATTGTGTTTAGTTTTTAAATTATACTTCCTTCAAAAGGTTTAAGTGAAAGATTAAAAAACCTTTTATAATGTACCTAGCTAGCCTGGGAGCTGACATAATGTAGGTGTTCATTGTTTCCAGTCTTTTTTACATATTTTTCAACTTTGGCATGTCCATTTGTCCATATTAACTTTAGCCAGGCAATGATTTTTAGAAATATTTCTGTTACAAACAATCCAAAGGCAGGGGGTGTCATTATGTTTTTTCTTCTATTTGCTAATGTTTTATTCATAGTGCTTTTTCCTTTTTCATAAAGCGAGGGAGAATTTTCAGTTCTGCGTATCCAGGGCATGCTTTATAAAAAAAAGGTATCTTTAGGAGTGGATTGGCAGTAACTAAACCTTGTTTTAGTTTTTGCTTGCTTCTAAACCATTGCTTTCTCTATAATTTTAAGCTACTCAAAAAGTGGTTATCTGATTTTTTTTGTTTTGTAGCTACCTTTTAAATACTTAATGAAAGATTCCATAGCAAACGAGAGCCAAGATTAAAACATTAAGTAATTGTTACCTGATTATTGTAGCCACAGGGTTTATCTTTCCAGGGAGCAATCCATTTGGCAGGTTACTGCCCATCTTGGACTATTTTAATACCATTGTTATTCTACCAGAAAATAAAAAACTGAATGGTTATTGAAGAACAAGAGAAATAGGTTTTAAAGGGAAGTTACAGGCATTGATAATCCTAGTGGGGTATTATATTATTACATATTAGGCAGTCAATTAAATAGGAAGACCTTCATTACATGTAACTGTTTAGTCAAAAGGAAGGCGGCCAGCAAGATATTTGGTGGGAGAAGATAAATGTGTCTGGCTATTGAGGCACAATAGTCTGCAGTGTATTAAACATGGACTTTGGAGTTTTATTTCAGCAGTGCTCAGATCACTGCTGTGGATAAACCTAAAGAGGTCAATACTACCTTAAGCTTCAGTTACGTTACCTGCAAAATGGGTATGATTTACCAGCTTGGCTTTTAAAATAGTGAAGGTAAAGCACTTAGCATAGTCCTTGGCATTTGCAATAAGTGTTCAGTTGATGTTACTATGCTGTTAAGCCAGTTATGACTCTGTAATATAAGGGAATTAGTCTGTCTTCACCACTTTGGTAGTTCTTCCGATTCCTACATTTTCAAGTTTAAGTTAAGGTGAAAGGGGGCACACTATTTTGGGGGTGCTTTTGTATCTCACATTAATTGCTGATTTTTATATTCACAAAAGTCACAAAGTTGGCATTATTTTGATTTTATAGGAAATTGAAGGATACAGCAGGTTTTTTTTTTTAATATTTATTTTTTAGAGAGTGGGGCAGTTGGGGGAGGAGGGGCAGAAGAAGATGGAAAGAGAAACTCAAGCAGAGTCCTTGCTGAGCATGGAGCCAGACTTGGCTCCATCTCATGGCCCTGAGATCACAACCTGAGCTGAAACCAAGAGTCAGATGCTTAACCGACTGCACCACACACAGGCACCCCTGAAGTGTATAGAGCAGTTTTATATAATTTAACTGGTCATATTGGGCATATACTGAGCTGGATTCTTACCTCAATTCTACTTACAACAGTCTTAACTGGAACTCAGGACTAGTCCTATCTTCACATCTTAACCATATTGCCTGTTTTGTTTTAGCAGGATTGTGGTAATTGATAATTCTTACCTCATACTGTCTGTAGCATGTTTGCTCTCATAATTCTAACAAAAATTATCACTGCAGTTAAAAATAATCCATATTTTAGGATGTATTTTACAGATTTTTATTAAAGATCTGATGCCTAGAAAGGCACTGTTGGCCTCTACTTAGTGTAGTCCGAGAGAGAACCCCGCCTTTTAAAACTGCTGTTAATGATAACCTGAAAATAAATCCTAAATTTTTCTCAGTGAGACTGTACAAGACTGTGTTTTCTTAAGAGGACATTTTGTTTATCCTACATGCTTTGTCTTACTGGTAAAGTCCTTGAAGTCATTGACCTGTGCTGTTTCTATTTTTGAGATACTCAAAAAACTATTTTCTCATCTAGATGTTCTTTCTATTTCACACCTTGTATGGGTTTCTAGACTTCTCTGTACCTTTCATATTCCTTTAGTCTCTAGAGTACCAGTCCCTAGTCGGCTGAGCCACTTTTACAGGCTCAGCCAAAATAAGAAAGTGAAATGAGGAACAGTGATGGACTTGATTGAATCTCTTACATTTGTGAAAACTCTGGTTATTAGCCTCTTGGCCTTATAATTTCAGTTGTGATTTCAAACTTGGTGTCTGGTTTTTTTTTTCCCCCTCCTATTTTTTTTTTTAAAGCCTATGTTAAATTTAGAATCCCATTAAGAGAAATGGAGTCTTCTAGTCTCTCACTACTCAGAAAATCACCTACAGAATCTTAGGCCCTGCCTCAGAATCCGAATCTGTATTTTCATTAAGATCCCCAAATGTTTTGTATGTACATTAATTTTTTTTTAAGATTTTATTTATTTGAGAGAGAGAAAGAGCACGAGAGGGAAGAGGGTCAGAGGGAGAAGCAGACCCCCCGCTGAGCGGGGAGCCCGATGGGGGACTGGATCCCGGGACTCCAGGATCATGATCATGACCTGTGCCTGAGCCGAAGGCAGTCGCTTAACCAACTGAGCCAACCCAGGCGCCCTGTACATTAATTTTTGAAAAGCACTGTGCTAGTCCATCGTCTAAACTGGTCATTTATTCGAATATTTTAATCTCTCCCGTGTTCAGAAGACTCAGAATTAAGACAAAAACCTGTGTTTGGGACGTGTTTAAGAATTAGGGCAGAAATGATTTGTCAAAGTGAATCCTCCCATAAAGATAGGCACAGGGTCCTTAGGGCTACAAGAGATTAGGCCAAGGAGGACTTCTCAGAGGAGTTGATTGACTCTTGAGGTTTGCTAGGCTGTCGAAGAAGGGAATAGCATTTTAGCTAGGGAAGCCCACTGTGTCTAGTGCTCACTCCTAAAATCAGAGGCAGAAGAGACACCCCCAAAATTTCCCTCCGGAGGAGCTTAGAAACCATCTTAGAAAGTGGGTGCTAAGGCTGATTTTTGGCGCTAAAGCCAAGTATGCCTACGAAGCATACTGTCTACCTGCTTGGGGGAGTGGGGTGGGGGTAACTTCGAAAAGGCCGGTGGGGATTATGGTGCGCTCAGCCTCCCACAAACCGTCTTTTGGGAGCCTCCCTTGGGGCAGCTACCCACCCAGGGCTCCGCCGCGCCTCCAGAGCCCTAGATTTCTCACCGCAAGTGTGCGTGATGGCGCCTGAGGATTTCCTGTGCGCGAGGCGTGGCGCGGGGCCTCCGCGCGCCCGCCTCCCTGCCCGCACCACCGGACACCGAGTGGGCGTGTTCCCTGCGCACTCTCGGCAGCCCGCGGGCCCCAGGCGCCTCCTGGCAACCAGACGCCATCCCAGGCTGAGGGAGCGAGGAGGCCGCAATGGACCAGCCAGTCATCGCCATCACCTCCAATTCCCTAAGGGAAGACCTGGGACCTGGCAGTTTGGTAGTCACCTCCTCGGTACAAACACCCTCCCCTGGCTCCCACTACCCACTGCTATCCCGCGCCCCGGGCTTCCCTGGCCGAACTCCCACTTCTCTCTAACGCTGGGACTTTGCACCCCTTGGTTTGCTCTTCGCACCTCTCCCTGCCCTCCTACCTACCCTGCAGTCCAGTCGTCCTGATCTTTATCTGAGTCTACTTGGTTTTATTTCCTCTTCCTTTGCTCTCCCTCATCCTTCCATTCGTCCTTTATTTTCTGTATTTTCTTTCCTTCTTCCGTACTACCATCTGCGCAGGGCAACTGCTTTGATTTCTCCCTTTGCCGAGAGGATAGGTTTTTCCTTAGTCGAAGGCACATGTTTTTGCCCCTGCCTCTTATTTTAGTATTTATAAAATATCTTAAAGTACCTTCGTTTAGTTTTTAAATATATTTGGGCGAAGGATGTTTAGTCTATCTTTCATAAAGTGATTCACCCCTAAAATGAATTTAAAGTGATAGGTGGGTGGAGTTTAGATCGCCACCTTGGGCAAAACAAAACAGCGGCTGCCAATCGCCTTCCTTTAGAAGTACAGTGTTTACTTCTCCCTTCTTCCCACTTGATTTTCCTGGTCCTAGGTAGAGGTGGGAGGCTTGCCTTGACCTGCCTGAGAAAGTTTGATTTCTGTGACTATAAATGTGCAACAGAGAAGATTCAACATAAATCTAATAAAGGGAACGTACGGGAAGAAATTCAGACTTAGCAATGTGTATGAAACTGTGGTTTTTTTTTTGGAGAAATGCACATTTCATAGTAAAACTAAAGCTCTACTCATAAGTAGAGTGGATATAAGTTGCTAAGAGGAAGAATGAATTGTATCAGTTTTACTGATTAGTTTATTTCTAATGCACTGTTGCTTGAAATAACCTATATTTTGTAGTAGTAACAAAAGCATTAAAAATGGAAGTACAATTCAATGTTTTAATGACTTCACCTAGTCAAAGTAGCACAAAAGGAAAAAACTAAACAACCGTGTTCTGTTGGTGGTGAGGCCGAAACAAATGTGGGATAATAATAAATGGGTATAGGGTACTCACTGTGGAAACCAAGAGCGTCCTTGGAAACTAAGGAATACCAAAATCATCTGCTTTTTAACTTGGCAGATGAGGTGTTAAAAATAAGCTACCGTTTATTGGGCCCTGGTTGTGGGTACAAGTCTTTAAATGTATAATGGCTTATTCTCATGCCAGCCTTGTTATGCCTTATTTTTATACTCCTAGGAGGGAGTTCAGGCTCATAAGGATTAAGTAACTTATGTAGTGCTCCTAGTTAGTAAGTGTCAGAGCTGGGGTTCAAGCCCCAGTCCGCCTGGCTCCTCTGTTGTTCTGCCTCTTTAGTGTAACAGCTGGCTGGACAAGCTGAGAGAACTAGCTGTATCATATTTGTATGATACATAATAGTATGTACAAAAACAGGAAAGGGCAGTTTTCAACATTTGCCATATCACTGGGATTTGTATCCCAATATCACATTAATTTGATGACTTCTACCTTGAATTCCCAGCACAGCACCTAAACCATAAATCTATTATAATACAATTTTGGATTGTATTATAATACAATTATTATAATACACTCTGTCCTTCCTAGGAACACCAAATTTTGTGACATCTAATTTTCCTTATGACATCTCTTGTGAAACGAGGATGTTTATTACTCTCATTTTTCCAAAGGGAATTTAGATGGGAATTTAGAAGCACTTCAAGTCATAAAATAGCCCTTTAAGGAAATAAGTCAGGCAAAATTTATCATTTTGTAGCTTTTATTTTAATTCAGGCTGACCGATTTGATACAGGTATTGATTTCTTCAAGCAAATGTTTTATAAAATATATTTAACTTCCAGGGATCACCTCTCAAATGAATAAGCACATTTTATGTTTGTTAATAGAAACCAACCCGAAAGACATCATCTGTTGAAAGAGAAGGATGGTGGAGAGTAGCATTAACAGTATGTGTGTTTTTACTCTTCCTATTCAAGAGATTCATGTTTCCATTGATATTTTAATCAGCCTTACCTTTTAAGTCACTAACAATTGTAAGAAAACAGTGGACCTCATTTCCTGTTTATAATTTTAGTATCATTAAATTTTAGATGCAGTACAAACTAAAACAACTCTACGAGTCTAGATGCTTTACAGGATATCTAGATAAGGTCAATATAGCTTATGATCTCGGTGAGATTACAGAAGAAAATGCCTCCATTCTATAAAAGGAGTTTGGGTTTCAGTTTGTATCTTAGACGGCATAGAGCTTGTGATAAGTTCTGTTAACATGGTCAATGTAGGAAAGCAAGGTGGTAATGAAGAAAAAATGACCAGAAGATCCCCATTCAAGAGACATCATTTCTATACTGTAGAAATATTTTCTGTCCACACCCTTCAATAATAGAGGGGCCCATGGGCCAAAGCCTTCTTGAAATGGAATTTTAATGGTGGAACCAAGCCGGGTGCTCACTGGAAATTCGGCCACAAAAGCAGCAGTGACTAAACTTTCAGGTCTGGCCATTCAGCCACACTGTGGTTGTGATTTGAAAGAACCAAACCTCCTATTGGGCCGGAGACCACATGCTCTGCCAGTTCATCCTCAGCCTCATGTTCTTATTTTTTAGCTGCTCATTTGAGGGCTAGAGAGAAATGTAGTGTAGTATCTACCCAGCAGAAGTAGGCTAACTTTTTTTTTAGTCAAGAAACTGTCCTGAGTGGTCTCAAGAGAGACCTGACATTTATAGGTCCAACTGCATCTCAAGTTTTAGTATCTCTGAAGTTACCTTTTAAAAAGTCAAAACTTCCAACCATGGCCGCAACCCATTTGCTATAGTTGTCTCAGAAAGGAAATAATCATGATTCTCTTGAAATATTGTTCTGTCAGGAGTGTTTACTATATTTGATAAAATTTTATTTTATTTTTATTTTTTTAAAGATTTTATTTATTTATTTGACAGAGAGAGACACAGCGAGAGAGGGAACACAAGCAGGGGGAGTGGGAGAGGGAGAAGCAGGCTCCCCGCCGAGCAGGGAGCCCGATGCGGGGGCTCGATCCCAGGACCTGGAATCATGACCTGAGCCGAAGGCAGACGCTCAACAACTGAGCCACCCAGGCACCCCGATAAAATTTTATTAAACCTTAAAACAGAAGGAAATCTTCCTTAAGAGTGACCTTCTAAGAATGATGCTTTAGGAGATGTTACCAGTTTGCACACTGATCTGAAAAATGATGTCAATTTTCCACAGAACACTCCTATCCCTGGCACTTACCACTTGAAAACTTTCATTGAAGAATCCTTATTAAATCCAGTGATACCAACCTACAATTTTAAAAACGAAGGAAGGAAAAAACCACCTCTTGTGCAAAGAAACGATCCGGTACTAAATGACCTTCCCCTATATGCGCCTCCTGACTTCTTAGACTTACTTAAGAAGCAAATGGCCACTTACTCATTTAGAGACAAACCGCGGTCAAGCCCCAGCACGCTGGTTTTCAAAGATCAGGTAAAGTGCTACTAGCAGCTGGGTTTTTGTGGGAATGCTTCCAAGAGCCCCTGAGGAAAATACCCTGTGTACTTTGAGTGCATCTTCCCCAGGAGAAATTGAAAACCTTTCGACGCCTTATTGCCTGTAGCAATCAAACAAAGTCTGCCTGATTTGCAAGTATGTCCAGCAGGATTTTCCCTTGTGAGACCTCCTTAACCTAAGGAGAGTACCTCTCCAGGCACTCTTGGCAGGATTCCCCAGACTTGGGGAGCTTCTGGAATCTTATCTGTGATTGGGCCATACTTCGGTCCCCTCAAGCAGTTTATACAGTGTACCCTCTTCTTTTAAAGCGAACATTTTTCCAGTCAATAGTGCCCTTTAATTAGAGTGTGAATATAACTGGATACCATAAGGAAAGCTTTTAAAAAACGTCTTGTAGAAGTGAACACGGTGGTACCAGGAAGGCCAGATTCTACTCTCTGCTCTGCCGGTTCATTCACAACATTGGTAATAGAGAGAGCAGTGCTGTGCTTACAGTCCCAGGCTAGGTTCTGTGCAAGGAAGATGTTCCTGACTGGGGAGTATTTGAGTAGCAATACAAGAGCAAATATATCAAGGGCTAAGATAAATAGCATGGCAGGAAATGCCAGGGGGAGTTCAGTGTGGGCTGGGTTGAAAAGCTGGAAGGCTCCCTGGATTAAGTAGGACCCAAGCCGGACCTTGTGGCTTACTGCGAGTTTCCACGTGTATCTCTTAGTTGTTCTTCCGCAGCATTCTGAAATAGGCCCAACAGATGTTATCCTCATTTTACATGTGAAAACCAAGGTGAGTAGATACTGTCGCTTGTTCAGAGGCATGGAGCTGATAGGTAGGTGAAGCAGCACTTTTAACTGAGGGTTTCTGAGCCAAAATTTGGTGCTTTTTCCAGTGTGTCTCCGGCTACGGACGAGGGGCAGGGTTTGGATGTGTGGATCCAGAGTAGGTGTTCCAAGGGAGGGGCGTGACCTTCCGGAAGGCCTGCTCCAGGCTGGCAGAGGTAGACTTGGGACTTGGCCTTTGGGACTTGGGACTTTAGGCCTCCCATTTATTAAAGATTTTATTTATTTATTTATTTGAGAGAGAGAGAGGGAGAGAGCATGGGTGGGGGAGGGTCAGAGAGAGAAGCAGGCTTCCCACTGAGCAGGGAGCCTGATGCGGGCCTTGATCCTGGGTCTCTGGGATCATGACCTGAACCGAAGGCAGACACTTAACCAACTGAGTGACCAGGCACCCAAAGATTTTTTTTTTTTTTAAATTCATGAGAGAGAGAGAGAGAGAGCACACAAGCAGGGGGGAGGATCAGAGAGAGAGGGGTGCTTGACTGGGGGCTCCATCCCAGGACCCCAGGATCATGACCTGAGCCTAAGGCAGACGCATAACTGACAGCCACTCAGGTACCCCTGGGCCTCCCATTTATAAAGATGCCAGTAACAGTATCAACCTCTACAACTTTATCAGAATATTGTTGTGATAACCTGAGAAGAAATGCATTGTAACTGGAGGTCGAATGAAATACAAGGGCGTGGTTATGAAGATGGACAAGAAATTTTCAGCAGGATGAGCACGTCATGGTCAACACATAAACCCTTCCCACTGCTCTGCAAATTATAGCTTTGAAACAGGACAGAGTGATAAATGTTCATTGGGTAAATCTTACCCTGTTTGCTTCAGTGGTTGATACAAACACTAAATTATGCTGAGACTTTTATGGCTTAGTATCGGGTGCTACATGTGAAATCATTCTGGCCACCTCCAGTGCAAAATCATTCTTCCTCATTCTGCACCACCGTTTACTGCCCTTCTACGTCCTCTCTTCCTGCTTTTAGGGGTTGTTGAGGGTAGGCCAAGTAGAAAGTAGAAAGAATTAAATGTTTTCCTAATTTTCTGTTTCAAAGGGTATACGATAATGTTCTCAGGAGGAGAGATATTCAGATGTAACATTGTTTACTCACCAATAAAACTCACAATTCTGGTTTTTAAAAAGCAGAGCTCGGTAAAATAATAATTTGAATCTGAGGTAGATAGAGTATACATTGTTGTTATTTATTAACACAGAATGACATTCTTCAGCTTCACAATTTTTAATAGAATATTCACTTTATACCCCATTAGTGCTGCTTTTTATTTGTAAGAAAGTTTTTGCTATTTTCAACACCTTTATTCTGAAGCATGTAACTCACGGGAGAATCTATATCAAAGACTCCTATCAGATGTGTGTGTGTGTGTGTGTGTGTGTGTGTGTGTGTGTGTGCGCGCGCGCGCGTATATTCATCTATGTTTGGTTCTTTCCAAAGACTATTTGAAATGGCCCTACAGTTTTTACAATAATTCTTTTTGTATTTATTTTTGAGGAATAATAGCTTTTTATTGTAGAACATGTGTACAGATGTGGGGCCGTGTCTCTCCCCGTCTATAGTGTTATGACCTGTTCTTGGCTTGGTCACCATCCTGCGCTAGCCCCTGGGCTCCTCCCCATCGTTTCTGGATTACTTGAGCTCCTTTGTGCCCCCACTGTCTCTGCCTCGCCTATCATGATTTCAGCGCCCCCGTACGTGATCTTCCAACAATCTGGCTTTTTCAGTTTCTTGAATTCTCCTCTGCCTCAGCCACTCCTTTAGAGTTGTTTTGTTTGGTTGGTTGGGTTTTTTTTGGTTTTGCTTGGATCACTCCATTGATGGGAATTTGGATTGGAATCCATGAAAGGGAACAGCCTGTGGTTACACTCTCAATAGTGGATTTCTCCCCCACTTTCCAATTCTGCTTATCACCAAGGCAACTCTATCTACAGACCCTTAGCCTCGGGTGATATGGGAGGGCTTACTTTCAGGAAGTGCTCTTTTAGGGTCTCTAATTCCTTTGGGTAGGACTCTCATTAGATCACCATCATTGATGGGCCCTGGCTTTGACCTCTGGATCCTTGTAAGACTCTGAAGTTCCCTCAAGTGCAGCTCTGTTCTTCTGCTGAGTTTAGTCTGGACCGGCAAACATCCTCTGGGCAAAACTTGGCCACATACCTCTCTGGCTTCTTGCTATGTCTTGCTTTGGGGTTCATATAATTCCTTATTATCTGGTTAGCAATTTCATATCATATAAAAAACTCTTGTTTGTTTGCTTTTAATATTCCTCATTTCTCGTAGTTGTCTGCAGTGGGAAAGTTCATCATCCAAATAACCTAGCTCGCCATTAATACAAACCAGATGTTTTTTCCCCTTAGAAATATACTGTGAATCTTTTCCACACCATTATGTATTTTCTACATCATCTTAAATAGCTGCATAGTATTCTACTAGATGGACATATCCTAGTGTATTCACCATTTTTTGCTGTTAGTCACAGAGTGGAATTTTTGGGGAAAGGAAGGTAGGTGTCTAAGTCTTTGGAGATGCATTGCCAAAATGCTCTTACAGAAAAATTGTACCATCCTGAAATTTTCTCTTGCAGAGTATAATAAAGCCGGTACCGTTTTACATCCACTGTTTATGTTTTCAACTAAAAACATGGATCAAGTGACTTAAATGGGAAATTTTAAAGTTGAAATTGAAATTAATATGCTAGGGGAACTTCTGAACAACCCGAAGTCAGCTACGTCTGTGACAGAGTCTCTGGACGATGAACAGGAAAGGGAGAAGATAGTGACTCTGCCCCTGTCTGTAGCCACTGAGTCAGTAACTGGGTGGCTTCAACACTTTTGCATCAAAGGGTAAAAATGAGTCATGTTTTCTCTCTCTTTTTTTAATTTAAATTTCAGATAGTTAACATACAGTACAATATTGGTTCCTGGAATAGAGTCATATTCTCTTATAATCCAACTGAAAGAGATAGTCTAGTTTAAGAAGGAAGAAAGGATAAGAATTAGCAATTCACAAAGAGACATACCAGTTACTAAAAAAAAAAAAAAAAAAAAAAAGCACAAAGTGAGGCTTGGGTCTGACTAATAATTAAATAATTACAAAGGAACAAAAGCATCTAGACAAATTTTTTTTGCCTGTCAGATGATCGACAATTTAAGTTTGATGATACCCATTACTGACAAAGGGGGTACAGAAACAGATATTCTCACACACTGTATAATACAAATTGTTGCAAGTGTTTTGGAGGGCCATTTGTTAATTCCTAGAAGCTTTAAATGCACATAGTAAGGGACGCCTGGGTGGCTCAGTCAGTTAAGCGTCTGCCTTCGGCTCAGGTCATGATCGCAGGGTCCTGGGATCGAGTCCCGCATTGGGCTCCCTGCTCAGCGGGGAGTCGGGCTGTCCCTCTGCCTGCAGCTCCCCCTGCTTGTGCTCACTCTCCCTCTCTCTCTGACGAAGAAATAAATAAAATCTTTAAAAAAAATGCACATAGTAAGTGATTCCACTGTCAGGAATTGACCCTACAAATGGTCTTACAAAAAAAGTACAGTGAGCTATTATATAAAATACTGCAGCTTTGTTTATAATCTTACTTAACCAGAGGACTAATTATATAATGGTACATCCATACAGTGGTATACTGTACAACCATGAAAAATAATGAGGGAAATCTATATGTGTTGATGTGGAAGCATCTCCAAGATATATATTACTAAATGAAAATGCTCAAGGAACAGACCAGTATTTATAGCATAATCCCATTTGTATGAATGAAAACAAATATACCTATATATGATGTTAAATGCATCCTTTCTTTTCTTGAGAGTTACTTAAGCAATCATTAACAGTGGCTTCCATTTGAGAAGTAAGAGGTAGGTAGGGAGCAAGGAGACTTACCTGTTATTTTTTTCCTTTCTATAGACTTTGAATATATGTAAGTAATACTCTTTTCAATCATGCTCATTTGTAAAGAAACCAAATTTTTTTCCAACATTTTTTCTATTTTATCTCATTACATTTTCCATTTTAAAACTTCTCTTATTTACTTCCTAGGTCGGGAACATTTCAGTGAAAATCAGAAACAAAATTTAAAATTGCTTCGAACTTCTGTCCAGGTTAGCTTTAGCCTTGGAAGATGAAGCTCACGTAAAAGGAAACAAATTTGGTGATTCTGCCTCTCCCCACACCCCGATCAAAAGGAGGTGGTCAGGCTGGAAAGGCACCCCTATTAACTTGATGAGCCAAAGGGAGAGGGGGGAAATGAGCTAAAGGATCCATTTTACTTTATTTTAATTTTTAAAAAGATTTATTTTTATTTTAGAGAGAGAGAGAGAGAGAAAGAGAGAGATAGTGGGGGTGGGGAGGGAGAGGGAAAGAGAGAATCCCAAGCAGACTCTGCTGAGTGCAGAGCCCGATGTAGGGCTCGATCTCACAACCCTGAGATCATGACCTGAACTGAAATCAAGAGTCAGATGCTCAACCGACTAAGCCACCCAGCACCCCCAAAGGATCCATTTTAATGTGTTCAAAAGACATCCTGGAACAGCCGATTGGGAGACTGAGGTTGAGAAAATCTGGCCGATTCCCTGATCATTGTTAGCTGTGTTTATAGCTGTGATGATGATGTCTCTGAACACATGTTAATTTGAAAAGCCTTCCATGGTAAAAATAATGGCTGGTGGAATTTTCAACGGAATGGTTTTGCATTGAGCAAAGTATCAACGGAGAGAAACCTTGTGCCCAAAGAGGGACTGGCAAGTAATATTGTAGGGAACTCAAGACTTAAATGTAGGGATAATGAAACACAAAATGTAGGTGGAACAATTAATTGTGCATTTTTTAAAAGATTTATTTATTTATTTTAGAGAGGGCAAGCACATGAGCAGGGGGGGAGGGGCAGAGGGAGAGAGAATCTCAAGCTGACTCCTCACTGAGCACGGAGCCTGTGGTCGGGCTCCATCTTACGACCCTGTGATTGCGACCTGAACTGAAATCAAGAGTCGGTCGCTTAACCAGCTGTGCCACCCAGGCCGCCCCATATCATGCGTTTAAATAAAAAACATGGCAGCCCTCAGAGTTGGCTCATTTTGCAAATAGTTTTTGAGGTTGAGCTCTCAAAGAGTACCTGCAAGGGAAAGTAATACTTGTCACGTGCAAATAGGTCAAGAGAATGGCCAGTGAAAATGAATTTTGAAAAATGGATTCACAGAACTTGTCTCAGGGACTGGGACCCACTGATAATTCTTAGTTCATTTGGAGCTGATGAAAAGTACAGGGTATTGGCAAAATTAAGGACCATATCATTGCTAATATGAGGCAGACTTCTTTTTGAGAGAGTCCTGTGTCATCTGTTTCTCAGACCCAAGTGTGAGTAGTGAATCAGTGATACTTTCATATGACATAAGAGACTTTGCTTCTCAGAGAGAAGGTACATTTGATGAAATTTCTACCGATAGTGCCTAAAAATATTGCACCTACCAGCCCATTTGCTGCATTCACCTTGTGATTATTCTGCTAGGGCTTCTAAAGGGATGAAAATCTGTTTCCTTCCATCCCACCTATTTATGGATCCAGGTTTTGAAAATATTGTCATACCCAGGACCTAATAAGGAGAGTTGGATGTTTTCACTTATTCCAGTTTTCTGACATTGAGGGTGCTGGTACAACACAACTGAATTAAGTATCTGCACTGATATCATCCTGCCATATTTTATGATTCCAAGGTATTGCAAGATTTCTGAATGCCTAATCAACTCGGACTGAAACAATTAGCTAGAGTCGGGTATTATTATGGGCACATTGTCTAGATTCTCTGAGCCTTACATTACAAATAAAGAGTTGAGAATCATATATAGGACTTAGGAAGTGTGTGTGTGTGTGTGTGTGTGTGTGTGTGTGTGCGCGCGCACATACGCATGTACACATATACACACGCATATATACATTCTTTTTCATTCATTCTCATATATATATATATATTCCATTAAACCCAACCACACAGTTTGCAACAAGTTCAGCAATGTGCAAAGAAATGGTCTCTTATGTGAGTCTCTATTTAAGATTATGGAAAAAAAATCAGCCCTCTCTGAGCTATATTAAATAGCAAAGAATGGCCAATGCAAGTAAAGTAGGACAAATAGAAAAGCTTTGGGTAATCAGTATTCCTTTCTAGATTAATGCTAAGAGTTTTTCCATGAGTACTTTATTACATAAATCATTTGTGATTGCTGAGCATAGAACAAACAGCAGCTTAAGGTTTTTGTTTTTTTTCTCACTTTTCACTTCTCTTTCTTATTTCTTCTCCTGTGTACGTATGTTTATGTGCATGAGAGAGGGAGAGCACAGGAACAATGAGCATAAAGCATATGCACAGTTTAAATAGAAAGCAAATATCCATGTAACCATCATCAAAATCAAGAAATAAAATGCTATGGCCCCTAAGAAAGCCGCTTGCTTAAAATACATTCCTGTGCTGCCATGGTATGATGAAACAAACTCATGTTTCCTTGGTGTTTATTATGTTGAGTGAGCAGTCAACAAGCACAGGTGCATCAGGACAATGTATGTATTTCATCATAAAGTCTGTATTTACTGTTATTATCACTGTATCCACGAAAAGCTGCCTCTGCAATCAAAATTATATTAATATGTGAAGACAGCTGTGAGGTAAAATATAATAGCTGAACTTCCATGCGGTAGATAATGCCAGGATACGGATACCTCATTTTCAGCAAAGGCAGTATTGTATTTTTAAATCTGATTTTAAAATAATAGGGGTTGGGGGAGATTGTTGACTTACGGAAGGCTTCTTCCCAGGATTTTGTAACCCAACTCCACTCTGCCAGCTCCTTCGACATAGGAACTTCTGGAGGTCGGGTCTGTCTTCTTTCCCCTGGCTTCTAGTTCTCCTTCCCTCTCTTCCTCCCCTCTGTCACACATCCCCCTCTCTGTGCGTGCCGGTTCCTGGCACCCCCTTACGTCACATACTCCTGGGCTAATACCTGTAGATCCAGAGACAGTGGAGCTTCCCAGGTTCTTTGCAACAAGTTTGGCAGTGGACAGAGAGAGAGAGAGACAGAGACTGTCTCTTCTGCAACATTCCTCCTTAAAATATCCTCCGTGGCCCCCTCGAGGAAGTCCTGCCTTCCCTAAAACCCCACTCAAATTTCAGTCTTTGCCATCTTTATTTTTTTTAAAGATTTTATTTATTTTGATAGAAAGAGAGACACAGCGAGAGAGGGAACACAAGCAGGGGGAGTGGGAGAGGGAGAAGCAGGCTTCCCGCGGAGCAGGGAGCCCGATGCGGGGCTCGATCCCAGGACCCTGGGATCATGACCTGAGCCACCCAGGCACCCCTCTTTGCCATCTTTAAACCACTCAGGTGGATTTAGTTATTCAATTATTCCCCCCTGGCTTTATTGAGGTATAATTGACAAGTAAAATTGTATATATTTAAGGTGTACATGATGATTTTATATTTGCATGCATTGTGTGGGGCGCTTGGGTGGCTCAGTCAGTTAAGTGTCAGACTCTTGATTCCAGCTCAGGTCATGATCTCAGGGTCGTGGGATGGAGTCCCGCAGTGGGCTCTCCCTCTCCCTCTGTCCCTCCCTCACTCTCCCCCCCCCCAAAAGAAACTATATGTGTATGTATTGTGAAATGGTTACATCAGGTTAATTAACACATCCATCACTTCTCATAGCTACTATTTTGTGTGTGTGGTGAGAACACATAAGATCTACTCTCAACAGTTTTCAAGCATCCAGTACAGTATTAACTATAGTCACCATGCTGTTCATTATATCCCCAGAACTTATTCATATAATAATGGAAAGTTTGTACCCTTTGACAATCATCTCCCCATTTCCCCACCCCCAGCCCCTGGCAACCACCATTCTATTCTGTTTCTATGAATACCCTCTTTTTTCTTTTTCTAAAGATTTTATTTTTAAGCAATCTCTACATCCAGTATGGGGCTCAAACTCACAACCCGAAGATCAAGAGTCACATGCTCCACCAACTGAGACAGCCAGGTGCCCCTATGAGTACCCTTTTAGGTCCCATGTATGAGTGATACAAAACTGTATTTGCCTTTCATGGCTTATTGCACTTAGCATAATGTGCTCCAGGTTCATCCATGTTGTTGCAAGTGGCAGGATTCCCTTTTTCACAGTTGGATAATACTCCTGTGAGATATATATATATATATACACACACACACACACACACACACATATACATACACACATATGATCATACACATATATATAGCATTTATATCATATATATATTCATTATTCACTCATCCATCAGTGGGCACTTAGGTTGTTTCCATAGCTTGGCTATTTGTGAATACTGCTTCAGTGAACATGGCAGTATAGCTATCTCTTCTAGATATTGATTTTGTTTCCTTTGGATATATACCCAGAAATAGGATTACTAGATCCTATGGTAGTTCTATTTTTTAATTTTTGAGGAACCTCCATACTGTTTTCCATAGTGGCTGCACCACTTCACATTCCTACCAACAGTGCGCGAGGGTTTCCTTTTTTCCATATCCTGACCAACACTTACCTCTTATCTTTTCGATAATAGTCTTCCTAACAGGTGTGAGGTGATAGTTCATTATGGTTTTGATTTGTATTTCCCTGATGATTAGTGGTGTTGAGCACATTTTCATGTACATGTTGGCCTTTGGTATGTCTTCTTTAGAAAAATGTCTATCTAGGTCTTTTGCCCATTTTTAATCAGACTTTATTATTATTATTATTATTGTTATTAGCTGCTGGGTTGTATTAGTTCCTTCTATATTTTGGATATTACCAACTTATCAAAAAAATCCCAAAAAATCAATGGCCAAACCAATGTCAAGGAGTTTTCCCCTATGTTGTCTTCTAGGAGTCTTATGGCTTCAGGTCTTACATTTAAGTATTCAGTCCATTTTGAATTAATTTTTGTGACTGGTGTAAGATAAGGGTCTAGTTTCATTCTTTTGCATGTGGATATCCAGTTTCTCCAATACCATTTATTGAAGAGGCTATCCTTTACCCATTGTGTATTCTTGGTGCTCTTGTCAAATATTAGTTGACAACGTATGTGTGGGTTTATTTCTGGGCTCTCAACTTTATTCCATTGGTCTATGTGTCTGTTTTTATTCTAGTACCACACTGTTTTGATTACTATAGCTTTGTAATATGGTTTGAAATCAGGAAGTGTGATGCCTCCAGCTTTGTTATTTCTCAAGATTGCTTTGACCATTTGGAGTCTTTTGTGATCCCATATCAATATTAGGATTTTTTTCTCCATGTTTGAAAAATGCAATTGGAATTTTGATAGGGATTGCTTTGGATCTGTGGATTGCCTTGAGTAGTATGGATATTTTAACAATATTAATTCTTCTGATCCATGAACACAGGATAACTTTGCACTTATTTGTGCCTTCTTTAATTTCTTTTATCAATGTCTTATAGTTTTCAGTTTATAGATCTTTCACCTCCCTAGTTAAATTTATTCCTAAGAATATACTGTTTCTTATGCTATTATAAATGAGATTGTTTTCTTAATTTTTTTTTTTCAGATAGTTCATTGTTATTCTGTGCAAACTCAACTGATTGTTGTATTTGTTTTGGTATCCTGTAAATTTACTAATTTTGTTTATTTTAACAGTTTTTTGGTGGAGTCTTTAGGGTATTTTTGTGTATAAGATCATGTCATCTGGGGCGCCTGGGTGGCTCAGTCAGTTAAGCATCTGCCTTCGGCCCGGGTCGTGATCCCAGAGTCCCGGGATCAAGCCCCGCATCAGGCTCCCTGCTCAGCAGGAAGCCTGCTTCTCCCTCTCCCACTCCTCCTGCTTGTGTTCCCTCTCTCGTTCTTTCTATCAAATAAGTAAATAAAATCTTAAAAAAAAAAACCCAAACAAGATCATGTCATCTGCCAAGTAGGAAAGTTTTGCTTTTTTTTTTTTAATCTTATTTATTTATTTGTCAGAGAGACAGAGCACAAGCAGGGGGAGCGGCAGACAGAGGGGGAAGCAGGCTCCCCACTAAGCAAAGAGCCTGTTGTGGGACTCAATCCCAGGACCCCGGGATCATGACCAGAGCTGAAGGCAGACGCTTAACTGACTGAGGCACCCAGGCATCCCTCAGTTTTGCTTCTTTCTATACAATTTGGATGCCTTTTATTTCTTCTTCTTGCCTAATTATTCTGGCTAGAGCTTCTAATACTATGTTGAATAGGAATGGAGAAAGTGGGCACCCTTGTCCTATTCCTGACCATAGGGAAAAAGCTTTTAGCATTTTACCATTGAGTATGTGAGATTAGCTGTGGGTCACTCAGTTGGATTTAATCTCTCCCGACCCCCAAGTCTCCAATCTGTCTTTTATAATTTTATTTATAGTATTTTACATTAGAATAGTTTATGTATGTGCCTTCTCACTCCTGTGGGCCAGGGGCCATATCTCTCTTACCCTTGTATTCCCCACCATACCCATCAGTACTTTACTCACAGAGTAGGCCCACCAAATGGTAGTTGAATGGATTTGTTGAATTTAGTACATTTAGAATATGATCATTTGTACAGCATTTTTCTATGCATCATCTCAGGCACACTATCATAAAATTTACCGTGAAAAGAGAATGCTTGTTGGATGTTTTGAAGCTCCATCTTTGAAAATGTAACTTTTCCACTATTAAGATCAAGAAAAATTACATAATGCTGTATGGTCATAAAATAAAGGATTATGAATGACAGGTAATAAGATAAAGTGAGCTTAAGACCTGTATTAATCTATTTTTGGTGTCCTTGTCCATTCTATGTAGTCAGTTAAGCTTTCACCAGGGCAATATGATCTACTTCCTACACCGGTTCCCAAGCACGCTTCCAGGTAATTATATACTTATTAAGTTGCTTTTAATAATTTCACTCATGCCTTTTTATTTACATACTTAACCAATACTAATGGCTTTTAAACCTTATTTATGCCCATCATATCTAGAATAGCATTTTTAAATATTTAGTGAGAGAGAGGGAATAAGTTAACAAAGTTCCCACATTAAAAAATAGATTTAGTACATCGTCTTTTTTTTTTATATATATATAGGAGCTTCGTATTTCGTTCTACAGTTCAGAGATTTCCAACAAGCTGCTTCACTCCTGTAAGTATATTGTAGACAATTAACTCATGATGAATTTGATGTTTAAAATATGCAGTGGTTCATTTTGATATGTCAAGATTAACATTTTGATCACTGTAGTAGATAAGCAATGAATGATTAATGTAATTGATTTAAGATATACTTAAAGTATATCTGAAGATATACCAGGGATTTCAAGGCAAGTAACCCATTTGTGTCAAGTTATAGAAGAAAAGTAAAACGTCCTTTCCTTTCTGTCGGTCTTGACTCATATCACCTTCTCAGTGAAGTCATCCCTTAGTCACTCATTCAGAATTTCCTGTGCCCTCTTCCTTGGTTTATTTTTCTCCATAATGCTCATCACTGTCTAATACACTACACTCAGACATTAATCTATCCTGTTTTATCTGTCTCCCCCACTGGAATGTACGCTTCATGAAGGTGGAGACTTTTATCCGGTTTTGTCCTATATACCTAACACCTAGAAAAATGGCTGCCACATGGTATTTATTGATTTAATTAATAAAATCCTCAGAGATATTCGATAGATCATTGTATTAACAACAAAAAGGAAATTATCTCTGGTTTCTTTCAAAAATGTGAAAATGCCTTCCTGTTTCTACAGATTTCCAAATATATGCCGTGTTTTGATAAAAATGAACTCCTTTAGATAATTTAACTGGTAGGATGCCAAAAAACAAATAAATATATAAACATTTTGAAGGATTAAGACAATATGAAATTATTTTAGGGTGGTTTGATGGACTTGAGTTATCTATTTGTCACTAGAAACCCAGATGGAGAAAGACATGTTCAGTGAACATTTGAAAGAGGAATTTAGATAACAGAGTTCGGAAACAGACCCTAGACTTTATATTCGATAAGGATGGTATGACAAATCAGTAGGGAACGGAAGAGAATACTTTATGCTGGGCAATTGATTAAATAACTTAGAAATTAAGTTAGATTCTTCCTACCACATCTTAAAATAAATTCCATATTGATCAAAGAATTAAATGAAGCATAAAACCAGAAGAAAATACAGTAGCCTGTATCTACTTTTAGGATAAGGCAGATTTTCTGAGATCAGCGCAGTGGGTGAACTGCAAAGGAGAAGTATTTGATTTGACCACACATTTAACATTTCTTGTATATCAGAAGACAAACTGTAAACAAAGCTAACAGGCAAGTGCAAATGCGGAGAAGTATTTTCAACATATGTGGCAGATAAAGGGCTAATGGCCTTATTTAAACTCTTAACAATCTAGAGGAAAAACATCAATAGAAAAGTAAAACAGATGAAGGCTGGGAGTGGACCATTCATGTGACAAGAAGTTCAGACAGCCAACAAAGGTGAAAAAATGTTGATCCCACTAACAAACGTGAGAAACTAAAAGGCTGACTGAAAGCTTTCTGCATGTGGGTGGTGTGCTCGGCTGAGTAATGGCCCCAGAGATGTGGCCATGTCCTAATCGGTAGAACCTGTGAATGTTACCTTGCGTGGCAGGAACTGTCCTGCCCACTTGATTACTTGAAGGATCTTGAGATGGGGTGATTGTTCTGGATTCTCCGTTGGGCCCCAAATGCACTCACAAGTGTCCTTATACGAGGGAGGCAGGGGGAGATTTGAGAAGGGGGAGAAGGCAGTGTGGTCACAGAGGCAGAGGTCGGAGTGACGTGACCATATGCCAAGGAAGGTTGGCTGTCACCAGAATCTGGAAGAGGCAAGGACAGACTCCCCTAGAGCCTCCAGAGGGAGCAGCACCCAGCCGACACCTGGAGTTTCGCCCAGTGACACTGATTTCAGACTTCTGGCCTCCAGAATGGTGAGAGAATAAAATTCTGTTGTTTTAAACCATCAAATTTATGGTGATTTGTCACAGCAGGCACAGGACATTAATACAGGTGGGGATTATGTCCAGGGGATTTCACAGTTGATCCATGGGAGGAGGACGTGGTTTGGTTTTTCCCTTGGCTATCCCTAGGGCTTTTCTCTTGCACGTGACAGTAGCGTGGGGTACAGGCCAGCGGCCAGTGTTCTGGGAGCTGAGTCAGGGAAGAGGCTGTGGGGGGGGCGTCTCACCGTTTGGTGTGTGGAAAAGTTCACTTAAAATTCCTGTTTTTGGTAGAGGCTCCCGTCCTTAGAGTTCCTGGGGGCTCCTGCGCCCAGTTGTCTGGTGCAGTCTCCCCAGAAATGCACCCCCTGCCCCGCCTGGGATGCACGAGCGGGGGGAGGTGGAGGGACCTGGGGAGAAGAGAGAGGTCTACCAGTCCTCCTACTTTCAGCCCCCACCTTTCCATTCCCACCTCACAGGGGTCTCACGCCTAAAATTCCTGACCTTCTCTTGGGTTCTGTGGAGCAAATCAGCCTGCTCCCCTGGCAGTTTCAGCTGTCTCCGCCGTGCTACATGAGGTCCCATTCCTCCAGGGTGCTTCACGTCCTCCCACAGTATGTTCTCTCTATTGGCTCTTGTCTCTTCCCTTGGCTCTGTGTGTGTGTGTGTGTGTGTGTGTGTGTGTGTGTGTGTGTGTGACTAGAATGGGAGATGAATCGTTATTTGATGGGAAGAAGGGAAATAGATGCCTATGTAGGTTGGCTTTGGCAGCAAGCAGTCAAAACAACTGGGTTTTTTTCCGCTGGGTAGTAACTCTGTCTCCCTTGAACTATATGTTTTAAATGAATGCTGTGAGCTAATAATGATTTGTTTACTATCAGTGAGGAGGGACTCAATCAAAAATAACTGGATTTTAGTTCAGGTTAGGCGTCCTGGACAAGCAGCCTGGGATGTGAAATAGCACAAGCCAGTTGATTCGGACACTTTTTGCTTTTGGTCTCCTTGCTTTGACGGAGAGATTTTTCGAGATCTTATTCTGCCATTTTCATTGAAGTCACCTCATCCCTTCTATTTTATAAATAAAAGTGATTCACTGATTTGGAACATCCTGTCCTTCAACAAAGTGAAAAGAATACTTTCATGGAAAATGTTCTAAGACAAAGAAATAGCCCAGGGCTGTGATTCATGTCTGTCCTAAACATGCATTCCCAGAGCAGAATGTGGGCTTGGTTTAGATCCACAAACTTGTAAACTGTAGAAAACAAACTCCATTGATCCCAACAGTGGGAGATTGGGGGTACGTTGTGTGAGTAGGATACAGAAATACTGTTTACCATTCTCAAACCCTTTTGAGATAAATGCAGTAATCTTCGGGCCATTATAATATGGCCACTTAACCTTTATCTGAAAAATCTCATTGGATTGCTTTTATCCTTCAGTCTCCTTGTTCTAGAAATTAACATTATAATCAGAGAACTGTTAAGGACTCTTAGAACTGGAAGAACCTATCAATGAGCTACGGTGGACCCTTGAACAACGCGGATTTGAACTGTGGAGGCCCACATATATGTAGGTTTTTTTCAGTAAACACAGTATAGTACTGTAAATGTATTTTCTCTTTTCTTATGATCCTCTTAATGTTTTTTTCTATAGCTTACCTTAGTGTAAGAATACAGTATATAATCCATGCAACATACAAAATACATGCTAATCCACTATATATGTTATGGGTAAGGCTAACTATTAGTAGTTAATTTTGGGGGGAGTGTGAAGTTACACATGGATTTTCCACTGCTTGGGGGCCGGCGCCCCTAACCCCCATGCTGTGCAAGGGTCAACTATACTCTATCAGGGTTGGCTCTGATGATGAGGGCCACCATCATTCATTGAGTATTTTCTGGTGCAGGTGCATTTAATCCTCACAGCAACTCGGCGGGTTAGTATTTCACCTCTACTCAACAGGTCAGGAAATGAAAGTTAGTTTACAGAGGTCACACGGTTATTTAGGAAGTGGAGCCGTGACTTAGACCCCGTCTCTGGTGACCTCAAAACCTGGGCTCTAAGCTGTGCTGCCTAGTGCGTGAGCATGATCAAGTGACTTGCTTAGTGCCTTTGGACATTTAGAGCTGGTCTGGGGTCAAGTCCAAGTGGCAAACATTGTGTTGTCACTGGCGTCACCACTCCTCACTGATGACTAAGGCTTGTTCACGGGCCCAGGTTGGCCTGCTTGACCCTTTTTGCAGTAGGATGAGTTCACGTGCAGGAGGCTTCTCGCTCCTGGGACGGCCATCTACCAGCCTGCCCGTTAGGCCCTGATCGTCTAAGGTCCTTACAGTGGATGGAGGCAGCTTAGGCTCCAGCTAGGAGGCTTGCTACACTGGCTCTTCTTAATTGGCCATATTTTTTCCCTGGGACACCTTTAGGATGTTAGAACTTCCAGCTGTTTCTCAGCAAAGTCTCTTTGTAAAAAGCTGGGCTCAACTCAGTCTAGCTGACTTCAATAGAAGTTCTTTCATCTGCTCTACACATCTTTTTTGGACGGCTGTGTGTGTGAAGCCTCAAGCCAGGTAGCTATTGTTGAGTATTCAGTGGCAAATGAGACATTTTCTCAGTGCTCTCCCTTCCCTCTCGAAGGGCAAGGACACACTGGGGTCAATAACCCAACCAAGGTGTACCCATACGAGCACACAGAAACTTACTCAAATGAAATGAGAGTCCGGGATTCACAATGCATGTGTCTGACTAGTGTGAGACCAAATGGCTTGGCACACACAACTTGAAACGTGGCACCCAAAATTAGACACTGATGACTCAAGTTTAATATTATCTGTTGAGAGAAGCACGTGTACCTTCTTCCTTCCGAGAGCCATCTCCAGAACCTTCTGATACATTCACTTGTAAGCTTCTTAGCAATTGCTGACTCCAGGCTGAGGAAGGAGGTAAGGGCAGGAGTGAAGAAAAGGCTTGAATGAGGAAAGGGACACCCATCCTTGTCCCTTCAGAGCCTGTATCCGAAGCCAAACTCAAAGAAATCAAAGGGCTAGTTGTCCTGTCAGGCTTTGGATCCAAAGGCTTTTCCACAAGGCATTTATTAGTTGGTGGGGCCAGAAGGGAAATTTGGATTTATACCTCCCCACCCACTGCAACAATGCCTAAAACTCCATAGTAGGGATCTTTTTTTTAAAAAGATTTTATTTTCAAGGAATCTCTAGACCCAGTGTGGGGCTGGAACTCACAACCCCTGAAATCAAGAGTTGCATGCTCTACCAGCTGAGCCAGCCAGGGGCCCCCATAGTAAGGATTTTGATATGAGAGCCTAAGATCTGAGACATGAGACATGTGCCACTCTTGACTTAGTTGCAGAAAAATCTTTTGGAGGGATTTCTCCTTTTTACATGTCTTCTTTTAAATGCAAAAGCTCTTAGAAGGAGAAATATATTGATCCAATTCATACCAAGGAATCAGTGACTTATTAGATTCTCCCTCCCCTCCACCCCCATCCTCCAGGAATATAGATGAGATGACAAGAATTAGGGCACCTGGGATAAAGGAAAGGAACTGAAGGGGCACCTGGGTGGCTTAGTCCTTAAGCGTCTGCCTTCGGCTCAGGTCATGATCCCAGGGTCCTGGGGTCGAGCCCCGCGTCAGGCTCCCTGCTCAGTGGAGAACCTGCTTCTCCCTCTCCTACTCCCCCTGCTTGTGTTCCCTCTCTCGCTGTGTCTCTCTCTGTCAAATGGATAAAATCTTTAAAAAAAAAAAAAAGGAAAGGAACTGTAAAGAGGGAGAATTATAAGAAGGAGTTCCAGTTTTTAGTTATTTATATCATTAACTGTTTTGTGCACAAAACATGTGTTACACTTTTTGACCTTAACTTCAAGATCATTCCATAAAAAAATCTACAAAGTAAAGAAAAATAAAATTCACAAAGAGTTGCTATGTTGGGAATTTTTATAGACATTTTCTTTAGATAAGTCTGTTGATTCTTACGAGAGGATCCAACTTTGACATAACTGAAGTAGCAAGCCTCAGAACAAATCTACAAGAATTAATATTAAATAGGGGCGCCTGGGTGGCTCAGTCGGTTAAGCGTCTGCCTTCGGCTCAGGTCGTGATCCCGGGGTCCTGGGATCGAGCCCCACATCATTGGGCTCCCCCTGCTCAGCGGGGAGTCTGCTTCTCCCTCTCCCTCGGCCTGCCGCTCCCCCTGCTTGTGCTCTCTGTCAAATAAATAAATAAATTCTTAAAAAAAAAAAGAATGAATGTTAAATAGATTGAATTCCTGTTTATGTGGAATATTTGAATGTCAATTTGAATATCCTTGTTTTATGTAATTATGGTCATAATAGCTATTTGAATTTAAAGTTTATATTTTCAATTCTAAAAGTAAAGCATGATTTCCTGCTCAGTATGGCAAATTGGCCATACATCAATCTCTTCTCACTCTCAAATGCCAATAAAATGGTAGTAAAAGAATAAATAAATCTACATGGTTAAAGAGAAAAGAAGTTTGGAAACATTGGCAGACAAAAGCTTTCAACAATTTTTGGACAAACTAGAGGAAGCCACGGGCTAAAAAGCAGGCAGGGGGTCGTGCAGAAGAGAAGGGATCCTGTTTGTCTCTTAGAACTGGAGGGAGTCTCTGGCCTTGGGGGGAAGGTGAGGTGAGGCATAGGGAATTAGCTGAACACCAGGGAATTAATTGAAACTGTACATACACAGTAATTTAAGTCTGGGGCTCCCTTTCTTCTCCTAATGTAAAATGCTGGCCTTTGGACATTTGCCCCTCAAGCAAAAAAATAGTAGAATTCCTCCTCTAGAAAAACTCAATGAGCTTAGAGGAAAGAGAACCACATCCGGATATTTAGGGAACCCCAGGAAAAAGACTGGCTCACCATTCAGTTGCCTGATCTCCACATATCCTAGCCCTATACCCAAGCTCCCACCCTAGCCGTATACCCAGGCAAGTGTGAAAAGCCCGTAACATGAATGAGGGATGGAAGTAAACAGACAGAAGGTTGGAAACCTGGTTGAAAAACAGAATGCAGGGAATAGAGGGAAGATTTTTTAAAAATCCAGTTAGCATGCATAGAGAGAGGAAAAAGGGAAAAGTATTTTCAACCTAGAAGTCTGTGTTCAGCCAAACAATCAATTGTGAAGACAAAATAAAGACATTTTCCAACATGCAAGAACTCATAAAAATTGCCTTCTGAATATCCTTTTTAAAGATGCCACTGGTGATAAATTACAGCAAAACAAAGGAATAAATCCAGAAGGAGGGAGGCATGGGATTTAGGACGAAGTGGGTCCACACTGGGGGAGCAGTTAAAAGATGTCCCAGGCGGACCACTGTGCAGCAGGCTGAGAGAGAAGCCAATCCATATTGAGTAAGAAAAGAACGAACTCCGGAAGGAATGTTTCTAAGGGAAAAAGGATTTAAGAACAGCTGATATGATGGGGAAAATTTAAAAAATATGTGTAGCAAAATGTGCAAGTGAAAAAATAAGGCACATAATTAACTGCCGATAAAACAAAAGGCTAAGGAAAGGAATTCTATTATGTAACCTGGCTCTGCAAGGAATATATTTTTTTAACAAACATTGCTTAGGGATTTAAAATGCTACTTTGGGGGCGCCTGGGTGGCTCAGTTGCTTAAGCATCCGGCTCTCGATTTCGGCTCAGGTCATGATCTCAGGGTCCCGGGATGGAGCCCTGAGTCAGGCTCTGCGCTCAACGGGGAGTCTGCTTGAGGATCCTCTCTCTTCCTCTGCCTCTTCCCCTGCTTGCACTCTCTCTTTCCCGCTCTCTAAAATAAATAAGTAAATCTTTAAAAACAATTAAAATGCTACTTTGAAAAAAAAAGAAAAGAAAATGCTACTTTGGATGAGGAGAGAGGAATAGTGGACAGGGCAAATGCCATATCTTCATTCATTCCAGAAGGCCATCAATAGATAATTTCTAAAATACAAATTAAGAAATAACAATATGAACATACCATTTAGTGATAAGGTAACTGTTTTTTTAAATATTTTATTTATTTATTTGAGAGAGAGAGAGCATGAGTGGAGGGTAGAGGGAGAGGCAGAGGGAGAAGCAGACTCCCCGCTGAGCAGGGACCCTGACATTGGGCTTAACCCCAGGACCCTGGGATCATGACCTGAGCCGAAGGCACACGCTTAAACGCCTGAGCCACCCAGGCGCCTCAAGGTAACTTCTGTAAGAGCAGTTAAGAGTTAAAAATAGTTGTCTTCGGCTCTTTTTCTTTAAAGAAGGTATGGCAGAGAGGGGGCAGAGAGAATCTTAAGCAGGGTCCATGTCCAGCGTGGAGCCCCACACGGGGCTGGATCTCACAGCCCTGAGATCATGACCTGAGCTGAAATCGAGAGTTGGTCGCTTAGGGGCGCCTGGGTGGCTCAGTCGGTTAAGCGTCTGCCTTCGGCTCAGGTCATGATCCCAGGGTCCTGGGCTGGAGCCCCGCATCAGGCTCCCTGCTCAGCCGAGAGCCTGCTTCTCCCTCTCTCTGCCCCTCCCCCTGCTTGTGTGCGCTCTCTGTGTCTGTCTTCCTCTGTCAAATAAATAAATAAATAATCTTTAAAAAAAAAAAAGTTGGTAGCTTAACCAACTGAGCCACCCAAAGATTTTATTTATTCATTTGACAGAGAGAGAGCGAGAGAGGGAACACAAGCAGGGGGAGTGGGAGAGGGAGGAGCAGGCCTCCCACGGAGCAGGCAGCCCGATGCGGGGCTCGATCCCAGGACCCTGGGATCATGACCCGAGCCGAAGGCAGACGCTTAACCGACTGAGTCACCTAGGCGCCCCAGTTCCAATTGATTTTTAAAACTACATTTCTCTATAAATTCAATAAAATGTCTTGAAATTTAAGTGAAAAATATATAAAAATTTAAAATTAGAGTAAAAATAAATGAATAAATTATAGATAACTTGGAAAATATAGAAAATTATGTTTAAAAATTTTGTTATTGCTCATATGCAGCCATTAATGTTAATTTTCGTTTTTCTCTGCAATCTTAAAAATAGTTGTGATCATGATGCGCAATAATTTATATCCCTTTTTTTTTACTTAGCACGTTTTACTTTCATATTATTACAAATCCCTTTAAAATTTATTTCCACTAGGTAAATAATCAAGTTATCAAATCATAATTTATTCAACCATCCCCCTCTTTTTTTGTTTTTTTAAGTAGGCCCCACTGGACCCAGCATGGAGCCCAATGTGGAGTTTGAACTCACAACCCTGAGATCAAGACCCTGAGATCGATACCCAGAGATCAAAAGTCAGACGTTTAACCGACCCAGGTGCCCCTCAACCATTCCCCTCTTGATGGTTAATCTTGTTTTCAATTATTCCATATACAGGGGTCTTCAGTATCCAAGTATAACTTGATCCACAAAAAAGACCTATTAAAGTGAACCCACTTCAAGTAGAATCAAAATCTCAAAGTAGTCAACCAGGTTTGATTTGGTCTTTCCTTAAAAAAAAAAAAAACTGAACTAAAAATTAGGAAAGTATCCTATAATTGCAACTACGTATTAATTCCTAAATTAAAAAGGAGGCTGTGTTTAGTTTTTCTGACAATATCTTATGATAGTATAGTGACATCCTTCACGTCATATTGTTAGCTAATTTAACTTCACTGGATCCTCACTGGGCAATGAAAGCCTTTTCCTGTGATTTAGGCACTTTTCCATCATTTTCATCAACTTCATGAAATCCTGCATTTTTGGGTAAAATTTTCATTTTCATTTTCAGTTGGATTTGCATTTCATTTGCAATGTATTATTAAATATCATTTAATGATGACAGAGAAAAACTGACTTACAAAGACACTGATCTGTCTGCAATGGTGGATGCCAGTGTTAAGCAGGGAGAGATGCTTGAATAGGATTTAATTTTGTTAAGAGGTCAGTTTATTGGAGAACTCTTCTATATTATGACAACTTTGTTTACATTCACAACTTTGTTATGCAAGGATAATGGTACCAAATACTCAGATCAAGAGATTAATGCTAGCATAAAACTCAATGCATAAAATCTTTTCTAAGTTTTGACATCATTTTTTATGGGTTAGCACAAATGGTATTTACTAGAGATGATATACAGCTTCTTCATCTAGATTGCCAAACCTTTTAAAAAAGTATTACATTCATTTATCTTCCAGTGAGTGACCATTTCATAAAATTTGTATAAATTTTATTTATCTTTAATTTTTAAAAAAATTTGTTAACTTGATAGTAAAAGAATGGTATCTCATTATTCTAATTTAATCTGTAGGATCTGAGACTGTACATTCTAATTATTTGTTAATCAGGGATTTGTGGTTCTCCCTGCATACTTTCTGGTCATAGTCTTTACCGAGTTATCTATTGGGCAGAGTTTTAACATTCTTTTTTGTTGATTTGTACAAACGCTATAGTGAAAAGATATTAGCACTTGTATTTGCTGAAGTTTTTCGGGGATTTTGCCTTTTACTTTTGTGTGTTTATATAGAGAAGTTTAAAGTGTAAAGTGTTTATGTCGTCAAATTAGAGAGTTTGTCATCGCCTTCTGGAATGTAAGTTCCATGAAAGGGGACTGTCTTATTCATCAATGCCCAGAGCCTAGTACAGTGCTCAGAAACTGTGTTGAATGAATGAATGAAATCTATCTTTTCTACCACTTAAAAAATTCCCTCCAGAGATATGTTCACTTTAATTTTCTTTCATGTATTTGGCATTTTGATTTTTAAAAAAACTTATAATTCTTTGGTTCTTCTGAAATGTGGTTTGTGTACAGTTGCATGGTAAGGTTGTGGTGTCATTTGAGCCCTACTGGCTTAGGACACGTTGCCTCATTGTTGGTATGCCTGAAACCTACAATCACCTGAAATCTGACCTGTAGATCTGGTGCAATATAGTACGACCTATGGACATCCACTGAGTCACTCTAAACCTTTTGAGAATGAGGCAAGTAATAAAAGATGGTTCCATATAGGTGTGCATCTCCTCCTCCTTTCTTTCCGTCATCTGTGAAAAGTAGCCCGTGGAAATGTGTTAATCATTCACACATAAAATCTCCAGGAGCAGCCAATTAAAAGACAAGTAAATGACCATGTGAATGCATAGCAGATCACTACATGATTTTTTAGTTCTAAAAAGTACATTAACTTTGGATTTGAAGATCCTCTAGGATTGTGTCCGAAGGCCTCTCAGTGTGGAGAAGCTGTTCTCCCTTGTTAAAAAAACACAGCCTCTTGGGTGCTCGGTAGGTGGCTCAGTGGGCTAAGCATCTGACTCTTGATTTCCGCTCAGGTCATGATCTCAGGGTCATGATCTCCGGGTTGTGAGATCAAGCCCTGTATCAGGCTCCACGCTCAGCAGGGAGTCTGCTTGGGATTCTCTCTCTCTCTCTCCCTCTCTCCTTCTGCCCCTCCCCCTACCATGTGCATGCTCTCTCTCTCAAATAAAGAAATAAATCTTAAAAAAATAAACAAAAACCCAAACCAAACCAGACCAACAACAATGGTAAAAACCCACAGTCTTCTTGTTTGTGTCAGGGACTCAGTTGGTGAATTACATTTTGTCCCCAAAGTGTAGGTAGCTCTCAAGAGAAGTTGTTGGTAAGGGATTTGTTGGGTTGGAAAATGGTTTTTAATCTTCACATTACCAATGTAAGATTGTATACTCATTGGCTATTTCAGTTATTGTTGAAGTAATAATAATTGGTTATGGATTGGCACAATTGTTTTGTGCATAGTAAAGACTGTGAGGAGGATATTTATGTGAGCATTTTGGGATTGATGCCAGGAGATGTGGTCTACCATTAATAAAAAGGACCTTTCTGGGGGCGCCTGGGTGGCTCAGTCAGTTAAGCGTCTGTCTTTGGCTCAGGTCATGATCCTGGGGTCCTGGGATCGAGCCCCGCATCGGGCTCCCTGCTCAGCGGGGAGCCTGCTTCTCCCTCTGCCTGCCTCTCTGCCTACTAGTGCTTCTATCTCTCTGTCAAATAAATAAATAAAAAATCTTTAAAAAAAAAAAAGGACCTTTCTGCACCATAAAAAGAATTGTATTGGCAACTTCTGCCACCTTTTAGCATCTTGGTAATAATGACCAAGCCCCACAAATCCTAAGCCCTAAAGGTATAGTTGCTTCATAGTGGGATTGTTTTAAAGAGGAGAAAACTGCAACAAATCCTGGTCATTCTTAGTCAAGGGAATTGGACAAAGTAAAACTTGTCATTTGTGGTTTCTCCTCCCCTTTAATTGATTTAATTGCTCCCATAAATGACCCAAATAAATCTCTTGACCTACCAAAAAACTGCATGGATTTTGTTCCCTCTTGAATGTGTTTCTAAGTGTGGGCATTAAGGATATCAGAGATTCTGCACAACTTTCTTGAACATACTGGGGACACGGATGACTTCATTTAATACTCCCATTAGGGTAGGGGCGCCTGGGTGGCTCAGTCGTTAGGCGTCTGCCTTCAGCTCAGCTCATGATCTCAAGGTCCTGGGATCAAGCCCCGCATCGGGCTCCCTGCTCCGCGGGAAGCCTGCTTCTCCCTCTCCCACTCCCCCTGCTTGTGTTCCCTCTCTCTCTCTGTCAAATGAGTAAAACCTTTAAAAAAAAAAATACTCCCATTAGGGTAGAGAGGCCTAAGGAAGAGTCTATTTTTCCAGGTCTTTTTCCCCCAGTCTCTACTTGGCATGTGGTCCGTACAGACCCAGCGCTTCTCTTGTCTGTTGCTGGTGGCAGCACATACCAATACAAGCCCTTGAAAGGCAGTTGGGCAGTGCATTATCTCATGGCCTGCTGATTCCATTGTGAGAAAACCCTCCTAAAGTAATAATCTTGTGTACAGAAATATTCATCTATACAAAGATATCATGAAGGGATTACTTATAACAAGATGACAACAGCAGTAATGTAGGAAAAATTATGTGTATAAAAACCAGGAAATGCACCAAAATCCATTTAGTGGTAGTGGCTATGCTGAGGTGTTGTGATTAAGGGTGGTTGTTTACTTCCTTTCTTTTCCATTGCTTTTATAGTTTTTCAAAATATAAGTTCTAGAAGTCAAAAGAGGCAGGGTACTTGGATGGCTCAGTTGGTTGAACGATGGATTTTTGATTTTGGCTCAGGTCATAATCTCAGGGTGGTGAGATCGAGCCTGGTGTCGGGCTGGCGCTCAGCGTGGAGCCTCCTTGGGATTCTCTCTCTCTCTCTCTCTCTCTCTCTCTCTCTCCCTCCCTCTCCCTCTGCTGCCCCCTCCCACACTCATGCTCACACCCTCTCTCTAAAAAAAAAAAAAAAAAGTCAGAAAAGAGGTAGTGTTGGGCGCCTGGGTGGCTCAGTCGTTAAGCGTCTGCCTTCGGCTCAGGTCATGATCCCAGGGTCCTGGGATCGAGTCCCACATCAGGCTCCCTCTCTCTCCTTCTGCTTGTGCTCTCTCTGTCAAATAAATAAAAATCTTTAAAAAAAAAAAACGTTGTTACTTAAATAAAAATAGCGCCACTCACTACTACTTAATTAGGACTCAGTCATTCCCATGATTTGGGGCTTCCAGTGATTCGCTGAGCAGATTCTTTACAGTTATTAATTCTCACAGTTGTATATAAAGTGAAAAACAAGACATGCACACCTTTCCTGACAGTAGAAATAAAATCTTACAATGTCAAACGAAAACGAGTTTCTTTTATTTGATGTCAGAAATATTTCAAGATGTTTCTGTATTTTTTAAAACCTGACAAGCCTATAAAGAATAAGGAAAGGATTAGATAAACAGGAAAGTCTGTACCGATGGGAATGAGCGTTATATGATTTGTCTGTTTTAGTCACATTTAATAGCAGTTTGAAAAGGGGATAGCAGATCTGTGCCACACTCTCTGCATTAAAACTAGCACTCTGAAAGTATGCTGAATCATCCCAGCTGCTTTTGCATTTACGAAATTAGTTCAATTAAAAACTAAGCTGATAGTTTGAAATTCCACAAGGAACAGAATAATTAGTAAACATGGTCAGATTGAACCAAGTCAAACAGATTGAATCAAGTCAAACAGAAATTGATTTCTGCTTGAATGGAATCTGAAATATGATTAATGCTGGTCCCCGTCTCAATCTCCTCAAAGATGAGTTCACTTGTAAGTAACATTTTGGAAAAATATAACCTTTTAAATATAGCTACAGATGTACTAGGATTTTTTTTTTTTTATGAAAAGATATACTGGCAGTCTTTCTTTTTAAAAAAATTTGTGCAAATTTTCCAATAGTATTAACACCAGCAGAGTCATATATCCCTGTTTGGCTGCGAGCGTAAAGAATTTCCTGCTCTCCTTTCTTATAACAATTTCTTGACTGGGAACAGGAACAAGATGTAATAGGTAGGATTTTTTTTTTCAGTTGCAAGTGACAGAAGCCCATCCTGGACTGGCGTAAGCAAACAATTAAAACATAAAAGTGGCATGGAATTCCCTGGCGCACACAGCCTCTGGGACTTTTACCACTGACTTACCTTCCTCCGGCCTTTGCGCACGCTCTGTTTATGAGCTGGGCAGGAGGGGCCACGAGCAGTCCCAGGCGCACACCTGCCGGCCGGGGCACCTGAGTGTGAAAATGCAGGCTCTTTGGATTGGCCAGGCGACTGTCACGTGTCTGCCCTGGGCCAATCGCCGTGACCAGGAATGGCCCGCTCAGCCGAAGTTCCTCCGCTCAGGGACCGCCTGAGATTTGCAAGGCTGGTGGGGCTCCGGGGTCACCCAGAAAAGGGAGGATGGGCCAGTGAACACCCGCAGCAATGCTGAATTGCCTGGGGGTCCCCGGCAGGTGCATTCCTGCAAAAGCTGCCTTTTTATGGTGGGCAGGTTGGTGATCACTCAGTGTTGCCCGCTCACCGGGTCCCTACCGGGAACCCTAGACTGCCGTGGTTTCTCTCTCAGCAGGAATAAACAGTACTGAGCTACACTTGAGAGGTACGGTCAATTCCTGACTTAGCAAATGTGACTAACTTTTGGCCTGAAAATTTTGCGTCTACCCTACTCCACAGCACGCCATGTCTCCCTTCTTTCTTTCTCCTGTGAACTTGTAGACCAACAGTTACCGAATTCTAGAATTTCGGGAGTTGAGGACGCTCTGCCGCAGGCCTCCTCCTGAATTCCCAGAGAGGCAGCTCCAGCTTGTCTCTGTGCCCACCTCCACACAGGATTCTACTGTCCCTGCTGGGGCACCTGTTGTCTTTTTTGGGCAATGTATTCCAGCTATTACACACATGTCGCCAAATTGGGGGGAGATCCTTTTTACCACCCCATCTAATAATTTCTGTTTATGCTGCTTATTACTTGTGTTGTACATGTGTATAGATAGACATTTGGGGCCACACATTTTATTTCTGACCTTTTCTCTCTTCCAAGTATGATTCACTGAAAGTTGTGCCTAGGATCAATGGGGACAGACTATGTGCTTTTCCTAGGTTCCCTTTAGCTTTGTGGTTTTAAAGAAAGCTTAGAACTGAGCAGTGATACCTCCCAGCAGTGAGAGGCAAGGTCAGTAACTGGCTCTGGATCCCACAGCCCAGGCGCTCAAGCATTTGTTTGTAGCCCTCACCCAGCCTCACCTTCTCGGCTCTTACGTGGAGGGTGGTATGTTGTGAGCATCGGGTGACCAGAGTGGGTACTGGGCTAGAGGCGGCGCAGGGCTGGGCAGCTGCCCTGGCAGTGTCGAGGGACCAGCAGAGTTCTCAGTGGGCAGCGGTGGAGCCTGCTGCACCTGCTGCAGACCAGGCTGGAGAGCTGCCCCGAAACCTGCAAACCAGAGGCGGATGGCTTGCAGAGATTGGAAATACAAGGGTGACATTTAGCATTTTACACCTGCAGTTAAACTGTAAAACCATTCTTAGTGTTAATACACGTGTAAAAAATAATGAAGTGGTAACTGTCTGGAGAAAGTTGAATTTCAGGTCCCTAACTTTTTTTTTTTTTTGGATGGGAGCCTGTGCACATTTTATTTTATTTCTGCAATGCAGTGAATTTGTCTGAATGGTTAAAATGTATGTCATCTTCCTCCCTAAGTGGCTTTCCCTAACCTTTCCCATTACTGCTTCTGTACAGACCCTTCCTCCAGCCTCTTTGCCTGAAAACTCCACCCCCTCCTTACTCCTTAGGTCTTAGCTCATCTGTACTTCCTTAAGGGCTTCTCAGGCCCCTCAGACCAGATCAGTGTACCCTCTAACATGCTCTCCCATAGCATCCTGTGTGTCCTTTTGTGTCATATGCCACACATTTGTCATGTTTTTTGCAAGGCATATATATATATATTCCCTGCTAGAATGTAAGCCCAGTGGGAGTAAGGAACATGTCTATCTTGTCAACTAAGACTGAGTTCTGCTGCTAGGAACAGAGACCCCAAATAACAATCTTATAAGTGAGAGAAGAACATATTTCCGTCTTGCGTACATTTCCTTCAGTAGGCGGTTTAGGGCTGATGGGGCAATCCAGCAGCATCACATTTCTGCGTGCAGCTCTGCTAAGCGTGCTTCCATTCCCATGACCCCAGAGAGCTGAGAACATGGGACCAACCAACCGGGGGGGAGGGATGAATAAGCTGCCCTCTCCATAAGGATGCTCCGGAATTTGTACATACCTCTTCACCTCTGTCCTATTAGCCAAAAAATTAGTCACACGGTCACACCTAGCTTCAGGGGAAGCTGGGAAATGTAGCCTTTATGCTGGGTAGACATGTGCCCAGTTAAAAATTTTTCTAATACTAAGGGATAGAATGGGTATTGGGAGACAGTCGTATACCACTCTATTCCCAACTCCCAGCATGCTGCGTGGTGCACCGTATATTGGCCGAATGAAGAAATGAGCTGAGCACTTATGTATCCATTTGCTAGGGCTGCCATTACAAAGTACTACAAACTGAGTGGCTTAAACAACAGAAATTTATTGTCTCACGGTTCTAGAGGAAGTCCAAGATGGAGGTGCCAGCAGTGTTGGTTCCTTCTTATTGCTGTGAGGGAAAGTCTGTTCCGTTCCTCTCTCCTAGCTTTGGTGGTACACTGACAATCTTTGGCCTCCCTTGGTTTGTAGACCCCTGCCTTTGTCTTTGCATGGTGTTTTCCCTGTGTGCGTGTCTCTGTGCCCTAAATTCCCCTTTTGATAAAGGATAGCATTCATATAGGATGAGGGTCCATCCTAATGATCTCATCTTAACAATTACATCTGCAAGGACCCTATATCCATAGAGGGTCACATTCCGAGGTACTAGCAATTCAGAATTCACAGGAGCTATGAATTTTGGGGGGACACCATTCAACACAATAAAAATGTGTAGGGTCTGTGAATTTTGAGGGGATCACAATTCAACACATAATAACTTGGGATAATTTCATCTACCATCACACAGTCTTTCCAAGGTACCTGGCATTTTGCTGCTCTGGGATGCCCCCGAGTGATACACCCTTTAGTTCCAGAGCAGTGTGCTGTAGCCTAGCCAGTCCCACTCTCCCAGCCCCGGAGGAGAAGTGTGTTCTGTGGAGGCACGGCAGGGCTTACCAAAGGCCTACAAAGGTACTGAGTGTTACTGCCCATTGGGAAGCTCCTTCATGGTATGACCGGGTCCCGGGAGCACTCCGGAAAAGTCAGTAGGGCCCATGCATTCAATTTAGCCCTTTGTAGTAAGTGGGAAGTGGCCGCTCTTGGCACCCTCCTGCGGCCCGCTGAGATCATCCTTAGCACTTGGCACGGGCCAGAAACAGCAGGGCCTGGTGTAGAGTCTTGAAGCCAGGCAGTCAGCTCAGCCCTCCCTCAGCGCTGTCCTCACTCCTCACACCTTTGGGGATAAAAAGCATCCCAAAAGGGATAAACTCCTCTCAGGTTGAATATAGTATTTTATTCATTTGTGCCATCCCTATAGCTCCCGTTGGTTAAAGTGGCTCTTGAGTAGAAACTCGATGACTTTTTCAAAGAGAAGAGACTGTTATAATCATCTTGTCAGGAGGGTTGCGATGTAATCATGCCCCAAAGCAGAAGAATTGGTAACTATGAAAGTTTTCCTGTAGTTTATTTTGGCAGCAGGTCCTGGGACCCTAGGAATGTGACAGTTCTGTTGGCTCTTGGCACCGAATGTCAGTAGTCTTTGAAAGCGTAGCTTCGGGAAAAACCCAGAGTTGCCAAATCATGACCCTGGCAAAAACAAGGGTTAAGAAATGGCTCATCTGATTTGTGTGAGAGGTGCTTAGTACTGCCTGATGAACCTGGGTGCCGCCCGTCACCCATGCATCCCACATAATGTGAACCAAAGCTCCTGGTCATGCTCATTGATCCCCAGTAATTGAGGGAGCAGCCCTCCTAAGCATTCACACGTTCTTGTTTGAAACACCCTCCCATCGAACTGGATCCATTTCCTCAACCCACATTCTGAGCCATGCTGGACCATGCCGCCTTCCCTCCATTCCTGCTCTGCCCACTCACATTGTCCTCCGAAGTAGGGACTCTGCTGGGGCCGCTGTCCGCCCATTGCAGGATGTTGGCCCAATCATTATTTCTCACTTAGAACATTCCTGTGGCTTCTGGAATATGAATTTGGGCGTGTATCCACTTCCCTAATGTTGCCTTTTTTAAAAGATTCCATCAGACACGTGTGGGGCAAATAGCATGTAGTCATTTCTTTGTGCCCCAAGTCTTAGGCCCTTTGATTTAGATGACCAAGCCCCCACGCCCAAATAGGGAGGCTGCTGCATGGCACAGGCCTACATCAGTGCTTCGCCAAGCCTGGCACCTAGACTCCCAAGGAGCTCATGATTTGGAAACTCAGAAAGGGAAGCCACATCAGGCTTGGGGGAAAGGGGGCATGTGGGAGCATTTCTCAGCCATCCTGCAAGTGGCTGATGTAGGCAAGGAGTCAACGGAAGCACACTTAGCAGCATCTTTTGCCCCGGCTACCATTCTGGTGTGAAAGTACGGTATTTATTATGGCCAAACTAAGGGTGGGGTGGGGTGTTGCATAGACTGTTCCCGTCGGATTCCCCTGGATTTCTATGCTTTGGTTTTTATGGCTGCTCAGATTTCTCCAGTGGGAGCATAGAGGTCACTCCATACAGAGATCCTCACCCTTGTAGCAATCTCTGTCCCACATATGTATCAGTTCAAAGCATTACTGTTTTCATCTCTCTGCCGTGAGTTGTAGAATTAGGCGCATCCATCCCTTGATTTTCAGACTTCCGCTTGACTGTTAATAACAGATTCCATTCATGGAGGAGTAATTGAGAAGAGCAGCCCGAATGACACGGCTTTGCCACCCACAGGAGGAAACAAGGGAAAGCCTTGCTCTGAAATCCCTTGGAGGGTCTGCAGTTGGGCACCTGTTCTGCCGCATCTGATGGGCTCATTTGCGGCGCAGCCTTACCTATGAGAAAGATCTCACAGGACAGAGTTCTCTGTTCTAACCTTTTTGTTAATTTTATCTTTTTTCTCCTTTGCTCATTTTTCATGTTCGTTTATCTATACAGTAGGTATAATTTTTTTTCATATCTCAAGAGTGCTCAAGTCCATTGTAGAAAAATTAGAAAATGCAGTTAAGAAAAATAAAATTCTTTTTACACAACATGCTGCCACCTAGGGAAAACAGTCCGTGAACATTCCATTCCCCGTGTTTTTAGGCACTTTTTTTTTTTTTTAAGCTTGCATTTGCACTTAACACTATTTGGGAGTAGCTTTATGTCTGTAAAAATTCATCACTAGACAGCTGGATGGAAGAATCGCGATGTATTTAGACAGCCACACATTACTGGTCATTTAGTTGATTTCCAGTTTTCAATTTTTAGAATCAACAGTTGTGGTCAAATACTTGCACCCATTCTCAATTGTTTTCTTAGGACAAATTCCCAAATGTGGACTTGCTGAGTCAGAATAATAAACATACATCCTCTCTAACTTGGTATTGTAAAAACTTTAGATGTACGTACCACACAGACAAAATACTCCAGCGAGCCCCTGTGCACCCATTCAACAATTGTAGCTTCTGGTCAGTGTGTACTCCCACCCACTGCCCCTCGTCCCTGTGTGATTCAGGAACAGATCCGAGACATTATGCCAGAAAGATTCATTTCTATCAAATAGCACAGGTATTTGAAAATGGGAGAGGAAAAGTGAACCGTTAGAAAAAAAAATAAGAAGTTAACATCTTGTCCACATTACCCACTGCGATGTTTGGGCCCTTTCCATTTTCCCTGCCGTATGTGGGCTCAGGACTCTCCATTTGTCTTCGGATTGCTGAAGCAATCTGGTAACCAGCCTCCTTTCTCTCCCTCTGGATAGGTGTAGACATTTACAAGCCATTTTGTGTCTTGCCAAATTGCCCTCTAGAAAGGCTAATCAAATTTATACTTGCACCAGAATCATAGAGGAGTGTCCATGCTGGTGGTTAACATTTTGGATCTTTTCTTTTCCTTTCCTTTCCTTTCTTTTCTTTTTCCCCCTCTTTCCTTCCCCCTTCTTCCTTTCTTCTTTCTTCATGAATTTTTAGACCCCGAAACAAGAATCATATCCTTGTTTTAATTAGAACTTATTTGGTTATTAGTGAGCTTAAAGCTCCCCCACCCCCACCATTTCTATATGAACAGTTGTATTTCCTCTTTGTGAATTGCCTTTTACTAATTTTTCTATTAGGATGATTGTCTTTTAAAAATTGTGTTCATTTTATGTTAATGTCGTAGCGTTGTGCTTTTGTCAATGAATTGCTGTGAAGACTTGTTTGGACTAAGGTAACACATACTATACTCATGGGAAAGAATACGTGTGTTTTATAAAGCTAACAGCTCAATGTAGCAGTCATTAACAATCCGAAGGACAGGTATGGAGTGAGGCGCGCCAGTGTGGGGCGGCGGGTCTAGGCAGGACCGAGGGGGAGTTTTACAGGTCATTTAATCTTCAGTCTGAGACACCCACAAGGCAGGTAAAGCAGGTAAAGCAGGTATCATTCCCACTTCACAATGGCTTGTGCAAGGGCACACCTTCATATCTTCCAAACCCCAGTCTAGGGATTTTTCTACCATATCACAAATGATCTGTGCATTTATTTGTGGAAGGCAAATAAAGCATTAAAATATAACAAACATTAGTGATTATAAAAAACTCTTTTTTTCCCCTATAGCATGAAGGCCCAGGACCGGGTCATTACGACTTGAAAATACCTCCAGTAAATTCTGTTACTTCCTGTTTTCAATCCAAAGTACCTCGGTTCCTGCCCACTTGTTCTGTGAGTACTCTAAAAAGATGATGGTTGTAGGTTTTGTGACTGGGGTGGGGAGGGCAGTGGGGGTTGGGTTAGAGTTCTAGACAATTCTAGTGTGTATATATGTATCTAATTGCTTGTCGAGGTGGGAAAGAGCACAGAGCTCAAAAATCTGGCAAGCCCCCAGCCCGTTTCAGGCTCAGAGTGACTCCAGACCCAAAGGTGGTGGCAGACTTTTGGGTCCAGTTGACAACATCCAGCATAGTAATTAGCCATCAGTGTTATGACCTGGGTGCTCTGTGGGAAAACATGCTTAATGAACTGAGGCAAGCAGTGGGCAGTGGCTGGCCCCATCCATCTGCTGTTCTTTGTGTATGTGGCTTTCAGGGGTGTGTGTGTGGCTTCAGAGCAGAAACATTATTATTGGACCAAAGGGGACCATTAAGGCATGAGCCACCATCCTGCCCCCAAGAACTCAGGATAGACAGCAAAGGGGGTCAAGTCCCTGGAGAGACACAGGTACATCAGGGGAGCACTTGAGCCTCAGAGGCCTAGAGAGGACCAAGAAAAATTGCAAAAGCACAACATGGAGAACAGTGGCTATTTTTGTTAAAAAAAAAAAAATGCTGACAGTTTTCATTCCCATGGCCTTGTTGTTCCCAGTCTGCACCCCAGTTTGAGAGTCCCCAGAACTCACTGGTATGTAACCTTATTTGAGGTGGCTGGGGAGACAGAAATACAAGTTCTGCCTGTGAGAAAATGGGCCCATCCTGGGGGTTCAAGGAAGGGTGGCTGTCCCAGGCCGGCGTCTTGAGGATCTCACTCCAGAGCTACCAACTCTGGTGGTGGGTAGTGTGGTCTTCATCTGGAGGAATACTGGGGAGTCCCTGTTGGTGAAATTAAAAACAGACCCAACAGCAGGAGTTGGTGAGTCCCTCCCACAGATCCTCGCACCCTAGTGGCATTAGCACGATCCAGACACAGATTTCTGTCCAAGCTTACAGGGCTGGGCATCCTCGGGAAGTTGGAGTTATGCTAACCAAACTCCCAGGAAGCTGATAGAGAAGCCAGAAGTTGTAGCTTAAAGTAATTTACAAGTGTCCAGCAAGGGGACTGGTGTGTGGAGCCACTTGCTCTATGGGGTGTCTCCCCTTATAAGAAACTCTTCATCGGAGCCCAAGGACAATCCAAAGTTTGCTCAGTGACAGTGAAATCAGGGCCGGGGGATGGAGCCGGATGTTCTCAAGGTCTGAGAACCACCACTGGTAGCCTCCTGAGGGGTAGCCTTGTGGGACCGAGGCCCACAGACCTCCTGTTCTGTGGGCTGGCTTTCCAGGACTCCACATGCATGTTCCTTCCTCATTAATAGCACTAATAAAGGCTTCAGCTTCCTTTGACGTCTGGCCAGGACTTGATTAGATTTCCAGGGTGCTCCTCCGCTTTTGGCAAGGGAAACATCCTGTCATTTACAGCAGCTTTGGCAGGCAGCTGACTTCATCCACTCTGGGCTGACCACTCGGTCCCACTCTCAGGGTAATCCTATTTCTACCCTCTCCGTCTGCCGGAGAGATAACACACTGCAAAGAAGGATGGAAATGAGAAGCCCATGATAATAGGGAATAATACCAGCGCCGGTAGCTAATGTGCCGAGCTGTGTCTGCCAGCCTGGGGCTCTCTGTCCGGGAGGGCCTCCAGCAAGCCTCATTGCCTCATCTGTTGGGTGAGGCTGAGGAGGCCCAGGGCCCGGGGTCACACCAAGCCATTGGCGGTGGGGCGGTCAAAACCCTTCCCTGAGCCACACACTCAGACACCGATGCTTCAACAGACCCAAGATAAAATCCCTTTGGGCTTCAAGAACATGTACGTGCCCCCCAGCGTGGGAAATGCTGACCTAAGAAATCGAAGTCTTTGAGTCTATTAAAATGACATTCAGTTGAATTTGATCACTGTAGAAGCTTCATTGACATCACTGGCAAATTTTTTCAAGAATTTCATCCAAAGGAAAACATGACTTTTAAAAATGGGAACTCATAGATCCCTTGAGACTACTTTGGACCCTGAGGTCCCTTGAGGTACAGAAACCTGAGTTGAGGCTTTTGAAGTCAATCACCCAGGTTCAGAATCCATTTTCTGCAACCCCTTACCACTAGACTAGCCACTGAGGTGGCTAGAGGGGAGGAGAGTGGCGTTCCCAGGGACAGGAGCTGTCTGGGCAGAGTGCCCACTGAGAAAGTGTGCCTCGAGGGGCGGCTGGGATGTGAGCCCGCTGCCCCGCAGGCCTAGGCCAGAGTTTGCTCGTCGGCCCTTCTCGTGGCACCTCTGGAACCCTGCGGAAAGCCGCGGACAGGAGCAGGCCTCGGCTCCAAGGACGTGCTCCAAGTCGAGGGTGCCCTAGGCCACAGCGCGCTCAGGCGTGGCCCTTGTCCTTGCCAGTCACGGCTGAGCCCACGGCCGGGCTCAGGGGGCTCCAGAGCGTTGGTGTCCCGGTCTCATCAGTCCCTGTTTTCTGTTCTGTTTTCAGAAAACCCCCGGCCCAGGAGCATACAAGTCTTCAGTGCAATTCCCCAAGCAGGCCCCCACCGTAGCCAAAATGGGCCGAGAGAATAGCCTTTTCTTCAACAACACAATTGGCTTTTAAAATAAAGCCATCTTGGCCCTAAGCTGTTTTGAGTTTAGCACGTTCTTCTGTTTCGAAAATTCTATTTTCTGTCCTTTAGGATTGTTTAAACTACGGAACATCATCAACTGCCCAGGTGACCCTCCTGCCTGCCTCTCTGGAACAGTCCCAGCATAATTTCCAGTTCACTCTCGAAAGTGTCCTGGTTTGAATAATAAACTGGGCTCTCTCTGTTTATTGTCAAAGGATGTGTTCCAAGACACTGCCCCCGGGCTGCTCTTGGGGCAACTTGCACAGGCCCTGGTAATGTCCGGGCTGTGCTCTACGTGGCCATGGGCTCTCCAGCTGGGCCCCAACTGCATGAGGGCCATAATGCCTCCCAGCCTCATGGAGGAGTCCTTGGGGGTCAGCCTTCAAGGCCAAGCTGAGTGTGCCAGGATCCCGGCAGGTGGTTCTTTCTCTCTCTCAATTCCCTGGAAAGAATAATATTGATTCAACCCAATGGGTGTTTGTGGTTTTAAGTCAACAAAAATATTTGAGTGTCTGTGCCAGGTGCGTGCTGGGGTTGAGGAGTGTGTGTGTGTGTTGGGGGGCGGGGGATGAATAAGGCATGTGACTGAGTTTGGCGAGGGTTGTAGGGGAGACAGGCCAGAAAGGATATTTGGAGTAGTCCCTGGCTCCAGGAAGTCTTTGAAAGCTGTGCCATGTGGCTCCTTCCAGTCTCCTGTGTCTGAAGCTCAGGGGCTGCCCTCACATGATGGCAGTTCTGCTGGGAAGACAGGCCCTCGTGTCAGGAAGCTGTGAAGTCACTGCTCCTGGTTCGCAAAGGAGACCACAGGCAGGCAGAGCAGGGATGAGGCCGCACGGCCATGAGCGGGGAACGACAGCCGCATGCAAGGGGCCTGGAGGCTGAGATGCACAGAAAGGAGAGGGAGGAAGGTCAAGGGCAAGGCCCCTGTGTGGGTGAATAGCAGGAATAAACATTTGCTGGAGGGGGACGGAGTGGGCCTGGTCCAACGAGGTGGGGGTGCCATGAAGGTGGGGGTGCCATGAGAGTGGGAGGGAGTTGGGCAGGGCTTGGTCAGAAGCCGGGGCCCCAGGCAGCCCTGCATGCGGGGAAGACCTGCTCAGGGAGCCCCAGCTAGACACACCCCCACGCATGACAGCGGGTATCTGGTTGGAGAGATTTCAGGATCATTAATAAATGAAGGGGATCTTTTTTTTTTAATTAAAAAAAACTAATATAAATGCTTACATTTTGTGGTTTTTTTAAAAAGATTTTATTTATTTGATAGAGACAGCGAGAGAGGGAACACAAGCAGGGGGAGTGGGAGAGGGAGAAGCAGGCTCAGGGAGCCCCACACGGGGCCCGATCCCAGGACCCTGGGATCATGACCGGAGCCGAAGGCAGATGCCCAATGGACTGAGCCACCCAGGTGCCCCTATTTTGTTGTATTTTAAAAAGGGAACCATGCCCCCATCTCTCTTCCCTAGCCTTACATAATTATAAGCCTTATAAAAGGGGTGTTGGAGGCAAGAAAAGGAAGGTTGTCATCTCAGTGAATTTATTCAAGTTTCTCATTTGTTGGTGAAACTCCCCGTGTTGTGTTCTTTCAGAATAGAGAAGAGCTACTTGGAAGATCAGACGTGTCTCCGGGGGGGTGGCTGATCTTGTCCCACTTTGATCAGAAGATGGCTGCAGGGCGGCTAGTTCCAAATTTTATTCTCCAAGTGGGTCAGAGTCCCCTGCAGGGTCAGAAAGTAACAGCGGGCAGTTCTGAGAGGGGGTTTTCTCTAGGAAGCGGTGGCTCAGGTTGCCCCTGGTGCTCAGGGAAAGCGGTTGGTTCTAGAAAGCGAGAGAGGCAAGAGGTGGTCACGTCTGTCTGGGGGCTCGTGGATGGAAAGTGAGAGGAACCTCTCATACCAGCAAGAGGTGTAAGTACGTAGGGGTACCTCCCTGACAGAGTGGGAGCCGGGGCTGCCTCGGTCTCCCCGCTGCTTCTCTCTCAAGCCTGCTTCTGTTCCCTTGCAGGGCCAACCTTTGCTGTCTCTTCACGTGTATAAGACCTATGTGGCCACTCTACCCCCTCCTCACTTCACTTCCCAAGCCAACACGCTGAAAAGAATGTCAGCAGCCCCTCTTTGTTCCAGGATCTGGTTCCCAGGGGAGAGACTCCAGCTGGCCAGCTTGGATCAGGGTCCGCCCCTGGGCCCTTCAGCTGTGGCCAAGAGGGTCGGGGACCCTTGGTGTGGACACAGCTGAGGGGCCCAGCTGTACGGAGTGAGTGTAATTGGGGTGGAGGGCAGTTCTTTGGATTCTAGAAGGGAATGAAGACGCTTTGAGAATAAGGAAGGGAGGGGGTCTTTACCCGCCTGCTGGGAGGTGGTTGGAGAGGCTTACAGAGACTTCCCCTGGAGGTAAAACCACTGGAGTACATTCTGCAGGGCCATCTGGACCCCCTTGTGTTTCGTTTTCATTCGCCAGGCTTTGCCTTTGGCTCCCGTGACTGTCTGTCTTTCTGGAGCTGGGGCTACCTCAGCCCGGCCTGCCTTACCAGTCTTGCCATCTGCCTGTAAAGCAACACTCACCCTCCTTGGTGATTCTAGATGGTAAGACAGTGACTCCGACCTGGGATATTAGCAGGGGGGCTGGTGGGGACAAGGTGGTGAGAAAGGCAATGTTTTACTTCTTTGGCGTATTCCAGTTTGTTTGTTTATTTATTTATTTATTGAGAGAGAATGGTAGAGAGAGAGCATGAGAGAGGGAGGAAGGTCAGAGGGAGAAGCAGACCCCCCGCTGAGCAGGGAGCCTGATGCGGGACTCGATCTGGGGACTCCGGGATCATGACCCGAGCCGAAGGCAGTCGCTCAACCACCTGAGCCACCCAGGCGCCCGTATTCCAGTATTTTTTACAGTATTTCCTACAAGGAGGCAGAGGCTTTCCCAAAGAGACCAGAGGAACTCTGGATGGCTTTTTCCTGCCACAAGCCCCCAAACTGAGACAGTATCTGAAGAGCAGGGCCTCCTCCTGTTCTTTCCAAGATGGAGAGACTGGACAGACCTGGGTTGACTTTGAGCTTCAGCTCTGAGATTGGGATATTCACACCTAGCAACGAGGGCTGCTGTGTGCATCAAATGACATGTCCAGAAGGGCTTAGAAAAGCCCTAGAGCGCCGCGGAGGGAAGGGACCGTGGTGCCTGCCCTAAGCCCCTTGTCCCTCCCCCATCGACTGTTGTGACACAGCTTCTCGAGGCCCCTGTGGTGGCATGCCTGACCATCCTCTGTTCCTCTCCCCTCCCACCCACCCACCCGCAACTGCCCTCTGAATCTGGCTTCAACCAGAGGGCACGGCTCTTCGTGGCTGCAAATATCTTCTACCGTTTCCATGTGAAATTCTCTCTCCATTAAGTCAGAGCATGTCAGAAGTCACAGCACTGGTGGGGACAGCTTGTCCTCCCCTGTCTGCTCTCTTTCCCTTATTCCTCACCCCTACTGCTCTCTGAACCTACAGGGGACACCTTACAGACCTGGAGGCCAAGGGCCACAGGTTGCTTGGGAGCCAGGCCCCGCCTCCAGCATCATCTCTCACCTGCTTCATGCCACTGACCTCTGCAGCACAGAGCCACCTGGACTCAGGGCCCCAGGCCTGGATTATTTTGAAAGCCCTGTTCTCTTGAAAACATAGTTCAAAATCTGTAAGTTCAGAATCAGTGGTTCTAAGCTGCATTTTAGAATCCCCTAGGGAACCTTTAAAAAAAATCTTGGTGCTGGGCAGCTCCCAGACAGATCACATGAAACTCTCTGGGGGTAGGACTTAGGCCCAGTATTTTTTTTTTTTTTAGGATTTTTTTATTTTATTTGTTTGACAGAGAGAGAGCACAAGTAGGCAGAGAGGCAGGCAGAGGGAGAGGGAGAGGGAGAAGCAGGCTCTCTGCTGAGCAGGGAGCCCGACGTGGGGCTCCATCCCAGGACCCCGGGATCATGACCTGAGCCTAAGGCAGCCGCTTAACCGAGCCACCCAGGCGCCCCTAGGCCCAGTACTTTTTTTTTTAAATACTTCCCCCCTCCCCCCCGCCGCTGACGCCAGGTGACTCTGATGAGCGGCCCAAGTTGAGGACTACTGCTAAGAGGGGATGAAGGCACCATCACCAATAACTCTGTGCGGGGCAAGGGTAGTTTTCCCAACCCTAGAGGTTTAAGGGGAAGAGAGCGCCAGCTATGAAGAAGAGATTGACCCATATTAGCATCTGGCGGAGGCCTGAGGGAAGAGAATGGCACGGGGCTGGTCATTCTGGGTGAAACTAGTACCTGGAGTGTCATTAGGTAGAGCTTGTCCTGGGTAGAAAGGACCACAGGAGCCTTGCACCCAGGCACGTCTCACCAGCCCGACTCTTCGGCGGGGCTCCTCACAGACCTTTGGTTTTGGCCAAGGGCAAGGCTGCAGGCATGCAGAGCCTGTGGGGCCCAAAGGGCGGGATTCGGGCTCTAGATTCAGGACCACAGGGGCTGGGTGGGCTTGTGGGGACCAGTGCCAGAGACGCGGAGCCTGGCCCGGCTTACCTGCAGCCTCCCCAGAGAAGAGACAACCCGGATGGCAGGAGGAGCCAAGTCTGCACCCGTGGAGGCTGGGAGGTTGGGTGTGGTGAGTTAGCAAGGGAGGCGAGAGAGCTGAGACACAGAAGTTGGGAAGGAGGGGTAGCCAGAGATAGGGAAGGCGCAGGGGGTGGACACGTGGAGAATCATCTCCCAGTGGGTGCTTCTCGTGGCCTTGTGAACCATACCCTTAGCCAGATCAGTGCCCAGGAAAAGGTGTTACCCTTCTAGAGAGTTGTAGGGGCTCAGAGAGGCCCAACCAGCAGCCCGGGAGGTAGCGACGTGGCTGCTTTGGGTGGGAATGTGGCTTAGTACCTGAGAACTGCAGGCAGGATGGTGGGCTCAGGCCCCCCGACGCTGCATTTCTGGTCAGCAGAGCAGGCTAGGCAGGGACAGGAGGCAGGGATTGACCAGGCATTCCATTCAGTTCACCCCGGTGGGACGGAGAGGCCCGGGACGGGGGCAGGGTGGGACAGCAAGGCAGTGTGCTGAGAGATGTTTGGGTCGCAGATGGAGCTCAGGCTGGCCACTGCTCCCTCGTCCTTTTTCCGAAGTCCCAGAGCTCAGAGGTCCTGCCTGGCAACTGAGGGCCATCAAGGAGAAAGGAAGATGCTGGAGATTCCCGTGTTCAACAGGGCCGGAGGAGACACGTGGAAACATGCCAGGCAGGGTCACGCCCGTTGAGGCTTCGAATCCCCACCCCCTCCCGGGCTGGGCATGGGAGCTGGACCGCACAGTACCCCTGAGCCCATGTGCCCAACCCTGGACCTGGGGGAGCCTTCACCAAGCTGTTTACATTAGTTTCCTGTGCCTTTTCCCGTAGACTTTGTTGCTTCAAACAACACAGACTTACTGTCTTATGGTTCTGGAGGTGAGACGTCTCCACATCAGTCTCACTGGGCTCAAGTCAGGGTGTTGGCAAGGTTGGTTCCCTTCAGAGGAGGCTCTGGGGGAAAAATCTGTGTCCTTGTCTTTTTCAGTTTCTAGAGACCACCCACCTTCCTTTGCTCATGGCTTCTTCCTCAAATTTTACTCCAAACTCCTGTTCCCAGCACGCCCACTCCTGACTCTGACCCTCCTGCTTTCCTCTTGTAAGGATCCCTGTGATTGTATCAGCTTCACCTGGATAATCCAGACACTGTCCCCTTCTCAGGATCCTTAACTTAATCATGTTTGCAAAGTCCCTTTACCACGGAGGAGAATAGGGTACCTGGCTCAGTCCATAGAGCATAGGGCTCTTGATCTTGGGGTCGCGAATTCAAGCCCCACGTTGGGTGTAGGGATTGCTTAAATAAATAAACTTAAAGAAAATCTTAAAAACAAACAAACAAACCTGTAGGAGAACATATTCCCAGGTCCTGGGGATTAGGACACAGACACCTTTGTGGGGGACGTTATTCCTGCCTTCACACCGTCTGTCTAACCTGTAGCTGGGATAGGGAGGGAGGCATCCTTCTGCCGGAAGTACTCCCCGCACCCCACCCTTGGTGTGCTAACCCCAAGCACCCTCTCCCGTCTTCCCGAGGCTGGTTGGGTGCCTCTCATAAATGCCCCGGCAGTTCCCAAATACTGGCCCGAGGCCAACGTTGGACTGTGGGCTCCTACTGGGGCATCAGTGAATTTCCCAGTGCCTGGAACAGCGCTAGCACATAGTAGATGCTCACTGAATACTACATGTGCTCCAAGATACACAATTATCCTTTAGGAAACGGACAAGTTTTGTATAAAATATGTTATGGAAGTTCCTTTGAGTATTTTGGACCACAAAGAATTATTTAGTGAATGGCTGTTAGCCTGAATAGCCTTAGATGTTGCTGGTGTTGGGTGCTGACAGAAGTCATCTGATGAAATAAGTTTTTAAAAAAGAGGAGGTAAAGAAATTGAGTACTGAGTTAGAAGTCCTTCCTGGAGGTATGATCGTAAGGTTGCAGGTGTTAGACATTATAAACAAGCTCTCGCTAGATCACTTAAGAGGTAATTGTGTTAAAAGTTGCATTATGGGAAGTGGGGTGGGCAGAGGGGGTGGTCTCCCCTTAGTGTTTTACAGAAGGTACTTCTAGCTCCAGATAAAATTTCCAGTGGCCACATTATTCCAGGATTTTAAAAGCGCCCTATCTTTTTTTATTGTTTTAATTTTAGTATAGTTAACGTACAGTGTTTATGTTAGTTTCAGGTATAGTAAAAGTACCCTGCCTTAAATAACTTACATGGAAATGAAAATGAAGCGTCTGGAAAATTGTGTCCAATGACCCACATATCTACAGTGTAGGTGAAGATCATAATGGTGAAGATGCATATTTCTATACTAATTTATAGAGTAGGATTAAATACACGTGTAACTTTATTAAGAAGATAAAATGGATTGGGCCCAACTGCAGGCCCGTGAGCAGCCATAGGAGACTCAGGAGGCCTGTGGCCCTTTGCGGAAACCCTGCCTTAGCCACCCCCAGGATAAAGCGCTGGGATGGCATGGGGGTCAGGTGAGAGGGAAGGCTAAGGTCAGCCTGTGGGTGGGGACAAGGTGGCCTTGCTCTGCATTTGCACCCCAAGCCTCCCAGGGGCAGAAGAGCCTCCCTAGAGCCCAGCTGGTCCCATGCATGAGGCTGCTAGGGGCAACCCTAGCAAAGAGTAGGCGTAGCTGAGGCCAAGTGTGGGGGATGCGGGGGCTGCACTCAGGAGGAATAACCCAACTGGGCCTGTGCCTGCCTGGGTGTTCTGACAAAGTGTAAGGGTCCCCTAAGAGGATGGTGGGAGGTGGGTAGTGGGGAAGGAAGGAGAGATACTTCGGGAAGGTGTGGGAATTGGGTCCTGAAGAATGAGGGGCATGGAGTGAGCCCCAACAGGAATTCGGGGAAGAGGCCCTTCAGGGGTGGGTCTTTGAGGCCACAGGAAATCTGGCAGAGGCATAGGAGGAAGAAAAAGGGAGGAGGAGAAAGAAAGAGCAAGGCCCCAGGAGAGTGCTGCTCCCAGCTGAGAAAAGAAGCTGTCTGGCTGCAGGATGGTGCCCTGGCCCCAGCCCAGCCCAGCCTCCGTGGGCACACCCCCGGCTTGCATTGGGCCAGGCCCCTGAAGCCCCTGCACTCTTGGCGGGTGCTCTCAGGGTTGAGGGGGGAGTGTGAGCCATATGGGCGGCCACCACCCATAGCCACTGAGCCCTGGGCCTTGCTGGGGAATGGGGTAGTGAGCTGTGGGCCCCTGGGCGGAAGACCAGAGTGCGAGGGAACCTGGAACAGGTTTTTGGCCTGTTCCTCTGGGCCCCAGGCCGAAGCATTTGAGATCACAGTTACAGATGGGCAGTCTTGACCTCAGAGTCAGGCTGCAAGGGCTAGAAAGTTTGCTCTGGAGAGAACGGAGCTCTAGGGCCTCTACCATCTTTTGGCCCCTGGGAGAGGGGGCGTCTCTCTTCTTTTAATCTGAGAGCTCTGTCTTTGCGGAAATTCACCTGCTCCTAACTTCCTGCCCCTAGCAACCTGCTGCCCTCCTTCCGTCTGCCCCACGGCTTCTGCTCTTTCCAGCTTCTGCTCCATCACCGGCTGCTTCCCCCATCCTCGGTGCCACATTCCTGCCTCAGAGGCCAGACCCTCGGCGGACTTTAGCGATGTCACTGTCACGAAAGGCAAAGAGAGGCAAAAGGAAACGAGAGAGATAGGACAACCAAGTGGAGTGCGTGCTCTGGGGCTGGAGGAAAGCAGCGCTCCAAAGAGCACGAGCGACCAACTGGCGTATGGATGGGATGGGGGATAAAATAGCGGGTCAGTGTTAAATCTCCTCATTTGTTAACCGTGCTGTGCTTACCTAAGACAATGACCTTTGTTCTTTGCAAACACACTGAAGTATTAAGGGGTAGAGGGGCATGATTTAAGCAACCTATGCTCAGACGGTTCAGAAAAAAAAATAAGTAACAATACATGTTTTTATGTTTTTTTTTTAAAGATTTTATTTATTTATTCGAGAGAGAGACAATGAGAGATAGAGACCACGAGAGGGAAGAGGGTCAGAGGGAGAAGCAGACTCCCCGCCGACCAGGGAGCCCGATGCGAGACTCGATCCCAGGACCCCGGGATCATGACCTGAGCCGAAGGCAGTCGCTTAACCAACTGAGCCACCCCAGGCGCCCACAATACGTGTTTTTAAAAGAAGTCCCCAAATGGGGGCGCCTGGGTGGCTCAGTCGTTGGGCGTCTGCCTTTGGCTCAGGTCATGATCCCGGGGTCCTGGGATCGAGTCTCGCATCGGGCTCCCTGGTCGGTGGGCAGCCTGCTTCTCCCTCTCCCTCTCCCTCTATCTACCCTTCCCCCCTGCTCTCATGTTCTCTCTCTCCCTCTCTCAAATAAATAAAATCTTTTTAAAAAAGTCCACAATGACAGTTAAGGGAGGAAGAGAATAAGAGGGGGAGAGAGTGAGAGAGAACAGGAGAACGGTGACAGCACCAGACTGTGGGCCCGTCCACAGATGAGGAGCCTGGGTGGTGGAGCCCACACATGGTCCCGTCAGCCGGCAGGCAGGGCAGTGGCGTCACAGGGCCCAACACACAGCTCCTGTGGTGAGCCTGTCATGTTTCCGGGCTGCCTGGCATCTTCTGAACCCCCCTGGTAGTTGGGGACCTTCCAGCCTCTTGAGTGACCTTCGCTTAAGGCGTGTCCTCTACGGCCGCAGCCCTGAGCATCACCCATTCCTCCTCACCGAAGCCGGGGCCCAGGCCTCCAGGCAGTGGGGTGTCACTGCGGCACCCCTGGACCTGTGTGTCGCCCCCCAGTGATGTGTGTTCCCGTGCACCGCAGAGGGGTCAGGGCGCTGCCACGGGGCGGGCACTTACGTTGGCTCTCGCCAGGGCCGGCGAGTGGGTGCTGTGCCGGGTCCTCGGAGAGGGGGGGCTGTGGCCGGCGCGGGCTGTCAGCCAGGACCTAGGTTCTCAGGCACCGTGACCTCTCCACTTTCATGGGGACCAAGCCCACCTGCCAGGGCTGTTGACTACCAAAGGGGCAACGTGACAAGCATGTACATTGTGGAGCGCAGGCAGAACACTGCTAAAGGCTGCCCCCTCCATGCTACAAGATGAGCCAGTTTGCGGGAGAGCTGTGCCTCGGAGCCCGGGCTGGCTGCAGATTTCCGTCAGAGAAGCCAGATTGTGGCTGCTTTTGCCCCAGGTCCATGCCCTGCAGTTACTGCTCTCGGGCCCTGGAAGCTCCCCCTTGTCTCTCTCCTGGAGGTACCTCCAGTGGTCTCTGTCCTTTGTAACTGTTAAGAGTCTGATAAAAACTACAAGGAGTTTCTGGCGGGGGACAGACAGTATACTGTCTCCATCACTGCCTTCCTGGCCTCCACATCCTTCAGATCAGTCTCCTGGGGGCTGGTCCCACAGGTCGCTTGTGTGTGAGGCCCCCTGATTATGGGCTGCCGTCAAGGGCTGGCAGCGTGGGCGTTGGGGGGGGGGGGGGTTCGTTTAGCTGGAAGCTTCTCAAGGCCCAGAAATATTTGCATGGTGATGACATCTGAGTGCCCAGTGGGGGAGCGAATGCAACAATGAGCACTTTGGTATCAGGAGTCTGGGTGTTGGTGGCTGAAATTCCATTCATATTTATGCCTGTAGATAAACACTATTAATACTGAAGGGCTGTGTCCTAGAGCGTGCCGGGGCGGAGGGGAGGGTGCTGGAGGTCCATGGGGGCGACAGTGCAACCCTGAGTCTTGTCCCCAGACCCCAGCCCTTGTTCCGGCACCATGGATCGGACACGGGGTGTTGTGAACAAGGGGTGTCTGCAGACGGGAACTGGGAGGTCAGGAAACGCCTGGGTCTCCCCTACTGCCTGACTCTCCAACATCTGACCAAGGTCAGCTCGTGTCTGGAGTAGGAAGGCCTCCCCCTCCCTTCCTCCATTCACTTCTTTGTAGGATGAGCACACCATGTGACACCACCTATGGCCTCAGGCAGTCTTTAATTGTCACTGCAAGGGTCCTTGAGCTGGGGGTCAGGGTGAGAAAGAAGACGGAGTGTGTTTTCCCAAAGCATCACAGTGAAAGGGAAGCTGGGCCCCCACCAGCTCCAAAAAGGGCCCTTCCTCCCTGGAACAGCAAGGCCATCCCCCCAAGAATAGGGCTGAGGGTGGGGGTAGAGGCAGACAGACCCCCGAGAGACCGTGGGAGTGGGAAGTTCTTGCGGGGGGCCAGGCCAAGCCCTCGGGGAAGCCTCTAGAGCAGCTCTCTTCCAAGTGGGTAGGGCTGCAGCTCTGGGGGTGCACCCAATGATCCCTTTGGGCACACGAAGGAAACAGCTTCTATGTACACTTTCAGTCATCCTTCAAACTTGTGATGCCTGTTCATATGATATGGATACGAGGCGGCTGATCAGGATGCAGGTGGCGGGCATCCTCACCACGCAGCTCCCCCCGCTGCCTCCTTCCGCCCACCTCTGGGCTTCAGCACCTGCCTAACCCTCTCTGCTCCACCCCCTCCCCCACTCCCACCAGTCTGTTCCTGGGCCCCTTCCTCCTTCCCACCCCTCCCCACTTGTGGACCCTGCCCCAGTGACTTCTCAGGCCTCTCTTCCTGCACCGCTCCCTCCTCACTAGGCGCTCAAGGCCTGTTCTGGGGTACCTGCTGGAGGAAATGAACACGCCGTATTCCTTCCAAGGGTCTCTTTATTCAAGACCTTTATTTCAAACTGCCCACAACTTGGCCCAACCCTCTGAGGCTTCCTCCGGAGGAATGCTGCCAGCCGAAATGCACTCGGTGCCTGTGCTCTTCCCAGTAACTGACTACCAATCTTTGGGCACCCCGAGGCAAATCAACGGCATTTGCTTTTCTCGTTTAGTTTTTCTCTAACAGAATTTCAGAATAAAAATAGATCTTTATCAGCTATCTATATTTATACACACACACATCGAGGCAGAGATCCTTCCGCCAAGCGGTGAAGGATCTGGTGTCTTCTGCAGTGTCCCTTGCGATGTGGGAAGGCCAGGAGGGGGGCAGGCCCTCTCTGGGAGGCACCCGGGGGGCGCACAGTGCTGAGCCAGTGTGGCCGAGGAGGGTGGGTCTCCAACAGCCCCTTCTCCCTGAGGAGCAGACTGGGCAATGACGAGCCAGGGCAGCCCTCACCCGGTCTCTCCGCACACCTTAAGAGGAGAGAGACGTACCAGATGGAGCTTTAAAACTAAAACCCAAAGTGCAGATAAAAAAGGAATTCCCTGATAAGGCCCCCCACCAGGGGGTGGGGGTGGAATAACTTCTTGGGGAGAATTCCAAGAGCATCATGCAGCAGGGCTAGGGGAACCATCAGGGAAGATACCCACCCACCAGCCCCAGGTCCCCTGCTGACAGGGATCTGCTCTGTCCCCTCCACTGGTCTCCAACCACAGTCCCCACTGGGCCTCAGGCAAGGCGGGGGGGGGGGGGGACCAAATGGCCTGTAGTGGAAATGGGCTGTGGGTGGTGAGAAGTACTGGGGTCAGTCCCAGAGACTGCCCATCTGCATATTATTAGCCCCAGAGGGTCCTGCATTGTACCCATTGCCCAGAAACATAAGGCCTGAAGGAGTATGTTGATGCAAGGTGTGAGGTTGATGCACGGTCCTGCTGCCATGTTTGTATCCTAGGGTCTACAGCCTCGGGCCTAAGGAGGCCGCTTGGGCTGGTGCATAGTTCCATAAAGATGAGTATGGCAGAAATGAGAGGGGAGTTGGGCTGGTGCTCACTGCCCCTGGCCAGGCACCAGAGGCCCCAAAGGCACTTGGCAGCGGAGAGGAAGAGCAGTGGGGCCCAACTGGTCTCATGGGCAAAGAGGGGCATCCTCCAATAGCTCAAACCTGGGAGAGGGACCCAGAGATCCTATCCTTTCCCACCTGCCAGCAGAATCTTCAAGCCCTGACTGCCCGGGGCAAGCCCTGAGAGTTATCCAAAACCCTGTCCTGACAATGGAGCTGAGACCAGGGCCCTGGAGCTTCCCGGGCACAGAGCCACAGGTAGAGGTGAAGTTCAGCTGTGAGGCTTCCCCCATCCGTGCTCTCAGGGAACAAGTCTGGTCACCAAGACTCTAAGTCACTTGGGGTTCAAGCAGACCAGCTCCCGAGGCACTGAGTTAGGAACTGGGAAAAACCCTCTTGACCTAGTCAGAGAGCAGTTTGTGGGGTTCATCTTTGGTGTTGGAGAACAGGGAGCTGAAGTTCGAGGCTAACACCAGTGCAAAGTCACTGGGAAATCCAGGATCGGGGATGTGGAGGGTGGCAGGCACAACATGGGAACGTCTAGACAGTGGGGGGGGTGGTACCTAGGAGACACAGACCCTCATTGCACATTGAGATGATGCATGGACACTCTGGGGGAGATGCTCCCACGCTGGTGTGGCTTCCTAGCTACTTCCTTACTCAGAAGCGCCACCAGGGCTGTCTGAATCCCAAGGAGCAAGGGATTTGCTTTCGATGCAAATCTGGTCCACCCAGCTCCAGATGAGCAGTTCCCAGACCCAGCGGGCCCTGGAGGGAAAGCAGGGCTGGAGTGGGGGAGGCGAGGAGAACTAGGGCTGCAGCCTGCAGAAGTGTTCCCTAGAGATGTATTTCCCTGAGGCCCCACACCTCCCTGCTGCCTGCCTGTGTCCGTGGCCCGCCCCGCCCCACCGCCCCCCCCCCCCCGGCCCCCTAGGGCGGCTCCCTCCCACCCCACCCCTGCAGTGCGAGGTCACAGCTCTCTGGGGATGATGGAGAAGGGCAGCACCGGGCTGCTGGCCTCCAGCTCGAGGGCAGTGAGGAAGCAGTCGACGGCAGCCTCGCTCTGGCCCTGGGCCTGCAGCACCTCGCCCAGGCCCTGCCAGGCCTCGTGGCAGGTGCTCTGCCTCTCCACGGCGTCCCGCAGCACCTTCTGGGCCAGACTCTTGTGGCCCAGGCGACTCAGCATCAGACCCTGGGGAACAAGCACAGGGTGAGGTTAGTGAGGGCGTCCTGGGGCAGGAGCATCCTGGCCATCTGGGTGAAAGGGCTCAGACTGGTGGCCTTGGGAACCGCCAAGTGACCATTCCTGTTACTCATGCAAATCCTGCCCAGCCCTGCCCTAGCCCCGCTTCTAGCCCAGCCTGCCGGGCAGCCTCCCGGGCCCAGATCACCCACCACGGGAGCTCTGTCCCTCCCGGCCCCGAGGCCCCGAGGATGGGCTTTCAAGTCAGCAGACCTGGCTTTGTGCCTCCCCATTACAGCTGGGGATCCTGGCAAGTCTCCCTGGCCTTCCGTTTCCTCAGCTCTGAGTGGGAAAGACTGCAGGACCCGCCGCTGGGGCTGTCAAGTTGGCGGGAGTCAGTACATGGAAAGCACTTGAACAGTGTCTGGCCCGTGTGAGCTCCTAGTCAGTGGGTCTGTTACCCTGAGGCCTTGCTGCTGCACCGTGGAGTTACCCGTTCCCCCCCCCCCCCCCGCCCTCCCCCAGGCATGTGGAGGAATGAGCGCCCTGGCTTCAGGCTCTACAACCTGAAGGCAGAACCTTAAGCTTATGGGTGGGCGGGGGCAGCTCCTTGGCCTGCATCAAGCAGTGGTCTTCCTGGGGACATCTGGGTCCTGGGACCTCCTGCCCATCCCAGGCTGGCCTGGCCCGTGAGGGTCACAGGAGGGCGGGTGCTGGGTAGAAGGACGCACTCTGGTGAAATGGGTCAGGGGTGGCTAGGAAGCTTGGTGTTGCTGTTTGCCTCCAGCAGCCCTGCTGGCAGAGACAGGAAGTGACAGGAATCGTCTCGAAAGTTTGGGAAGTGAAACTGGGACAATGTCCCTTCTATGTCCTCTTCCACTCATACTGGGAAGGGTGCAGGGAGGTGGGAGGACAGGGTGGTGAGTAGGGGGGGTACCAGGACCCCCCTTTGGCCTCCAGTCCCAGAAAGGCTGCTTTGCTCCATCCCACTGATCTGCTTTCCAGCCCTCAAATGATGCACGGGATGGCAGCATGGGGTGGGGGGGGGCCCTCCTCTCATTCACAGATCTGAGGTAAAGCCTAACACCAGCTTCCTGGACAGGCGGGGGCTGGGGTGGGGGAGAGGAGCTGCCTTCTATGTGCCTGGAGCCCCCTCTCGGGTGCCCGCCCACTGATGGCCATGTACATTTTTAGCTGGAACATTTTCCTCCTCACCACGCTCCTCAGAGTTAGGGCCTCTGTTGCCATGGAGACCCACTGGGGAAGATGCACATGCCCGATTTCATAAAGTCCTCAGGGAGCTAGGCAAGAGTGAGAGGTGGTGCTCAGGAAGCCCGAGGCAAAGCCTCTCCCTCTCCGGAGGTGCTGACCAGTGGTCCTGTGGCTGGGGAGGGGGGCAGGAAAGGAAGGGGGGGCTGGATTCATAGTGCCTCTTCAACCCAGGGCACCACACAGATGGGGTGGAGGACAGGGGAGCTGTGGTGGGGCCGCCCGGGACCAGAGGGCAGTGCCCGGGCTGGCCACCAGGGCCCCGGGCCAAGCTGTGCTGCCTGCATGGCCTGGGAGCTGGACCCTGAGCAGCTCCCGATGGAACAGGGCCCACAGGGAGGAGGGAAGGCAGGCGAGACGACAGGCCGCCAGACATCAAAATTAAGCACCAAAAATGGAAGGTTTGCACCCTGTGAGTGCTGCCCACGAAGGAGCAAGAGAGGACAGATGGGGAAGGCCAGTGGGGCCTCCCAGCCAGGGGGCGGGGCCGCAGTGGGGTTTCCACACTCAGTTTTCGAGATCAAGCTTCCACAGGAGATCTTGCTTGAAAAGAGGGCTCTCCCGCTAAAAAGGAGTTCGAAAACCCCTGCTCTCCAGCAGTGTGTGGGTGTTTGGGAAGGGGCCAGATATATCCGCAGGCGGAATAGGGTGCGTGCGTGTGTGCGTGTGTGTGTGCATGTGTGTGTGTGTGTCTCGAGCTCTGCTGGTTTTACTCTCAGGAAGGTTTGCAGCAGGCTCCTCCGCATGTTTCATGTAGAGAAAAAAGCCAGGGCACTCCACAGCCAGAAGACCTAGGCTGGGCTGGATTCCCAGCTTTACCACTGACAAGTGCAGCGACCATGGGCCAGTGGCCCATTTTCTCTGAGCTGTGGTTTCCTCATCTGTAAACCAGGGAACAGAATGGTACTTCCTGGTAGGCAATTGTGAAGAGTCTGCAAGGATGAATTTGAAATCATGTAGGCAGGGCGCACGGTGGGTAGACAGCAAAGGGTTAGGATGAGCAGAGGGTCCTGTCGGAGTGAGGAGTAGGGGGTGATTTCTCTACAGGGCAAGGCTCTCTGTGGGCGAAGACTGGGGACTGGGGTGGGGTTGGATCACGTCCCCCATACCCTGGGGTGCTGACCTCAGAGCCTGAAAGGAGACACCAGGCTGGGGTCAGGCTGGGGCCCCGAGGCCCAGGGCCTGTAATAGGATCTGCTGCCACCTGCCTGAGACACCAGTCTGTTCGTGTTTGGTAGCAACTCGGAGCTGTTTGCTGCCTGACAACTGGGCAGGGCCTGCCTCAGGAAGACGTGAGGTCTCACCTGCTCTGCCCCCTGCCTGGTGCTGTGCCAAGGGCCTGCCATCACCACCCCCCCGGCACCCCCACCTCAGCCGCCCAGAGAATAGGTCTCCAGGGAGATGGTGGGAACACTGTTCTATCCAAATGTCCCCGATGACTCTTCCCCACTCTGGCCAGGGGGCACCCTGAGCCAAGAGAAACCAGACCTGCTGGTGGGTGACTCAGCCTCAGACCCTCACCTGGGAGATGCCATAGCCAGGTGGCCACCCGCAGCTGTTGGAAAGCAATGTGTGAGTTGCTTATGGCCGTTGAGCAATGCACTTCTGAGAGGGGGCCAAGGTTACGACCACTCAGGGAGGGCAGGGCTATGGGGGGAAGGCCCCAGAAATTCCCAACTTCATCCATTCCTCCTTCCCTCCCTTCCTGGATCTGGCCTCATCTCAACTACCCAGGACCCTGCTCCTCCAGGAAGCCTCCGAGGATAGCACCTCCTGGCCATGCCATCACCTTGAGGTTGTGCTTCATTACTGGTGGGCTCTGGCGTGCGGCCCATCCTAGGCTGAGAGGGACAGGGTCCGTGGCTCCTGTCTGCTAGGTTACTCCCCACAGGACAGCAGCACAACAGAGCTCAGGTGGGAGGGTCCTGGGTTCTGACCCAGGTGCACCAGAGGCACTTAAGGTGTGCATGCTTACCGATCTGCTTAGGGCCACAGGACAGGCAGCCTGAGGGGCCCTCTGAGGGGGACCCTCCCTGTTGGAAGACAAGGTTCTCTGTGGGGGTACAAAGGCTGCAGCCTGGGATGGGGATGAAGGAGAAGAAAGGTCCCTCCACCCCTTCCTTTTTCAGAATTGCTACTGCACACCATCTTACCTCATTAATTCATGGCCTGACGCTGTCCCCCAGGGGGAGGGGCAGCAGAAAGGTCCGGGCTGTATATGTCTTTTTCTTCTTCTGGGGAGGGGGGAGGCCTGCCCTGGGAAGCAGCCCCTAGCACTAGGCCAGTGGCAGGCCAGGCTGAGAGCTCCCTCCCAGTCCCTACCCTCAAGTATTTATAGAAGTTATTTTGGGAATTTTCTTTCTGAGCTCAAGGCACATTCCTGGGATTCTGTAACAGCCTTTCCAGCTGGGAAGCAGGGAATCAGCTGGAGGCTGCTGGAGCCTCCTGGTCCCAAGAGCCCTCTGCCTGGGGACCCTGGGGCTGCAGGGAGGAGCCTGGGGTGGGGCCACCTCTGAGGTTGCTCCCTTCACCCACCCGGAGGCTGACACACCCTGCGGGGGAGGCCCACATTCCAGCCCGAGCTCAGGAGCTCAGGCCTTCTCGGGATGCCAGGTTCTCCCAGGTGTTAGCCTCAACCTGTCCAACCAGACTGGGAATGAGGTGTCTCTCCAGGTTGAGAACAGAGCCCACAGATCACCACATCCCTCCTGGAGCTGGGGCAGCTCCAAGGCCCCAGACCGGTCCTACCTCTCTTTTGGGAGAAGGGGCACAAATCCTTCTAGACCCCACCCAACACCCGGTCGACAAGCTCTCCTAGGCTTTCGTAGGAAGAGGCCCCTGCTGAGGGGGCTGACAGACTCACTTGGAGCCCAACAAGGTGGGGGCTTCTGGGGCAGCAGAGGTGGCCGTGCTCATGTGGCAGAACCCATTCCTCCCTTCGTGCTCCTGCCTACCCCTGCACCCCTCAGGTGAGAGGTTGAACGCCAGCGGGTCTCTCGGCTGTGGTGGGAGTTGTGTGTCTTCAGAGGGCCATGGACAGACTCAAAGGTAAACACTGGCTTGAGGAGAAAGCACGTCACCTCCTGGGGGGCTCTGCCTTTTCTCCTCCCACATTCTGGGCTGGTTTCAGGTTCTGGGCCTCTGGAGGCTCTGCCCACGCTCGAGCACAGCTAGGCCGTCAGGGCCAGGTCAGGAGCCTGGACTTTGGGTGCTCCAAGTGAACACCTGTGATGGGCAGTGAGAGTGGGCGCCATCGCAGAAGCTCCCCTCTCTGGGCAGGCGGCAGAGCTGAGGGGAGGGGGCTGCTGGCCTCCTGGACGAGGGGAAGGCTGGACCCTGCTGCACCCGCCAGACATGGGGAGTCTTTCAGACCATTGATTTTGGAGCTAAATTAAGCCAACAGTGATGGGGGAAACAAAGGCAGAAGAAAAATTATGAAATTTCCTTACCACCTACAGCCCATTGACAAGTCCTTGAAACAGGGACAGTCCTCTAGGGACTCAACTGCCTCGATGCTGACACTTTGCTAAGGGCAAAAGGCAATCCTAGTAAGACCCCTTCCCTCCAGGATGCTGTAAGCCTACTTTAACGTATAAAAATTCCTTTGGAAACTTCCTTTCCCTCTAAACCCCCAAGACACACGTTGGCAATCACCCCCCCAAGCATAAGGCCCACCGATATACATCTGAAGGGTCTCATGACTCAGGTTTTATTAGATGGTAATAAATGACCTTTTCCCAACAACTGCTAGCCCCTCAAGGTCCTGGAAACCTTGCTTCCAAAATTCCTTAGAGACTTACACTATCCCAAACCCCCTCCCAACTTGAAAGTAAGTAATGCACCACTCCTCATGACCCCAGTGCAGCTCCTTCTGCCCACGGGTCCTGTCCCCTGTGCTTTAATAAAAGCACCTTTTTGCACCAAAGACATCTCAAGAGTTCTTTCTTGGCCATCGGCTTCAAACCCTAATGTTTTTCCTACATCAACAGTGCTTAACTATCGTTCCGATCAGAGTCTATGACAGGGGGCTTCCCTTCCACTTCCTCATCAGGGTTGCTGAGGACTTCAGGAGCCCACACTTAAGCCCAAGGCTTCCGCAAAGTGCTGAGCCAGAGCCAAGGGAACCCACCCTCACCTTCTCAAAGGTCTCTGAGCCTGGGCTGAGGGCGCGCAGTGTGGGCTGGGGGCTATGCCGGCCCAAGAATGAGGTGGGTAGGCAGGGGCGCGAACCCAGGTGAGGCCCCTGCTGGGGGACGTGCCCCACACAGTGAGCCTCCAGAACTCCCTTCTCCCTCCGGCTTCACTCCACTTTCCCACCGGGGAATGCGGTCCTCAGGCAGGACTGGGGTTGGGACGAGGGAGAGAACTCATGATAAAACCACAGCACGAAGATGCCAAATGGCCAACAAGACTGTTCCTACTGAACTTTCCTGCCAAACAGAGCAATGTTCCTAGTCTACCGGAGCTGGTGGGGCAGGCGCAGATTCTGTGGACAGGGGCTGTGTGTGTGTGGGTGTTTGTGTGTGTGTAAAGGACTCAGGGTCCCCGCATGGACAGCACAACACAGCGCGAGGCTTCTGGGCCTTCCCCGTTCCTTCAGGCTGCCTGCACCCTCTAAGCCACCTGCCATAGCTCAGGAAGTCAACAAGGAGGGAGAAGCCTAGAGCAGGTGGGGTGTCCCAGACCCCGAAGCATCAGGCCCCAGGAACCACAAACCCTGCAGTTGTGTGTGCTTGCTGGCCTCATCCTGCATCAGGGAACCTTCAGAGGGCCGGGCCCTGGGTTTCACTCTTCAGCTGCTCAGGACACCTTTCCTCCTTCAAGTCAGGAAGCAGAGGCTGAAGCAGCCTGGCCCGATAGAGGCCAGAGTGGAAGGCTGAGCAGGGCCTCCCCAGAACCTGGCCCTTCCTGCTCCTGCTCCCCAGCAGCCTCGGGGCCCCAGCAGGCCCTGTCCACTGAAGAGACCAGCCGCGAAATGGCTCTCGCCCTTACCTCAGACTCCGGCCCCTACTGAGCAGGCTTCTCCGGCTCTCACCTAAGTCAGCGTGGCCTTGCACTGTGGATACTCTTGTCCCAGCCACAGGGCACTTGGGGCTGGTGTCCTGCACATCTCTGCCTTGGCCAGAGTCGCCCGATGGGCTCAGTGAGGACCGAGAGGCTCCACTACAGTGACTCTCTGGGGCTTGGCTCCGGGCCTCTACTTCCCTCTGCAAACCAACAGCGTCCGAATCTGACCTGGGAGCCGTGTTTCAGCATGGAAAAGGCAAAAGTAACCGCAACTACTGGGCCATTAACTTACAGAATTAGTTAACCTAATTCTAACAGGAGACCTAGGTGTTCGGCACGGTGATTACCGTTTGCCAGACGAGGACACTGAGGTGCCAAGAGGTTGAGGAACTCGGTCATGGTGGAGCAGTGAGTACAGGCAAAGTGGGGCTCAAGTCCAGGTCAGTGAGACTCAGAGGCTGTGCTCCCACCTCCAGACACAAGCTGGCTCTGATACTGGGGCTTAAAAACCATCCCGGCCAACCAGCCCCAGGCACAACCTACAGGCAGCTCTGAGGCCCCCGGTCCCTGCCCAGCACCCCCTTCCTCAATACCCTGCTGGCAGCCCAAGGAAACCTGGACCAATGACCCCTGCCCCACGGCAGCGAGGTGGGACATCCTGGCCAAAGGTGGAGCTCAGGCTTCGGCCATCTGCCGACAAGTCTTCCACATGAATGGTGACAAAAACGCCAGATGTGCTGATTTATCTTTTCAAAGTGCTTAGGTCATCTGAGCACTAAAATCATCCCCCGGAGGTCACAAGGGCCTAAATTATTATCCCCATTAGACAGAAGCGAAAACGGAGCCAGTGAGGGGAAGTAATCTCCCAGAGCCCCCAGAACGCGGGGGTTGGTAGGGCTGGCTCAGGTGTGTCATCTCTCCAGTCCAGTCCTGCCCTCCAGGATTGGGGACGGGGGTGGCGGGAGCTCTGTGCAACCAGACTTCACCTGTTTGGCCTTAGAAAGCAGAGCCCTGGTCCTGGCTGACTCAGGCCCTACCTTAGGGAGAGGCAGGGATGGTGGTGGGCCGCTTCTGGGACATGGGGGATGCTGTGGCAAGCCCCAGCCTGGGGAAAGAGGGACCAGAGGTTCTGGGGCCAAATGGGGCTGGCCACACGCTATGGCCATGCCCCTGATCCCCCAAACCCACTTGAAGAACGAGACAGCAAGCTCCACACTAGGAGCGAGAGGGAGTGAGTGCAGGGGACTAATTCACTGCCACACTCTCATCAGGGCAGCAGATGACAGAAGCGCTGTCTTCCTATCTTTCCAGGAGCATCTGCACAAAGAAGAGGCTGGGCCATGAAGCCAGGACTGCTTCGGGAATTACATCACAGGAGCCAAAGTTCATTTAGGGCAGTTTCCCTCTGTGGCTGGGGGGCCCGGGGAGCAAAGGGTTCTGGGGAGACGGGGCAAAAGCCTGGAACTCTGTCCCAAGAAGAAAGCATGACCACGGGCAGGGGCCAGTGAGGAGCCGGAAGGCCTGGCCAGAGAGGTGCCAGGCAACCCCAGAGCCTGTGGCTGGGCGAGCGGGGTGGGGTGCCGCCCACAAATGCAGGGGGCAGGGAGGCAGCGTGCCTGTCCACTCGCAGCCGAGGCCCTCGGGCGGTGTCCTGCAGGGAGACAGGCTGCATCAACGCATCCGCACTCCTGGCTCTGCCAAGGGGTGGCAGGAAGAATGGTCGGTCTGTGGCCAGGGCTAGTGACCCTCCCACCATTAAAGTGAGGTGACCTCACAGTCTTCTTGGGAGGGCTCTCGGTGACTTGACCATTCCATTAGTCGCTCCGGGCTTCCTTGCCTTGCCCAGGCATCCCTGTTCCCTCGGAGATGCAGAGAGCCTCCCGGGAGGCGGCAGGGCAGAGACAGGCTCAGAGAGAGAAAGGGTGCAGACTGCCTCGGATTCCTCTCCACCAAGCCCATGGAGCCTTCTCTGAGGCACAGTGTCACCTGGGGGCCAACTCCTCTGCTGATCTTGGGAAGATCTGCCTCCTTTCTCCTGCTTCCTCAGGTCAGGCAAGGAAAGTTCAGGTTTCCCCTTCTTAACGAGATGCTTTTGCCCATAAATTCAGGGCTGAACACCCACGCTGAGTGAGTAGGCTCTCTGGCTACCTGGAAGGGAGGCCAAGAAAGAGCTGGTAAAGACTGTTGGGACCTGCTCCTGCTGGACCTGCTCCTGAGATTTTGCTGGGAATTTCCATCTGCAGAGAGCATGGCTTTTTCTTTCTGCCTCTGGCAGCCTCCTGAAGCGAGCTGGCCATCCATGAGCCCTGCGGAGGAGGCAGCCCACAGGGCCAGGGCCCGATGGCGCAGACTCCTCTGGGGCGCTGGTGGAGCACGGCTAAGCCGCTGTCTCCGTCCCGCCTGCTGGGTGGGAAAGCCTGAGCTGAGCCCAGGATGGAGCCTGAACCATGGAAACACCTCCCGTCCCCGGCAGGGCACGGGTGGCAGCAGGATGGGGAGAGTGGAGAACCCGCTTCTGGGCCAAAGTTCATTTTCTTAGAAACGCCTGAACCCTGCCTCCTAAAAGCAGTAGCCTAACACTCCCGGAGGCTTTCTCTGGCCTGTCCCCACATCTCCTGTCCCATGCGCATGGCCTCAGGGAGAGGCCGTGAGGCCAGCCTCCCCGTGTTTGATGATCCTGCCCTCAGGACTGTAAGGCTGAAGCCGGCACCCACACAGCTCACTGAGGGATCCAGAGCTCTTCCAGCCCAGGCTGTGGGTGGCTGTGCCCTCCGGGGAGGGGCGCCTCTCCTCTCCTTGCACCGATCGGAGGCTGATGTCCTCATAGAACCATGGTGGTATGGCAAGGCCAGGATGTCCTCCTTGGGAACCTGCCTTGGCAACGACTGCACTGGGTGGGGGAGGCGGATACCAGTTCCCCTCCATGTTCCTTTCTCTGGATAATTCTCTGAGGATGCACCAACCTCCAGAGTTCACAAAGGCTGAGACGATGGATGTGTCTCTCCCATTCTCTACTATTTTTACAATGAAACCCTTACATAAAGGCCAGGTTGACTTCCACTGCCAGGCAGTGGCTCCCCTCATGTTGTACCATGGTGAAAAAGATCCCAAGGTCACACCTGTGCTCAGTGAGAAAAAAGTGCTGTGATTGATTAGCAATGTCTGTCCTGGGTGAGGGACTGGAGAGTAGGGGTGTACATGCAGTTTTGCCTTCTCTGACATTGCACGGCAGACCTCTGGAAGCACTTTCACATGCATCACCTCCTGTGATTAGCACTGGTCTAGGAACGACAAAGATTATTATTCATCTGCCGAAGGAGACATCAGGAACGTGGAAGTTACGTGTGTCTTCTCCTAAATCACCCTAGTGAATGAGAGCCAGAGCCAGGATGAGATCCCAGGTGTCCTGAGCCTGAAGCCGGCCTAGGGATGACTACTTACATCAGGGAATGCTGGAGATCAACATGCCAAAGTGTTCCCGTGTCTTTGGGGAAAGAGTGCTTCGTGAATCTTCTCCAGGCTTGAAATCTGCCATTCTTCATGCATATGTGTAGGCTGCTGGCAGAACAGAGCCTGTGGAAAGCGAACGGGCTGCCCACGCCACAGCCAACTGCCCCTCTGCTTGCCTGTAACTTTAACAGTGGGCAGGCCTGGCTCTGACTCGCTCTCGTTTCATCACCTCAGCCGGGCACCCCGGGAAGTGAAAAGAGGCCATTTCAGAAACATCTGGAGAGAGCCACTCTGGGCTGCTATTCGGTTACCATGGAAAAACCTGCCTTTGGAACTGGCTTCAGGAAAATAGCTACCAACAATAATGAGCATAAGTGAAAAATGGTACACTGTTACTGGACTTCATCGGGTTTTAGGGACTGAGACGGTGGGCTACGATCCGCGAGCACAGGGGAAGACAGACATCGCTGCCTGGCCGTAGGCCTAACGACACAGCCCACATCCTCCCTCCCACCACCCTCATCAGGTTTCTGGATGTGACCTCCAGGGAGGCAGCATTTATCACAGGAGCTAATGTCTGAATTGCGGGAGGAAGGAGGATGTGCTTGCAAAAAAAACAAACATTTGCTGAGCAGACTGCAAGGCAACACACAGCCATGTGGAGGGGAACGTGGGCCAGGGTGTGACATCACCGCGTGGGCTGTCTTCAGCTGCTGCGGAATATTCACATGGGCCCAAGGTAGAAATCCTTTAAGAAATCAGGCAGCAGGAATAGTAGCTGAGCGGGGAGGCTCTAATCTGTTTTCAGGGGCTCTTGGGGTTGGGAAGGAGCTTATGAAGATGACCTGGCCCAGCTCCTCCCCCAAGCGGGGTTTCCATTCTCTTGCCGCTGTCCTCACCAGACAACTCCCGAGTTTGTACTCGTCCTATTCTGAGGGCTGTAATGTTCCTGACACTGAGCGGAAATGGAACTCCCCGCGGCCCCTCCTTGGGAAGGAATCAGACCCCTTTTGGCAATGATAACCCTGCAGCCATTTGGAATCATTCTGCCCCCTCAGTGCTCTGCATGTGGCCGATGTTGGTGACGTCCTCATGGGTGCTCCCCTCAGGGAGAGCTCATGGCGGGGGGCGGGGGCGTCTGAGGTGGGACCTGCACCCTGACAGGGGAAGAAGACCGTGGCGCTAATGGGGTGCTCCTAAATTAATACTTCAAAAATCACTGTGTCGACGCGGGCCTGTACACTTTCAGAGCATTATGTTTATCCTGATAAGCTGCTCTCTGAAAGTAGCGAAGGGAGAAATAAATAGATAAAAGTAGCTAAGGAAGGAAGGGAAAAATGGTTATCTCGCCAGTCTACTATACCAGCTGTCAGAGCAGGTATTCAATAATGGTTCCTGCACCAAAGAATCCCCATTGCACAGATAAGTCAAACCGAGGTTCAGAGAAGGGGGCCGACTTGCTCATGATCACCAAGAAAGAGAGTGGCAAGGCCGAGCCAAGAACACCAGCATCCCGCTCCCAGCCTCCAGACCTTCCCACAGAAAGTCACCAAGCTCTGGGCACCCAAGTCCTGAGTGCCACATCCCAGGACTGGGGCTGCTGGGTCCTCTTACCCACCCCCACCAGGGGCCATTTTCCATGTGTGCTCAAGTCAGGCCTGACATGACCGCCCAGCCCATGACATCTCCTGAATGCCACCAAAGAGGCACGGAGCTCCTCCAAAGTGGGAGAGGTAGCCCAGTGATCATGGAGGGCCCGGGGAATCCCAGAAAGCAGAGCATTTTGCGTAGAGTGTCCAGGGCAAGGATCCGATGAGGAACCCCTTTGGGGTTCCACTACTTTACAGAAGCTTAGAGCAAAAGGGAAATCACAAAGAATATCAACCCGTCCTAGATTTTTTCATCAGCTCAGGCAGGCTCTGATTGAAGGGGAATGGCCTGCCTCGACAAGCCAGTTGTCTCTCCCAGCAGAGCAGGGAGGAGGCCACCTCCCCCCCACCCCGACCAGACACCAGGGCACACGCAGTGGAGGGGGTGGGAGGGGAGGAGGGCCCCGAGGCCTTTTTCGGGGGCCAGGGGCTGACTCACCAGGCTGTGCATGATGCGCACCCCGTCGGGGTTCACCGTGAGCGCCTCCTTGTACAGCTGCTTGGCCTCCTCCGAACTGCCCTTCATCTCGGCTAGCCGGCCCCGCATGTGGAGTACCGAGTGCGAGGTGGGGAAGAGACCCGCCGCCTCCTGGATGCAGAAACCTGCTTCCTTGAGGTGTCGCTGCTCCATGAACAGCTCAGCTGCGAAACCAGAAGGACAGTGGGAGGTGATAGTGGTAGGAAAAGTCAGAGGCAGAGGCCCCCTCCCCGCATCCGACCATCAGCCCCCAGAGTTGGAGGGTCTCAGGTGATGGGAACCACCCCTGGAGTCATGGCATGGGCCCTGCTGGCTCCGGGCTGTGGGGGCAATAGCGGGTAACGGTTTCCGAGTGCCCGCTATGTGTCAGGCACCGTGCTACCCGCTCCGCACAGACCGTGTCCACTGACATTCCCGAGAGCCAGCACACCAGGCACTTTTATTACCCCGCTTCAGGGAGGGTGTCAGTGGGCACAGAGACATTAGGGAAGTTGCCTAAGGCCACAGGGAGATTCAGTTGTAGGCCCGGGGTTGGCATCGGGGTGACTTCCAAGCCCGGCAGTGGGGGCACAGGTGGTATCTGTAAAGGTCAGGTGGCTTTCTGCAGTGTCTCTCCACCTGACGACCGCGAGGCTGGGAGTGGGGGATGGAGGCTGATCAGGATGAGGCAGGCGTGTGCTTCCAAACAGCCTACACTCCTGGAGATGGACAGTGCGCCAAGGCCTGCTTCTGCCAAATGTCTTCTCTCATTTACTCCTCCCAGCAGGTGCTCTCAGGGCTCTGCACTAACAAACCAAGCTGGGGGGAGAGGGGGAACCTCACTCCAGTCCCTCCATAGAAAGAGGCAAGGCAGCGCTGGACTCCCAGTGCAGCTCCAGCCTCCCTCTGAAGCCCAGGGCTTTCTGCCACGCCGAGAGAATAAGGGATGCCCATGCCTCTCACCAACAAACTGGGAAGACCTGTCCCACAACCAGTTTGCCTTCTTCCCCCAGATCAGTGGAAAATGGGGCCATCTCTGATCCCAGGCCAGCCCACATAAGGGCACATCTCAGATCCACACTGCACAGGTACACGCCCACAGCAGGCACTTTTTAGAAACAGGCTGGCTGGGCTGGCAGCTCGGCCTCATGGCCCACTCAGCCTTCCTCTGGTGGCAGCCTTGGGGCTCGGCTGCCCCTCCCAGGGCTGGTGCCCGTGCACAGATGGGAGCACAGAAGGGCACGCAGAGCCTGGCTTGTGATTCTGCCAAGAGCTGTTCCCAGCAATGGCCAAGGGCTGAGGTCACACTAATTCAGGTTAGGTCTAGGGCGGGGTGGGTAACAGACATCCCAAAAGAAGCTCCCAGAAAGAGGTGGAGAAGCCGGACCCAGGCACCACGTCTTCCTGTTCGGACAAGCAGCAGGAAGGAAGCCTAAGGCCTTGACTACAGCACACGGCACTTGGGGCAGTCAGCATGAATGTTGCCTAAGGTTCATTGTGTAATCAAGTAGCTTGCCACATCCTACAATACTACAGAGGCCTTTTTGCGCAAGGGAACTCTTTTTCTCTAGTGGAGATGAGAATTTGGAAGAATTAAGTAAACACAGAGGAGCCAGGCCCCCATGATCAGGCCAGAGAGAAATGCAGGCTCTTGTCCCCGTAGACAGCCTGAGCGGCACAGTCCCAAGGCAGAAAGCACGGGAAGGTGAGGCCAGGAAGGGTGGGCTTCGAGCCAGGGCCTTGCAGGGAGGGCTGGCCCGCGCTCAGGGGTTTGTCTAGCTCGGCCTAGGCTCTCCTCTGCTCTGCTGTTGTGTTTCCTTCTGGAGATGCTGCTTGGGGCTCAGAGCAGGCTGCCTTCATAACGGAGGGTCCAGTGTGCAACTATTAAGTCCTGACCATGTGCCTGGCCCTCCCAGGAGAAAGAGTGGAGGTGGGGAGAGGTGGGACAGCTGAGCAACCAAACTGCAGTGAGCCAAGGCAATGGAGTGACAGGTGCCAATTCTGAAAGCTCCGGGCATTCCCAAGGGGTCAGGTCAGCTGTGCTGGTGTGGTCAGGGAAGTCTTCCTGGAGGAGGCAACATTTGAGCTGGGGCCTGAAGGTGCAGGGGCAGCTGGACTGACAGAGAGAAGGGAGGCTGTGCCAACCCAGAGGGCTGGGCTCCACCGTGACCGAACTCCCCAGGGTCACTGGAGGCGAGGGGAGAAGCAGAAGGAAGTGTGTGGTGTGAGTGTTGGGGTAGGGAGCCCGCTTCGTCTACCACCAGGAGCTCAGCTCAGGGGCTAGGCCCTCCACTCCCCCTGGCCCTTGCCCAGCAGGTCTGCCCCAGCTCTGGCCCACCTGCCGGCCTGGTCCTGCCATGGCTCATTAAGCTGTTTACAACTTGCCGGCCTGTCTTCTGAGTCTCTGTCTCTGGAGGCTGTTTCTGGTCTCTCCCTTGGGGACCCCTCACAGTGCCTTCATATCAACAGATTTCAATTACAGGGATCCCCACCTCCCTCTTTCCTCGGGGCCCTGGGCCTTGTTGGTCTGGCCACACACCAGAGAACATGCCCGGAAAAATAGGTAGGGCTGCTTTGGTCTGATGGACTTCATTACCAGTTAGGCAGGAAACCAGATGACACAGAACAGAGCCAGAGAAGTGAGGTCTCTTGAGGGCTCCTGGCCGCCTTGCACAGTCCCGGGCATGCTCAACCTCCAGGGCGGGGCCTCTGACCTGCAGCTGGGCCCACAGGTCTGGGGGCTGCAGTTGCACCCCTTCTTCCTAGCCTCACCATCCCTGGGCAATTGTTTTACCAAACATGGTGCTCCACAGACAGCCAGCCACGGCTACAGCAGGAGCCCTGCGTGTGGCACCGTGCCTGTCCACTGCCCCAATTTCTAGACCTCCCAGTCTTCACTGCTGGGGCCCCCAGGTACCCACCCATCCCGGCCTCCTCTGCGGCCAGGCCTGGAGGCCTGCTCCCTGTTACTGGACTTTGCTTGAATTCTCACAGCCCGGGCCACCACCCCGGCAAACAGACCTTGCCGTCCCCAGTGTCGAGGGCCCCACTCCCATCCCCTCAGCGCCTTCTCTCTCCCTCCATCCCGATTTTCCCACTTCTCTCAACTTCCCGTCTGCCTACCCGTGACCTCCCCTCCTGCCTCTGTGTCTCAGCTTTTCTCCCTCTTCCGTCCATCCCTCTCCACCCGCCCCCCTCTGCGCTTCTCTCGGCAAGCTCCAAATGGAAAACATCTGTTCCCTGGAGCTTTGCAACAGTCCCTTTTATTATTTTTTTTCTGAGGCATCCTGATCTAACCCTGCACCTAGAGCCGGTTCCAGTCTTTCTGCCAGAGCCAAGCCCCACCCCACCCCCAGGTTGGGGGATGAACTCCCTCTTCACGGGCTATTTGCACACCCTCTGGGCAGGGAGGGCCTGGCCCCGGGGGGGGGGGGGGGGGCTCCTCCTGAGCTGAGGGGCAGGATGAGGGAGGGCCCAGGGGCAGGTCTACCGTCTTTCAGGGGCCTCCCCACGTGAGAGCTGCTTCCTAGAGACCCTCCATGAGACCTCAGAAGGGAGGGGCACCCAGGCTAAAGGCAGAGCCACCTCAGGGAGAAGCTCAGGAAAGAAGTTAAGGTTAGGCCCTTAGCTAGCCCTGAACCCCAGAGGGTATCACCAAAACTGCCCCCTAAAGGACACAAGCGTCCTCCCCATGGAGCAGACCTTCAGGACATACGGACACCCAGAAGAAAGGAGAAGGAAGAGAGGCAGACAAGGAAGGAGTGCGAGAGGCGGCCAGGGAACCGAGAGAGTAACAGAGGATCAGAAGGTCTAAAGGCATTCTGCAGGGGGTCTGAGACCCCCCCCCACCCTAGGGACCCAGAGAGGGGCCCGATTTTCCCCAGGTCACAAGGGAGTCCAGGCTGCAGGGCCCGGGCTCGCGACTTCCTGTCCCCGAGTGCTCCCCTCAGTGACTTGGCAGCTGGGCGGAGGGGGTGCCGGCAGAGGAGGGAAGAAGAAAAAGCCAGAGCAAGGGAAGAGGGGACGTGGGAAGAAGGCACAGAAGGCAGGAGGGAGAAGGGTGGGGAGTTGGGACAGAGGGCAGCGTGAGGAACGATAAAGAAAGGGATGAGAGGCGAGCGAACGAAGCACAAAAGGAGCGCGCAGGACCGCGGGGAAGGCAAAGCTTCTCCCTTGACTGTAGTCTTTTATTTTTTTTTCTTTTGGAGGGGGGAGGGGGAGAGGGGGAGAGAGAGAGAGAGAGAGAGAGAGAGAGAGAGAGAGGGAGAAGGGGTGGGGGAAGGGCAGAGGGAGAGGGAGAGAGAGAATCTCAAGCAGGCTCCCTGCCCAGGCTGAGCTGACACGGGGCTCAGTCTCACAACCCTGAGGATCAGGACCTGAGCCGAAATCAAGAGTCGGACACTTTAATGTCTGACTGAGCCACACAGGCGCCCCTCCCTTGACTGTAATTTTATAATGAAGATGATCTTTAGACACAGCCCTGGCCACCCCACCTCAGTTCCCCCGTCTGCCCAGCTCACAGCTGGGGCAGCTTTTACCTACCTGTGCCCAGGGCCTCCTGAGGATTGTCCCCACAGGTGGTCCCCATTCTGAGATGCCTTGGGCAAAGGTGCCTATCTTACAGGCTCTCTGGGCACAGATTCAGCCTGGGCCAGAGGGTGTCCTGGCTCTTGCTTGATGCATCTGTTTAGCAGTTGGAGCTCTGTGCCCCGTGCCTAGATACTGTGAATCTGCCATTTGGGAGCTGAGACTCAGGCCAGCTTCCCCTGAGTGAAAGCCCATGGCCGCCTAGGAGTCCCCTGGTCCTCCAGGGAGGGGAACCCTTCCCTACATCCATCTCCCTCCCCCCAGCACACTGTTAGCTCCCAGAGACACGAGCTGCAGTGAGAGAGGGAGGTGGGCCATCTTGCTCTTCCGAAAGGCACCTCTCAACACGCAGGATGTGGGGGCATCTATGAGGCCTCATGCCTCTCCCGCTGTCACACAGACCCGCTGTCAAAGAGGCAACATTCCCCGAACGCATCTCTCAAGGGGAAGCCCCCTGTGATGCCTGTCACATCTGACTGGAATGCGCAGAGGCCTGGAGAGGACAGGGAGGAGAAGAGTTGGGAGAGGAAGGGTACCATTTCCCAAACCAAGGGGGGGTCACTGATGGAGCCCCAACAGCCCGGGGTGTAATTTATCCTGAACACAAGCTGGGAGACCAGCCCCTTCCAAAATGAAAAAGGAGGATGTTCTTCCTTCCTGCACATTTGCTGCAGCTGCTGGAATCATTAGGCGGGGTGGATGGGGGTGGGGATGCTGGTGACGGTACTCGCAGCCTGGGTCAGACTGGGGGTGAGGTTAGGGAGAAATTTTTGCCTCGGTGATTTGGTCCTGGCAGCCCTTCATTCGGTAAGTGCTCGGCACATGCTTGCTGCTGATGCTGACCGCTTATGGTGTGCAGACTGCTCCGGAACCCTCCCATGCTCGGAAGGGACAACCTGGGACACTTTCTTACTTCCCTTTCTGGCTGTGGTGGCTGGCCCTCAGTCTCTTCTCCCTTTCTCCGATAATGACAGAGCCCCTGATTTTTCATGAGGCATACGGACAACCAGGACAGTGACATTTCCCAGAGTCCTTTGCCGCCAGGTGTGGTCATGTGACTAAGTTCTGGCCAATGGATCATGACGGGGACTGATGTATGCAAATTTCAACATATGTCCTTACAGAGGGGGGTGTCCCCTTCTCCCACTCTCCCTGGTTATGCCTTGGAAGGTGAACGTGATGAGGAGCCATGATGGGTCACAGGGGTGAGAGTGACACTCCATGGAGAACAGAAGCAACAAAATGGAAAGAACCTGGGTTCCTGGACCAGGGGAGCAGAGCTGTCATCCCAGTCAAGGGTGCCATCTCTGAACTGTTTCAAAAGGACAACAAAGTGTCTACCTTGCAGAAGTCACTGCCATTTTGGATCAGTCACACACACCCAAACCTGTCTCCTAATGCCACACCGCCCAACCCTCACCTGGCACCACATTCAAAGCATTCAGATTTTGTTCTCAGAGTTCTCTGGGGGCTGAATATCTAGGATAATGTCCGGAGAACAAAGGCTAATGTGCAAATTACTGAAGGGCATGTTTATACTGATAATTCCCAAGCCTGATTACAAGCTTCATGAAGGCCGTGAGTTAACCATCCCTGGAGTTACCAGAACATACTAGCACCCTGAGCATAAAGCTGCATACCTGAGCAATGGAAAGCAGGCTTGTGAAATGCAAACATGTGTTCATTTGCTGATGGTAGTAGACAACATGCATCAGTAAAATTAAGGCCTTGCTAGCTCCAGAGTAGGCAACGCACAACTCCAGGATCTGATCACCGCGTTACTGATACACATGGTGAAGGCCCAGTGTGGGTACAGCCTTCTATCCCAGGCACATGGAGGGGGCTGGGGCTCCAGTGTGCACCTTGGGAGCCGTGCTGGTTCCATGTGTTAGAAGAAGGGGGCTCTTTGCCTAAGGGGAGGCCTTGTTTTGTATCCCTCTGGCGTTTCAATATTCCTCTCGCTACTTAGGATGCAACAAGCTGGCTGGGGAGCAGGGCCCTCACACATCCCTAGCCTCCTGAGGGACCCTGATATGCTAACTGGGACAATGTTTGCATTATTAAAATGCTTCCCTGTTTAGCCTGTGCATCCTGATCCAATTTCTGCCCCCAGATTCAGAACCTCTGGTGGTGGTCGGGTGGGGGGGGGGGGAGTACTGCATGCTAATGGGGCCATATGTGAAATCCAGGCAGCAGGAAGCCTCAGATCCTCAGTGAACCACTTTCAGCCTCTGACTTGCAGTGTCCGCTCGGCTCAGTAACTTTCTACCTGCAGTCTCTTCTGCGTCTCCCCTGGGGGGCTGTAGGCGCCAGCCCCTGGGGAGAGATGGGCACCCATCAGGGTAACAAGAAAACAGGGGAGGGGTTTCACTGAGCACCTACTATGTGCCCCACACGGCACTGACCGCTTTACTCACGATCAGGACGGGCCGTAGGGGGCTGGCATTAGAACCCAGCCCTGTGTGATCCTGAAGCTGCCTGCATCCCCAGCAGTAACTGACCCTCACATTCCACGGTGCTAAAGGTGCCAGTTACCTATCAAGAGGGACTGTCGCCTGAACAGCCCCCTCAGTGTTACCAGCCCTCCGCCATCGCTGAACTACACCACCAGACCTCCCCTCTTCTCTAGCCATTCTGTGAGCTCTCTGGGGCTTGGGCTAGTTTTACTAACTAGTTTTACTCGGGAGAGGCTGGGCAAGAAGGACGGACAGGGCCTGTCTTTGAGACTAAGAAGGCTATCCAACTGTGTGGTCTTTCCTCAAATCTGCTTACATTTGTATTTGCTGCCAGAGAGCCTCCCTACAGGTAGGTAGGCAGGCAGGCCCTGTCGCCCTGTCGCCCTGTCCCCATGCGGTGGAGAAGGAAACCCACAGCCAGACAGATGAAGCGACTCTTCTTGGGCCAAGCAAAGAAGAAAGAGGTGGAACGAGAGCTCCAGGTTCCTGATCCCCAGGCCTTTCCGTGAGTACTGCAGTCTATGCAGGCCTTGTCAGGGGTCTTCATAGCCCCACACCACCCTCCTCCAGGGCAGGTCACAGCTCTGAGAGCCCTGCAGGCAGGTGGCTGTCACTGGGGCCGGGCAAACTCACCAGCCTGGAGCCAGATCTGTTCCAGCGTGGTCCACAGCTGCATGGGACCCTGCTTCAGGATGGAGCTGGGCACAGTCAGCTCTGACATGGCCTCCTCTAGCCGGGAGGCTGCGATGGATGATGCCCGCCGAGAGCCTGCAGAGCAAGAGGGGAGGCGGCTGAGCAGTCGCAAACCAGCTCGTGGACGCACTTCCCAGGGCCCTCCTTTGTACCCTCAGCCACGGCTGGGATGAGGAGCTTAGGAGGGGCAGCCAGGCAGCAAGCCCACTCCTAGGAGTCTATCACTGAAGAAGACAGTCCTAAATGTTGGCAAAGGTGCCTGGAGTACTGAAAACAGAAATGACCCGAATATCCAACAAGGGGAGTGATTCAAAATACGTGCGGGTATCATCATCCAAGACCCCGCAGCCATCACACTAATGGCGCAGAAATACGGAGATGGACGCAGAAGGATGCTCACGGCACACAGGTGAAAAAAAAAAGCAAGCTGGAAAATGGTACGATCACATTTTTCTAAGAAAGAAATAGGGGCCTGGGAAAAAGGTCTGAAAGGCCATTATTAAGGTCTGGGTGGTGAGACTGGAGGATTTTTCTCTTCTCCCTTCTCTTTGCTTTGTTTTCACAGGTGCATATTATTATTTCTTCCATAGGAAGTTCCCTTTTGAGGCTGCGCTGTGCTAAATCCTTGGGTAGCAGCGGCTCGGGCCGGACCCTGTGTGCTGTGGAGAACCTCCCCCGTGGCAGTTCTGGGTGACTCGGGTCCTGCTCAGGATATATAAGCCATGGACATTTATGCTTCACGTGCAGGTGAAACGTGAGCACTTTTTTTCCTCTCTCTCTCTCAGGGGCAATAAAGGCTCCAATCAACTCAGGAGACCTTGGGGCACACCACGGATGGTTTCAGTTTCTGAGCCAGGTGCATGTGGAGCCCTACTCATTTGTTCATGGTTTGTCCCCCCTTCTCTGCGAGGGTGCCATGCCCTCCTTCACCATTCCCTCTTTGGAGTCAGCAGCTCCACAGTTAGCCCAGTGCCCTTCGGATGTGCCTGGAAGTCAGGTGCGGGGCTAGTCATGGGCAATCAGCTCCATCAGGGACGACAAAGGTGCAACCTGGCTCATGTCCACAGAAGTGGACAGAATAAGCAATGCCACCAAATACAACTCCCTCACCCTCCGTTCCTGTGACTAGTTCTTCTTTCTGTGCCTTTGCTGTTCTGCTTTCATCAGTCCTCATTTGAAAGAGTCCACTCTGGGCTTAGAGTTGTAAACTGACGCTCAGCTCATTCCTTTCTAATTGACTCTGTCTACTAAGGACACTTCAGTGGTAGACCCTTAGCCTAAAGGGAGACCGTTTCTGGGCTCTACAGCTGTTCCTCCACCCTGGCTCTCCTCTCTGCACCGCCCTCCCCCCCGCCCCCGCTTGCCTGCTTCAGCTGCTCACTTCCCACCCCAGAGCCAGGACGGGTGGGAAGGTGCCAGACAGGTGCCCAATGGCAGCTCCTTAGCTCCTCAGCACTAGGCTCTGGGGCTGCCCCTGGCTGGGAGCGGGGTGGGTTTGGCCAGGCCAGGCAGATGCCACTCTCCCCGTTCGTGCTCAGGCTGGGACAGTGGACCCACATGGACAGCTGCCCATGGGCACGTTCTTACCAGAGTCTGCGTCATGGGCATCAGGCAGAGTCAGGTGCATGCCGCTCTGCTTCTTCAGGGTGACGCCCTCGCCGAGGCTCCCATCCTTTTCCAGGCCTCTGAAAGGCAAGGGAAGGCCAGGCCCCGATGAGGTGGAGGGCTGGCAGGGAGAATAAGGGAGCCTTATGCCAGGCAGCCTCCGGAGCTGAGAGTTTAGGCCTGGGAACTGAGTCAAAGCTGGGACCAGTAGGAAGGATGGAGACCATCAGAGTGGCAGAACAGATCAGAACTCAGGCTTGGGGTTCTAGAATCTGGCTCACTCTGGCAGCTACAATGACATGCTGTGAATCCCCAGCATGTGTACACACACACACACACACACACACACACACACACACACACACACACACACACACACACACACACACACACCTGCCACTGTGTGCCCGGGGGGTCATCAGTCTCCCTGCTATTCCTTAATGCCACCACATTTCATCCCCACAGCTTACATTTGCTCATGCTGCTGCCGCCAAGAATGTTCTTGCTATTCTTCTGGTCCACCCAAAACCCTCCATCCTTTACAACTCAGCCCAGTGCCCTTCACCCATCCAGACAGCCTCCGGTGGCTCCAGGACCCCTCATGGGTGCCTCCTCCCTTGCCCTCCATCAGCATGCAGCCAGCAGCACGTGGGTTAGAAACTCTCCCTCCTCTGAAGTGTGTGATGCTAGAAGCTCCCCCAGGCCAACAGGAGGTTTCTGCTACCTTTTGCTGCCCTCACAATGTCTAGCAGAGTGCCAGGCACAGTGCTGGCACCAAGGTCTGGCTCCCAAGGAAAACTTGGCCTTCACGGGCCACCAGAAATGCCCCCAGCCCACCCCCCAGGGAAGGAAGCCCCAGATGCCACTCTGCCTCAGGCCACCAGGGTGGCCCCAGAAGAGCCGGCGGCGGGGGGGGGGTGGGCGGCTGGGGTGGCAGATAAACAAGCATGGTAATCTCCCCAGGTCCTCGAGGCTCCCACACTGCTAGAGAGGTTCCTCTTTTCTCAGACTGGGAGGTGGGGCAGCCTCCAGCTCAGAAAGGCAGCACAGCCCCAAGCCACCCCTGCCCACTTCTGGGGTCGCCCTTGAACCTAACTGGGGAAGCTTAGAGAAGGCCAAAGTGGAAATGGCAGGAGAGAAGGCAAGCCCAGCCTGGGGCCAGAGGCTTCTTCCCTTCACCGGGGTGCCCAGACGATGGTTCCCACCAAGAATGCCAGGGCCCCGTCCTTGCCCATTTAAACTCGGGCTCCCACTGGCTTGGGCTGGGGCCTGCGGGTGCACGGCCATCATGCAGACATGAGAGGAAACCTTCTACAAAACACAGTGGGCCCAGGCTGGTGCCTTTCCTCCCCACCCTCCTCCACTCCCGGGAGGCACCAGAGTGCAGTGCCGAGGAGCCAGAGACGCGGGCCACCCCTCCTCGGCTGTGTGACCATCAGCAAAGCTACTGAGCCAGCCATTGTAAAGCCTTAGTTTTCTCATCTTGTTACTGTGTGCAGTAATCCACAGGGGAGGTCGGTCTAACGAGTTTCCGCGAGGAGTACCGGAGGGAGGTGGGACAGCTGCTTGTCCCACCGGCCCTCCCGGCCCCCGACAGGGACACCCCTAGGGCTCCGGAAACAGCCCATCTCAGGGATCTTTTGCCACTTGAGTCTGGGCCAACGTACAGCATCGCTCCTGCCCTGAAGAACCCGGTGGCCAGGTGCGGAGGAGAATCCATGATGAGCCCTTAGAAAGACCTAGTTCAAGAGGGTTGAGCTGAAGCGTCAGAGGCGGGGTGACTGCAGGCTCCGCGAAGGCAGGCATCTGAGCAGGGCCAAGGGGGTGTGGGCTGGCCTGGGTGGAGCAGAGGAAGGCCCGCGGGTGGGGGTGGGCGGAATGGCAGGCCAGACCTTCAGGCTGTGGATTCTGGCCTCTGTCCTCAGCTGCCCCAAACCAGATTTCACAAGTCCTAGTTTCTGCTCTGTGGCTCCAGGTTCAGAAAGCAAGCCCCCCATTCTGGGGAAAGCCAAGAGGATATAGCATCCCGCCCTCTGATCCTAGCAATTTGACTCCAGATAGCTGGCCCAGCGGAGCCCTACCCCGCCCTGGGTGGGGAGCTATGGGAGGTTCCCCAAAAGAGGTGCCTATGGAACCCAGGAGGAGCTCCACTGGGCCTTCATATCAGAGATGAGTGTGTGGGTGGTGACTTAAAATGACCCCAGCGTGAACCTACAGCCCCAGCCCCTGCGAGAACAGATCTGCTGCCTGAACGGGAGGCACAGGGCGGGGGCCCACATGCCGGGAGACAGGGCCACAGCTCAGAGGGGCCCTGCCAAGACCACCTGGATGAGCAGGCAACCCGCCATCCAGCCAAGGGGAAGTCCCTGCCACCTCCAAGGACCAGCTCCTCTCCGTAAGGGGAGCCAGACTGTGGACCTGCCCGAGTGGCTGCAGCCAGTGAGCGGCTGAGCAAGGAGCATCTCAGGGCAGGTCCCCCTCACACCAGAGTCTGGGCCTCACCCCGACATCACCCAGCGGCCAGACAGCTCCCCATTCCCTTTCTGAAAAGTCCCAGAGCCTCCTTCCAGCAGCTTCCACTCACTGGGTCCTGCTCTGCCCTGGAATCTCCCAGGCCTTTCAAAGGCCTTCAAAGAGAGGCAGACCCTACTTTGCCCAAGGGTTTTAACCCCGTTGGATTACCCTGGGGCCTCCTCTGTAAATTTCACCATTAGAGAGGCATGCCTCTGGGGACTGTGAAAGCCTTCTGGGCTCCCAGGGTCCTGTGAAAATGCAAACACATCTACCAGAGGGGGTCTTCTGGGAGATGACACAGTTAGCAATTTCAGGGAAGGGGAGGGGGTGAGCACCAGGCGAGCAGGACGATGCGGTGCACCTGCCTGGCACAAGGCTCTTTTCTGCTTTGGGCTACAGTGTCCAAGGGGATTTGAGCAAAGACTTTCAGCAGCTTCAACTGGGCAAGAATGCCTGGTCTGGCCCAGGAAAAACCTGGAGCCCAGGTTGGGGACTGTGGTGGGAGACAGGATGCATGGAGACGGTGGGTGAGTCGGGGGTGGGGTGAGGAGGTGGGGCAGGCCCTTCAGGAACTCAGCTTCCTCCTCCTCTTCTAGCTTCCAAATGAAGCCAGGAAGCAGCACCGGGCTCAGGAGGGCTGGCACTCAGGGACCCAGGTTCAAGCCCCAGCACGACCATTTACCAGGTGAGTGACTCTGGCAAATTCTAGAAGGTCTCAGACTCTTAGTTTCCCTCCTGGGCTGAAAGTAAAGTCTGACAGCGTTTTAAGATACGAGCGGCCATCCCAGTGCCTGGCCCAGATGCTCAATAATGACTTCCTTCTTACTCCTCTGAACTTCCGCTTCCTGAGCAGGGTCCTTCTGTCCTCACAGAGGATTGTCAAAAGGTTAAAATTAGCCTACGGATGTAAAAGGCCCCAGAAGCAGCAAGTAGCACACTCTGATTCAAATACCGTCACCAGCCCCAGGCATCATGGCCATTCGGCTGTGGGCTGTTGCCTGGGCAGCCACCACCCGCCAGTGCCGTCATCCACCCCCTGGGCAATCCCCGGGGATGACGACAGCCACTCACCCCATCTGGGAGAAGCTGTACAGGGTCTGCCACAGCCGCAGCATTTGTCTGCAGGTCACGAGGGCTTCCTCTGGGCCTTTCAGTACCTGCTCCAGCTTCACCTTGGTGAACATCAGGCTGCGGGGCGGGACAGTGGCAGTTAGCATGAGCCTGGCTTTCCTCCCAGGTTAGGACGCCAAGGGATTCTGCCCCACCATTCTGCCAGTCCCCCTCAACCACTTGGCCTCCCGTCGTAGACCCTCCTGCCCCAGCCTCTGAAGCACTGTCAAGTGTGGCTACGAGTCTTGCTTTGTTGGTTCTTCCTTCCCACACCCACAGCATGCACTGTCCTCAATGAATATGTAGCCATCCTTGTATTTCCACACCCCACAGGGCCCCAATGGGCCCTGTATACCAGAGACAGACCCAGAAGGCAACTCTTAATCGAGGCAAGAAGCTAAGCAAGGAACTGGCAAAGAAATGTCCCCTAAAGGGCAGCACACAGTAAGTGCTCAATTAACATCTCCTCAGTTGAACTGCAGACTGTTTCCTGACCCTGGATACATGAGGACAGTCAATTCTTTATCAAAGAATTCTTCACTGGATTTCCAAAAATGGCCAGCTCCCCTTATATGTGCAATAGGATTAAAGCGCCACCAGATCCTATCTGGTCACCATTTAGAACACAGTCACTCCGCAAAGGGAGAGAGCAACCTCACAGTCTCTTTTAACTAGAAAACTGGGAGTCCTCTGAGGTCAGGATGGTGTGGGATGTGGGGATGTGGCCCTGATGGGGGCTGGGAGGAGAGGGAAGGGGCCGGCCCCACCAGAAGGCAGGACCACAGGAGGGGGGCCGACTACTTCCTCCCTCTGCCTTGGACACAGCAGAGACCATCAGAACACTGCTCATCAGAACCAGGGTGGGGGGCCTGGGCATTCTGCCGTGCCAGGTTTTGGCCCTTCAGTTGTTGGGGAGTACTGGGGTCCCAGGGGAGGGAGGGTCAATGCAGCTGGAGACACTCAGGAAATTCAAGGCAGTGGCAGTTTACTAACGGCTATGAAAGTCCTGCATTCTTTATACCGTGGGTCCTGCCAGGCGCACTGATGCACACCAGCTGCCTGGGCAGCAGTGAACTTGGCTGAGCCACTGAGGCCCAAACAAGGCTGTGACTCCGGTTCTCACCGGGTGGTGAGCAGTGAGGCCTTTTCATCCTGGCATCGCTGTTGGACAAACGCACGTGACTGCAGGCCCTGTACTTGATCGCTGCCTGGTGGTTCTGCTGGCCCATGTGAGGTTGGCACACAGGCCCTCGCAGAGGCTGAGTCCTGCATCCACACAGCACGCATCCTGTGATCCGAGGCTGCAGGCACCGTACGGGGAGGCCAGCCTCCGACTGCGAGCTTTCCCCTCTGACCTTCTCCCTCACTCGGAGCCCCGCCCGCCAGCCTCACCTCTCCATGTTCATGCCCCCTCAAGTCTGACCTTAAAGTCCACCTTCCCAGACGCTCAGGATGCCTTGTGCCCTTCTTAAAACATCTCCTAATGAATCGCCCAGCTGGCCTACAAAGTCCCAAGGGTAGAAAGCATGGTCCTCACAGCGTGGAATGCATGGGCCTGGGCAGGAATGTGGTCTCTGCATCTTGGTGGGCAGCTGCTGGGGAACACGGGCCCTGCCATCCCTACTCTCCCCTCCTGGATTCTCGAAGGGTCCCAACACCCTGTAAGTATTAGGAGCCTCTGCTTTAGGAATTTGGAGTAGAAGACACAATTTCAGCCTTCAAGGTAACCACAGGTGCTAAAAATGACAAAAGTGCCCAGATAATCAGGTACAGATCATCAGGTGGTAATCAGGTGGATCAGATTCAGTGCAGGGAAGGTAGAGATAAGGGATCTTGCTGGGGCTGGTGTGTGATGAAAAGGAGGGTGGGGTGGGGCAGGGTTGGGAGTTGGGGGAGAGAGGTGAAGAGTTGGGAAGTGGGGGGAACCAGACACTGGAGCAGCTGCTGATGAGTGAAAACCCCTTCCTGCAGACATGGGGAACATCCAGGCTCAAGTCAAGTCAAGAACATCTAGGCAGGGCCACTCAGGGCTGGGCTAGGCTGCTTCCTGGGACAGTTCCCCGGGCAGCCCAGCCCGGAAGCACTCCCCTAGCACCCCATCTCCCCCGACATGCCTCCTCTTCAGCTCCTCTCTGCTAGGCCCCTTCCCCCTCCGGCTCCCGGCTCCCTGCATCCCAGAGAGCCAGCATGAGCGGCAGACCGACCACACCATGCGCCTAGAACAGAAGTGGCTGCAAGCTGAGCTGGCAGACAGTGACTTCTACCAACACAGGCTGTTATCCTCGCGGCTGCTGACATTCCATTAGCGTGAGTGACCCAGCATGGAATTTCTCAACCAAACCACATCCTTTCTGGGCTGGGGCAAGCGCTCCAACAGGCAGTCACCCTCTGGTCGCATCCTGGATCTGGGAGGCTCCAGATTAGCTCCTGAGATTTCCTTAGTCTCACAGCTGAGCACGCCCAAGAGGGATCTTCCTCAATAAAGAAACCTGCCCGGACTGTCCATGACATCAATCCAAATGCTTTTGTGCAGCGACCTTCCATTCCTGCCACTCCCCCCCATGCCCTTGGGTGCCCGGGTGCTGCTCATATGGGTATTAGCAGCAACCTGAACTGGGGGACAGGCTCCTGGACTCATCTGTGCCCTGCTGCACATCATCGCCCTTGCTGGGGACACACCCTTCCCCTCCAGCTTCCAGCCAGCTCCTAAGCAGGGGTCACCCTCGGACTTTCTGTATGTCCCCATGGGGGCTGTGCACACACCCCTCCAGGATACTCTTCACTCTGTTGGACTTGGTCATCTGCACACCTGCTGGCATGCCTCTAATTCACCACTGGGCTCCCTCCCCTCCCCTTCTCTGTTGCAGTACAGGGCTCCCTCTCTATCCTGTGTACCGGGACGCACGGGGGGCCTGGTTCTTCCTACAACAGTACGCGAAGGCTGGCTGAGCGCTGGTGGGCCACTGTGGCTGGTGGGCGACACTTCCCAGCCCACGCAACACGCCGGAGCCTCACCGAACACGGTGCTTCCAGGCAGGGCTTTGGGGAAGCTGCTGGCCATGGGGGCTGGGGGATGCAGGGGGCTAGCCTGGGCTCCCCACCCCTTCAACCAGCCCAGCCCCTGGCAGGCCTGTTTCATATACCAAATGAATCTAAAACATCATTTGAAGAAAAGATTCCGAGACTTTAAAAAAACCCACTGTCTTAATTCAGTGGTTCTAGTCCCCCTCAGAGAAGCCCCAGCATGATCACCCCTGCCCTTCTCTGAATAGTCAGGAGTCTTTGCTTGGCACTTAATTACGTAATCTATATCTCTAGATATTATCTATTTATGTACATTATCATTATCGATATACTCATCTTTTTGCCACATAGGCTTATGAGTTTAATCACGAAGATACATTCCTATCGAGCATTTTTAAATTCAGATAATCTAGAAACAGTCTGCGACCAGCCCTGCCTACAGATGGGAAAACCACCATCTATTCTGTCCTGTGTCCTGCCATGCATCCCCACCTGGATGGCAGGGACTTGTCGGCCAGGGCCCTGCTTCCCGCCACGTCAGGGTCCTCCCCGCCTCCCGAGGGCCCGGCACACAGCTGAGCACAGAGTGTCTGCTTAATTTTGTGAAGATATGTGTTGGTAAAACCATCTGGCCACATTCGGGGTCTCGCAATCCATTTTAAATCTGATTTCTGACACCGCCACTTCCCACTGCTGGGTCCTGCTTAGGAAGGAGGGGAGGAATCTGTTTGCTCGATGCCTCATCACTGCAGAGCGGGTTATGGTGCCTCACAATGAGCAAAGTGCTGGCCAAGTCCATTTTTAGCTGTCTGGAAGCCAAGTTTTACAGGGCCTGGGGAGGAGCAGGGAGAGTTCTGGGCAGGACGTGAAGGCGTCTGGCCCCTTAGGACTCGGGGTCTTCATTGAGGAGGACAGTCACCTGGGCAGAGCCAAAAGCACAACCAAGGAGGGTCCCTGAGACCGGAAGGCCCGGGATATGGGCCTCTATGGGCCCTCTCACGCCCGGACGAGAGCCATTCTGGGAGAGGGACGGCCACACTGCTGACCCTGCATGGTGATGTCGTTCAGAGTTGGATGCACACTGGCCCAGGAGTGAGAAACCCGAGCCAGAGTCCCAGCTCCACTGTCACCCAGCAGGGCATGTCACAGGTTCCAGTGAAATTGGAGTGACGTCTCCCACCAGATGAACTGCAATGACCTAAACGCAGCCGCTGAGAAACGCACAGCTGCACTCAGTCCTCAAGCACAGGCCGGCCCTGAGGCTGTGGGAAGGGACTCCTGCTCCCAAAGTGCAGGCCTAGCAGACCCGGCAAAGCGATTTCTAGGCCTCGTGTCTTGGAAGGCTCTCAGAAAGCCCCCGACCTCTGGGGCCTGTTTGGCAAGGCAGGCGGTACTCCTCGTGGCTCCTGGGACTGAAGAAGGGTGCGGTGGAGGCGGTGGATGCAGGCCCAGCTTACTAGGTCCAGGTGAAGTGGCCGTGGCTGTAACCCCCTCTTGCGGGCACTTCCCTGTTTGTTAAGCTGTGGAGGCCCGTGTGGAATAAACACCGAGGTCTTACAGGACTGAGGGCCCTTCCCACGCCTTGCATCCGAAGGCAGATGTGAAAGTGAGTGTTCTCTCTGCGGAAGAGGAAGGAGCAAGAGTCCTTGTAAACACACCATGTGCTCTGTCCCCCCCCCCCCCCCGGGGGGAGGCTGCTAGGGCTACCGAAGGAGTCCTGGGTCCTGGATTCCACAGTCCCGCCCAATCGAAGTGGCATGCGTGCCCTGGTCCTCGTAGGGAGGCCCAGTGAGACCACAAGGCCACTCTCCAGGAGCTCACGCCCTCCCTAAGAATGCCACCAGAGCTTGCATAGTCCACCTTGGCCACCTCATGCCCAGGCTCGGGGCTCCCTCTGCCACCACCCCCACCACACACTCATCCACCGCCGTGCTCTGGTCAAGGCGGGAACCTACCACCTCCCGTGTCACCTGCACGGTCCAGCACGCTGGGGGCACAGGCAGGCACTCAGCCCACCTGAATAGGACCAGCCCCTGCTAGACCATGAAGCACCTCAGCCTTGAGGGGTCTGTCTGCCTTTGGATGAGCCCTCCTCCTGCAGAGGGGGGAGATGGAGACCAGCGAGGCCGGCGTCTCTGGGTGTTCCCACACAGCATCTCTGCCCATCTGCCCAGCCGCTCGGGCCAGGGGCTGATGGAGGAAGTTCTTGGGGGATGCACGGTCAGCCTGGCATCTGCTGCCTTCTCCTCCTCCCTCCCTGCCTGACCCCTGACCCTGAGGCAGGATCAGCCTGCTAATGATTTGTCAAAAGGATTACGATTTGGAGCCGTTCCCACCTGAGGCAAAGACAGATCATTTTTTCCCCACTGCCGTAAAGAAGAGATATCTTAGCGTGAGCCTCCTTAAAACTGGGTGAACACGAGCCCTTCCAAAAAAAAAAAAATATTTGTGGAAAAGAATTATTTAGTAAATAGGGGATATATTTGGGAAGATGGCTCGAGCTAAGCAAGCACTGTCCGGGGGTCACAGGTCATCTTGTCCATTTCCCCCTTTCCAGGAGCCTCGGATCATTCTCTCCTGTGTCCCCTCCCTGGCTGCCTCCCATAGCACCCGGCTCCTGGTGCTAGGGGAGTATGTGAGGAGCAGAGGCGGCTGCACGGAAGGGCCTGGGCTGTGTGGGGCGCAAGCACAATGGGTTCACATTTTGCCTTTCCTCTTCCCGGAAACGGCTCCCTATAAAATCACGCAGCACATGCAGTACACGCCCGAGCGCAGCCACCTCCGGCCCGTGGCTCGCTCCCCAGCAAACGGGAGCTGGTGCTGAAACAACCGTGGGCACGGGACAAAAGCAGGTACACGCCCAGGCCCCGGCACCTGCCGGTCATGGCCCCACCCAGGAAGGCCTGCTGGGAGGACGAGGGGCAACAGAGCCCTAGAGAGGCAGTCCTGACGCACAGCCACCCCACAAGCCAGGTCTCCCCGGCCCACGCCGTCACTTTGAGTCTTCCCTAGCAGACCCTGTGCCCGGCAGGGACCACGTCTTTCTTATCTTTGCACCCCCAGTGACGGACCTAACGTCACTCAACAAATCTTTTGTTGAATAACAGGAGGAGTTTGAGCCACAAGGGCTCCCGGAGGCCTGGGGAGCTGCGGGCGTTCCCGGGATCAGAGAAGTCCAAGGAAGAGAGGCTGCAGCGTCCTGTGGAACTGTCCATTCTTCCTGGTCCCACCAGGCCCATGCGTCTGGCTCCTGGCCATCGTGGGAGCCCCCCAGAGTGGGGGAGGGCATGGCGACAGGTGTGGCAAATGCACCCAAGGGGCAATTATCTCTTTAAAGGACAGTAATTAGTAATTCCGCCCGATGGCTGTGCCGTGCTGTTTTAATGAAGAGTTCTATTTTTACAGAAAACACATAATTGAGTGAAAAGCAGGCTATTCTTTGAGTCAGGCGGCCACGCCTCTAGGAAGGTCTAACTTCCTGGGGCCGGGAGGCCAGAGCCTGCACACCGCACGGAGAAATGCAGGGAGTGGGCCATTCTTCATGCCCCGCGTCCAGCTGGCTGCTGAGAAGCAGGCTCCACATCGGATGACCCAAGTTCAAACCCTGGTTTCCCCTTCTTCTAGCCATGGGGCCTCCGGGGCAAGTCCTTTTACCTTCTCAGAACTTCAGTTTTGTATCCGTAAAATGGGAATGACAGTATCTGTACACCTGGGGGTGGGGGTGGGGCTGTTCTGTGGGGAAAAAATGTGCAGAAAGGCCTAGCGCGGGGGCTCGCACTTCATAAAGTGCCCAATCCAGGTTTGCCCCACTTGCCATCATTTACCCAGGCCCAATCGCGTACAGCTGCTTACTTATGCCCTCCTGTGTAAAGTGGGAGTAACGGGGGGAGGGGGGGCGGGTTGTTCTTCCTCCCTGGGTCCCTGAGAAGATGGGGACTTAACGCTTGTGGAGTGTCCAGAGCAGAACTGCCAACCGAGAGCAAGCACCGGGCGTCCTGCTCTATTATTACCGAAGCTCGTGGGGTTCAGGCAGCTCAGGGCTGTTCAGCCTGCCCGCCACCTGGCTTGGGTTCTAGCCCCCGCTCTGTACCAGCTGTCTGACCTTGAGATGCCATCTAGCTTTTAGTTTTCCCAGTTTTTTCAAGTAGGAGGGCTGTAAAGAGCAGAAAATAAACACACCCAAGCAAGAAAACAGGGTAAGTGGAGTGAAGGCTGCAAGACGCCAACATCTGTGTGGGGTCCTTCCTTCCCCGCAGAGCAACGAACTAAACCACTCCCACGGTCTACCCATCGGAGGGTCTACTGGGGTGCGCTGGGTGTCCAGCCGTGGGGCCCCCGCAGGGAGCAGGCGGGGGCAGGGTGTAGGCCACAGTCTCTGCTCCAAAGGCGCTCTCACCCGCAAGGGGAAGTTCAATCAGTGTATGTAAGGCAATCAGGAAACAAACCAGAAGAGAATCCAGTGCTCAATCGAGTAGTGCAGTTTTCAGTTTTGGCCAACCGGGATGAGGGGTGGGAGGCTTCTAGGCAAAGTCGAACGGGTGGGCTGGCCCAGCGGGGGTGATGGCTTGGAGCGGGTGCAGAGGCCCCACCCCCAGGACAGGATGGGGGCAGGGAAGGAGCGGGCCCTCTGGAAGGAGTCAGCCCACCCCCTCACCCCCATTCGGGCTGGAGTCACCTGGCTCCAACACCTGGCTCTACCCAGTGGCCCAGGAAGCCAGGCGGGTGCAGGGCGACACATGTCGCACACACTCCTCCAAATTCCACGCCTCTGGGAGACTCCACCAGGGAAAATAACTGGTTAAACTCACACACATGCTCTTTGAGGGTCTTATTTTAAAGTGACTCCAACAGGTGACCTCCCTGAAAGGCAGAGGGCCAGAGTGAAGCCCACCTTTCTCGCCTTCCTAGAGACTAACCCCCAACATGGAAGGGACCCTGACGGCGGCTCTTAGCCCTAAAAACCAATGATTTCCCCTTGGGTCTGGGGGCATTAACTGACCTATGTCCCCTCATCTTTTGAGGCTCACACTGATCCACCACCTTTTAATGAATTCATTCAAAATGAACTAACTTTGAAGTATGAAACATCAACAGCCAGCAAGCTTCTGCTTCCAGAAATGAGCCCCTCCTTGCTTCAAAGGCCCTGCCCCCGCCTGGAGAACAGCCTCAGGGCATTTCTGAGAGTAAGCCTGCACCTAAGCACGCCTGTGGCTGGCTGGATGGCTAAGCATTCTTATCTGTGCTGACCCACGGCTGACCCAGCAGGCCTCCAGGCCCTGCTTCCTTCAGCTGCCGCCTACCTCCAGTTATCTCCAGCTGACTCTCCAAACACAAACGCAGGATCTTGACAGATAAGAACACAAACCCTGCAGAGCCCTTCCATGACCATTCAGGAACTTCCAGAGAGAAGGTCTAGGTAGAAGAAAGGTAGGGTCCCAGCCTGGTATAAATCACCGAGAAGCAAACACCTTGGTCTTGATCTGTAACCTCTGCCCAGGGAGCAGAACCCTGGGGGACCCAAAAACCACCCACTGCAGAGGGGAGGCCAGCCCTGCCTCATGGGGCGGAAAGGCTTTGTCTTGGGGCCGGGCTGCAGTGCCTGTCTCCAGCAAATGTTGTAGGCTGGGAGATCAGGGAGTGAGGATCAGGAAACAAAGAGCTAAAATCACTTCAAAACAAATTAAGAATTCCTTTGGGGAAAAACAAAAACAACAACAACAAAACACTGCAAATAATACCTTCCTTTCCTCCTCTTCCTGAAACCAAACAAGCTGGGTCATCGACCCTCCTGTCTGAGCATAAGCAGACTGGCAGGGGGAGACCAAGGCCCCTGACTGTAGTGTCCCACAGAGCAAGATCACAGGAGGCTCCACAGAACAACCAGCAAAGGGAAATGCTGAATGTCAAACCAGCTTAGCTGATGAGGAACTGACCTTTGGGGAAGAAAGTGCTGGTGCCAGTGATTGTGCCTGGCTTAGCACTTCCCTCAGCCCCAGGGCCTGCAAGTTTAACCCCTGGCTCTTGTCCTCAAGGTGGGGGAGCTGTGCTAGCCAGAAATGTTTAATGAATCCAGCAAAGTGATAAACTATGTTTGTGTTAATACCTTTGATTCCAGCCCCCTCACTGGAGTGTGGGTGTTGGTATTTTAAGTGTCTTTTTGATCTCCTACAAGTCCTTAATAAGAGCCATCCAATAAACACACCAGGTTTAAGTCAGAAATGTTAACACAGTCCCGGGACTCTGATCCTTCTGCCTGGTGGAATGCACCAACAGAAATAACCTGAGAAAAAGGTGAGGCAGGCCAGGTAGATCAGAGAGGTGCCCTTGAGGCCACAGTTAGCCTCAGCCAGAACCAGCCAAGGTCTGGCCCCAGCTCAGCCTAGTTATCAGCTCAAACATTTTCCAAAACAGCCTAGGTTTCCTGGGGGAGATGGCTGTGTGATAGTTTGTTTACACACGGCGAGTTCCAGCTTGTGGAGAGGGCCATATTATTCCTGCGCTGGGAGCTCTGACACACCTTCCCCCAGGATCTCCCAAGTCCCACGGGACCTGGGCTGGGCCAGGCAGAAACTCCCGAAAGGGCCTAACGGGACCCCCAGGGTGGGACGGGAGGAGGTGGTCTTGCCAGTTGCCTCCACTGCCACCCGCCACTCTACCCATGGTCTGGGGTTTTCAAAACCCAGTCTGGCCGGCTGCCAGGTCTGGGTGGGGGCGGTGACTGACAGGCTGGTTATTGGAAAGCTCCCATCATGAAGCCTAGGAATTTTGTTTGGTTACCATGGTGACCTTCACTACAAGCGCACTGACTAAAGCACAAGGAATCTGTTACCTAAAACCAGGGCCCCTGGAGCCCCAGCTTCAGGAGCCATGCTTATCAGTGGCCTGTTGGCCTTGACCCCATACCCCTGCCCCCACCCCTCCCCAGCCGAGCCTCCCAGCTGCCTGCCGAGGCCAGGACTAGCACAGGCAGCCGGGGAGCTCACACAGGAGGCGACCACGCACATTCCGGCCCGCCCGGGCCTGGCTTGGAAACCCGGCTCTAAATAGGGAGTTTGCTGCCCCCCTGAGGACCCCTGCAGGCCGGCCAGGGACGGCCCGGCCAGCACACGTGTCCAGGGCTTAGTGGGAAGCCCTCAGGATCTCAGGATGCTGCGCAGGGTGTCTGGTTGCCCCCATGCCAGGTTCACGCTGTCCCCGCGGGGCTGTCGGTCTCTGCCTCATCACGTTTCTGCCTTTTAAACCCAAGCTCCGTTAACTAAAGGGCATCCCGCAGCACGGAAATCAAGATCCTCTTTGCTTTGCTTTCTAATGCCTGAATTTAGGGGAATTTTCAGAAGTTCAGCTCCACAAGGGCTGGGTTTTTCTCCAGCAGTGTTCAGCCGGCCTGGCGGAACGGTGGCCTCCCGTGCAGCTAAGGAGCTCCCACACCTCTCACGGGGCTTGCCGCCTCTGCCTGCGCCTCCCGGGCCTGGTGCGAACGGCGCCCTCCCCCAGCTCTGCGCCCACCACGTGGCCCGCCCTCGGGTCCCCCGCTGCTGGTGCGCTGCCTTCCAGACCCCCTCCACGCTGCTGCCCTCGAACACGCTTCTGAACCCACCGCCAGACCTCCTTTTGTCTTGAGTCTCGCCACAGGCCTTGGAGGCAGAGGCAGGTAGGACAGATGTCAGGGTGTGGCATTTGAGCAAGCCCCTGGAGGTGGCACAGGTGAGAGACAGCATGACCGGGAGGGCAGGAGCCCCACTGTGACCCTCACGTGGGGAGAAGCTCACATGGGAAGGGCTCCATTCCGCCCACTGGCCCCCTCCCCCCCGCCCCGTGCCAGACCCCCCCCTCCCTCGACACTGGCCTTTCAGCCTCTTCCTTCACTAAGACAGCCGCTGGGAGCCAACGCACGGGCAGGTTCTGCAGAGGACAAGAGCCTCTGAAAAGCCTCAGCCCCTTAGAGCAGCCTTCGGGGCCAGGGCGGGCGGGGGGGCTCCCGGTGGCATACAGACCTCCGGCTCTCACGTGGAGACCTCGCTGGGGACATGGAGGCCAGGCTGAAGGGGGATGGATTTTGTTTTGTTTTGCGGCCATGGTGTTTACTGGACCAGCTGGTGAACTATCTGCTGTGGCAACAGCTGGAGCCGCACACCCGCTTGTTCCGGCGCAGGAAGCAGCTAGAGAAGCAAGGTGCAGTTGCCGTGGAAGAGCAATGACATTTTTCAGTGATCCCTGGCCGGTAACGGGCTCAGTGACATTTCCTGCTAATCCACGCGTTTCTGTACTCTGCCGTCCCATCTGTGGGGAACCAGTCGTGCCTTATTCGCAAAGAGCTGTGGTCACGCTCTATGGTCACTCCGAGAGAGCTGTGCAGTCGCGGGATTTTCCACACCCCCTCCCAACCTCCTGTATATATGTATTTTTTTTAAGGGTGGATTTTTCTTTCTTTTTTTTTTTTAAGATAGCCAAAATGTATTGTCTCAGTTTAGGAGGCCAGATGCACCCTTTATTTATTTATTTATTTATTTATTTATTTATTTATTTGTTAGTTCTGCAGCCTTTTAGGCCTGGCTTCAATCAAGACAGGGGTCCTCATGGCCCTGGAGGGGAGGGGCTCATGGTGGCTTTGAGATAAAGAATCTGCCACTGCTTCTCTATCCCTACTGTCTCCACACGGGCAGGCTTTGCAGAGCGAGGTACCACGGAGAATGGGATGCTCTGGTCCCCTTTTTGCAGTGACACAAAACAGAAGAACCCCAGGGCTGGGACTCAAACTCTTTCCCTCCTTAGGCTCGGACCTCAGAGAGGTCTCCCTGCTGCCAGCCCCATGGCCCGAGCTCCTGATGCCCTAGCAGTGACCTTGTGGTGTCTGGATGGGGCAGCTCTGTTCTCATGCAGAACCTGCCCCTTCAGAAGGCTCCTGCTGGCAGAAATAGGGACACAGGTGACACAGTTATCCTACAAACTGACCATAAACACAGTCGGCACTGGGGAGGGGCTTGTCACCTGTTTTGGGTTTAGGGTCCCATAGAGGATCTGGTGAAAGCCATCTCCCTGGACACAGGCGCATAGGCACAGCTGTTAGGGTTCAGGTCTAGGCATTCGGGGAGGCCCAGAAGCCCACCCATGGGACTCACGAGGGGGAGTCACCAACCTCGGCAAGGACGACCTCTCCCCACCCCCCACGAAGACACTTTCAGCGAGTGAAGCATCTCCTTGTGAAGGAGTCGGCCCCTGAGTGAGGTGGGGGTGGGAGGGAGGCAGCACCCTTGAGGGGAAGGGCACACACACTACCGACGAGGGGGAGGAAGACCGGGGAGAAGGGGGCTTCCTCACCCAGCCCAGGAGCCACTCCCCTGAGGTGGGCTGGGGGTTGAGGGAGAGCCAGAGCGCCGCCCTCCAGACCCAACACTCCCCCTCCCCGACAAGCTGTGGGCTTGTCAAAATTTTCAAAAAGTGCTGTTAGCCTCCCCACGTCAGGACAGGGGACGTGATTCTGCCAGCAGAAAGCATTTGGCCCAAAAGTTAGGAAGAGACACTGCAGCAAGATGCCAGACGCTGGAATGGGAGGCTCCTTGCTGGGGCTGGGGGCCCGAGGAAGGGCCAGGTGGGCAGCATGAGAATGCCCTGCCCCCTTTCCATCAGGACAGCTCTGTTCCCCTCTGCCCCGATAGTCTCCACTGGCAGGTAACGTTGCACTTGGGAAAAGGACTTGCTGGTCAAACAACATCTGATGGCAGGCCCAGCCTCTCTTTCTTGGGACACACACTCTGACCTGGGGTAGGCCCAGAACCCCTCCCCACTCTAGGAGTCTAAGATTTTCCTCCGCACAGTTTTTGTTCCCATCAAAGCCTAACTGACAATAGAGTAAACACACACACACGCGCACGCACGGCTGGCAGCAGACAGTGGGTCAGACTCTGCCTGACAGTCGTGAGAATGGAGCTTGGAAAAAAGAGCGGTAACTGGTAGTGGGAGGTGAGGACCTTTGTCCTGTGTATATTTTCACTAGAAGTGAAAAAAAATAAACTTCTACACAGTAGGTGTTTCTGTATTGTGCTTGGGATTAATGAGACAAGGGAATTCATCTCTTGTCCACACACACTATTTTATCTGTTTTAGTATTCCCTAAGCTACCTGCCTTTACAAGGGAACTGATTTCAACTTTAGTAATCTCCCAAATGCGGGGCTGAGGCCAAGAGTCGGGGCCATCTCCTGAGCACAAATGGGCTCTGTCGAGTTGGCCATGCATCAGCTCTGCTTACACCTGGCTATGGGCACCTGAGTCCCCCCCGAGACAGGACGGCAGGGGGACAGGGAGGGTCAGGAGTCAGGGTGCTGTGGACAGAGGGTTAGGGTGGACTGGGAGAAGCAGGGCTGACCTGCAGGGGGAACGCTGCCCTTGGCTTTATTCACTGGGGCCTGCTCTTCAGTGGGGCACACTGGGGAGCTTACCATAAGGGCTCTCTGCTTCTCCCAAAACACCCTTCTTAGCCTTGGTGAGAACAAAGCCATCCTGTAAGGTCTGCAGGCAAAGCTACCCATGGCATCCTCTGAAGGAGGCCAATGGCACAGGAAAGCCAGCTCTGTCCCCAGTGAGCTAGGGACAGACAGAGGCAGATGCCCAGGCTCCCCACATGAAGGGAACCTCCTTGGGCTAGGATAATTGCAGCTTCCCTTTATCACCTAACATGGCTGTGGGGCCCGCCAATTTCCCCTGATGCTTTGTGAGCCCGTCTCCATTGCCAGTGTGAGCCCCCCTCCAGGGAGCCAGCACCATGCTTCCTTCTGCTCTCTGAAGCAAGACAGCCCCTGGCTGGCTCTAAATAGCCCTTCTTCAGACCCGAAGGGGGAATATGGCGGGAATGGGGGTGCTCAGGGGCCCCTCATCCTGGGCTCACAGGGATTAGAGAAACAAGGTCTATTATACCCAGTGTCACACGCCTTGGGGGAAGAGGGCAGAAATCCAAAGATGACCGACCTCCTCATTCCCTCCTGCAGAGCAACGCACCCTTCTGCCTCATCTGGCCCAGCACGGCTCTTGTTCCCCAGTGCCCTGGCTGCGTGGCAGTGGGTCCTCCATGTATAGGTGGGGGCAGGAAAGACTCATCCTGCCACACCCACCATGGCCTGGGCCAAATGCAGCGTGAACCCTGCTCTAAAGAGAGGGGCATCTGGGCAGTGTAGCCTGGTGGGGGCGATGTGGAGTTGCTGAGGATGGAGGGAGAGGCCAGGACTGCTCTAGAAGGAGAGAACCCCTTTCCTCCAATGCCCATGGCCTGCTTGGAGGCAGGGAGATGGCTCACTTGGCCCCCGCCAGCCCAGCCAGCGTTAGAAGCTCATCCTTGGCTGGCTGTGCCAGGGTTATGATTAAGTTACACAAGTTAGTGTCCCCATGAGGCTCAAATGCAGAGCCCAGGGTGGGGTGGAAGCAGCTTGAGCACGTGCATTTGAACACAGTCTCCTCTGTGGTCCACGTAGCCCCCGTGGGGCCCGCAGCTGCTGCACAGAGCCACTCCCCGCCGGCGCCTCCTGGCACTCAACGCCAGAGCCCTTCTCTGACCCCATGGGGCCTCGCCCCACCTTGACCCTCCAGCCAGGGGGTGTGCATGCAGGAGGCACTTAATCAGTGTGTGGCAGGGTGGGGGTGTGTGAGGGCACCCGTGTCTGCGGCAGGCCAGCCCCCAGCCATGCCCACAGGGAACTCACTTGAAGTTCTCGGGATACTCCGTGATGGCCATGTTGACGACGTCCAGGGCATGCTGGTAGTGCTTCTGGGCCGAGAAGAGGAGCGCCAGCAGGTGGAGGGCATTGGCATCATCCCGGCACACTTTCAGGACCTCCTGCAGCTGCTCCATGGCGCTAGAGATCTGCCCAAGAAGACTGCCAGCTTAGTGACCTTCTCCAAAGCCCAACCTACCCCCACCCCCCCCGGAGCCTGGGGCCAGCGCTGGCCAACGAGGGCATAGCGGACTCGAGTGAGATCCTGGGCCTTGGGGGGCAGGGCTGGTGCTCTGATGAGAAAACACAGCCCTAAGTACCATGGCAAGAGGGATCTGCTGTCCCAAGTCAGGCTCGGGCAGCCAGCTGCTGCTCGGGGGTAAAGAGGAGCAGGTTTATGGTGCAGCACTGAGGATCTGGGTGGATGCGGGGCTCTAAGGAGGCCACCCAGGTCCCTGCGTGCAGACCTAGAGGTGGCCTCTCCTCTGCACCTGTGCACGCAGGGATGGAGGCCGACACACAAACGCCTCTTCCTACCCAGAGGCCCACCGTGGCCAGAGCTCCAGCTCTGGGGTCAGGTGGGGGCATGGATGCCAGCCCTGCCACCCCCTTGCTGGAGCCTTCGGGCGACCTGTCTGAGCTGTGGTTCTTAGCTACAACGTGAGGAGGACGGTCCCGCCTGTGCCAGTGGCCGCGAGGGCAAAACTACGTAGGAGAACGTTCTGCACAGTCCTGCACGTGCGCGAGATGTGCCTGTCCCTCCTCAAGCCTCCAGAGCCCAGGCAGCCACGGAGCAGTAAGACGCTCCCTTCTCATCCTGAGGGCTGTGTTCTCTCACGCCCTCGGGGCTGGAGACTGCATCGGCTCCTGCAACTCTCTCCACATCGGGGGCCGTATCCTGCCAGGAACCTCGGGAGTCTTTTCTAGAAAGTCTTGCTCCTTACCACACCTCAGACATGGGCCGCCTGTGCTCCCCAAGGGGCCTGTAGTGCAGGCGAGCTGGGGCCTTTGGTCCCTGGCGCACGGTCCCCCAGCCTCTGCGCCCGCTGTGAGGCCTAGTGCCAGGCCTGGACTCCGCCCACGGAACCTCCTTTTATGGAAAGTTCAAGGAAAGGGAAGGAAGCCAGGTTACCGTGGCCACTGGTTCAGCTTGACTGTGGTTCTGCAGGGGGAAGCCCATTATCCTGGGCCGAGCATCCAAACCCACAGCTGTCACTGCTCAGCTGTCACGTGCTTTGAGCAGGATGGGTTGGAGGCTATCAAAGACCCAGGTGGGCCAGGTCTAGCTGAGAGTCCATGCAAGGGTCCTCAGCTCCCTGAGGCTCCCAAGATCTGGGGTCCTCCAGGAAACTGGGTGCCAGGCTCCACTGGCCTGGCCCCGCCATCTCTCTGGGAGGACAGACACCATTCACCAGAGGTGGCTGAATAATTCAAGATTTTTAAAAAAATGTATCACCAAAGGTTTATCATGAAGTTGATTGGCAAAAGAAGCACCGGTGCTTTTATAGAGGGCTAAAAATAAAGTGCTCTCAGGTATTTGCGCCTGTGTTCTTTGGAACACCAGAGCAGAGTGATGTTCTTTGGGGAGAGTGGCAGAGAGGTTCCAAGGGCCTCACCCCGGACCTGGAAGTCAGGAGCCCCATGGGGAAAGCTTGGTGGAAGGTGAGGACATAATGCTTCCTGCGGTCCCTCAGCAACTTCTCAGGAGACCGAACTCTTCAAGGGGGCCTGAGGGCAGATAATAGTCCCTTCCTGTGTGCCCACCAAGGGCTTTACCATATTTTCTGACTTAATCCTTACCGAGTCCCTCGGAGGTGCAGTACGAAGGTGCTCACGTAACAGACAAGAAAATGGACTCAGAGAGGTCAAGTCCCTTGCAAAGGGTCACGTGGCTGGGCAAAGCAGGAGCAGCTCCGTAGCCCTCAGGGACCTGGGAGTTAGGAAATGCGACAACCCACCTGGCGGACAAGGGCCAGCTGCAGGGAGACATAGAGGATGACTTGGGGGTCACCGGGCGCCAGCTGCTGGGCTCTGTATGGGGAGAGGGGGTGACAGATCAGTGAGCAAGGACTGAGCACCCGCTGTGTGACGTGGGCCTCCAGCTTGCCAGCCCTGTGCTGGGTGCTGCAGGGCGAAATGTCGGGGGTTCTCAGAGGGTGCCCGGTGGGGGAGGATGGCAGTGGCAGCCCGTGGGCAGCAGGCTCCAGGAGAGCTGGCTGAGGCCCTATGGTGGCCTTGTACAGAGCCTGGAGCCTGACCTCCCCACCCTAGGACAGAAGGGAACACTCCTGTGGGTGGAGGGGCTGGGAATGGCCTCTCTGGGAGAGAAGCCTTGGGAATGAATTGCTGGCCCTTGGTAGCTCAGTGGGGATTGGCCCAGATGGGACTCTGTTACCTCCCTGGGTTCAGGAATAACCTGCCCCAGAGAGGGGTTGGATGTGCTAATATGTTCCCATAAAGATGGCTCAAGGAGTCTAGGGCAGGCCCCAAGCCAGCAGCTTCCACAGCAGTATTCGGGGGGAGTAAGACCCACAGGGCTCAGAGGGCAGAGCCCTGCGCTGGGCCAGAGGAGCGGGGGTAAGGACGCTCAGGCGGGGCCCAAGGCTGTGGAGGAGGCAGGGGCTTAGCAAGGATGGGTCCGAGGGAGGGAGGGAGGGAGGGAGGGCCACCACAGGGGTGGGGCTTCTCTGGCATCCCCTTCCGTCCTTTCCTCCAGGACCCTGGCTGCCAGGAAATCTCTGTGAGGACTGGCGTGGGGGTTCCTCACAGGTCAAGTCAGAGAGGGGCTGGCAGGAGGCAAACACCAAATTTTGAGCCCCTGCTACACTTAAGGCACATATGCAAGGTGCTTTTCTAGCTTTGTCTCAGAATTCTCACACCAGTCATGGGCTCTGATTCCCACCTTGGAGCCCTGAGCTCCAGAGGGGAGGGGCTGAGCGTGGGGGCACCCTACCATCACTGAAGGGCTCAGCCTGCCCACCCAACCCCAAAGGCCTATCCCTGCTTCCCGCAGGAGCTCTCAGAGTCCTGGTTTCCTGTCAACAAAACGGGGCCAGAAACCTTCATTCGGCCTCCAGCAGAAGGTCCAGGAAGATAAAGCGCGTGAATGTGCCACCTGGTGCCTCTGCCGGGGCCAGGGGCCCACCTCACCTCTCCAGGGTCTGCAATGCTTTCCGGTGCAACTCATCTTGCTTGGATTTCAGAGTCGCTGCAGGAGACAAGACGGAGACGGCTCCATGAGGGCTTGCTGAAGGGCTGAGGACACAGCCCTGCCCCATCCCGGGGACACAAGCTCTGCGGGGAGACGCCTGATGAGGGCCCTATCTGGCAAATGCTTGCACTCAAGCAGCTCCGGACTACTGCCACCCACCACCCTCGTCACTGGGGGAGGGCGTGGGTGTCTGCTTGGCCCCAGCTTCCCAGCATGTGTCTTGGAACACCAGCTCCTTCCATTCCTTTGCCTTCTTTGTACCTGAGCCTTGAGAGACAGGCTCCATGGGCTGATGCCTGCCTCCTTGGGCTTACTTACCCACAGGCCTCTTTTTTAACCATTTTTACAATTTTTCAGTGTTAGATTTTAAGGGCAGGCGTTTGAACCCTTAGCTGCACACGGAACCACCTGGTGAGCTTTAAAATGACTGTCACCCAGGTCCCAGCCCAGCCCCGGTCAGATTACTCTTCCAGGTTTAGTCTGCACGGGACCCCATCGCGCCCCTGCCTGCAAGCACACAGAAGTAGGTGGGCTGCCTCAGTGCTGGGGGGCCACGCGGCTGAGCTGGCAGGCTTCGGGAAAGGGGAGTGGAATCCAGCCTCCAAGCACAAGTATTTATTAAACCGACTGTGCACCCAGCACTGTGCCGTGTGTCAAGGGAAGTTTAAAAGACCCCAGAAGGGCACAGCAGTGCTGAGGGTAAGAGCAAAACAGGATAAAGACGCTGTGGGATCCGGGCAGGCAGCATATTACAGGCTGCGAGCACACAGGAGTTCCAGAGGAGGGGATCAGCTCTGCTGAGGGGCCGGGGCTGGGCCTTGAAGGGTGCATCCATGAAGAGGGCATGTGTGAGAGTGATGAAAGCTGGGTAAGAGAGTGGAAATGGGACTGAGGGGTGTGTGAGTGTGTGTACCCGCCGGAGATGTGCCAGGGGAGGGGGCGTTGGGCACTGGTGGGACGAGACACCCGAGAGGCCACCGGGAAGCCTGAGCCCCCCAAGCAGAGGCTCTGGACCCAGGCACTCACCGTCAGTGGCCTGCAGGCTGTATGTGAGGCCCAGTGCCAGGTAGCCCTTGGCAAGGAACTCCCCGGCTTCCTCCCCGAGGTCGATCACCACCATGGCAAAGCGCTCTGCCTCCTCCAGCTGCAAAGAGGAGAGGCACAGGTCACTGGGAGGGCTCTCCTGGCCTCGGTGTGCAGGCTGCTCAGTCACCAGCCCGGGACACTCAGAACTGCAATTCCTCATGTGTGGGCAGCGCGACCAGAGGCCAGGTGGCTTGTCTGAGACACACCGCCACTAAGTGGAAGGAATAAGGCTGTTTCCTCTGTCAGCAACTCCCTGGACCTCTTCCCTGCAACCCAAGGGCCTGGGCTCAGTGTCACAGGGTACGGCCTCTCACAGGGAAAAGCTTCCCTCTCCCCAGACAGCCTAGCTCGCTAGAGTTTACTCTGCCAAGAGCAGGGACCCAGGGCCAGGCCAGTCTGTGACAGCTCCTTTCACCATCTGGCTTCTGTCTGTGCCTGCCCTGTGCAGCAGAGAGAGGGAAGCTGGGGCTGGGGGGCAGGCAGGGCCCTGGGCCTGGGTCCTGGGGACACCGCCAACCCTGCAGAATGGACAGGCTGCCACTCTGGCTCTGTCTGTGAGCTTGCGCCTGGACACGGGGAGCTCAAACTTTTTAGGGGAAAAAGGCCCAAGGTTGTTTTTGTCCTGGGAGCAGGAAGAACTGTTCCAGTTGGAAAGGGACCAACCGATGCACGTCACGTGGGCACACACCATCACACAAGTCATGTGACACGAAGAGGGGCACGCACAAGGCAGCCCTCACAAGCCATCTGGGGCACCCACAGCGGTCAGGCCAGTCAGGGAGGCAGGAGACAGCTGGGGGTGGTCTCAGCCGCGCCCACGCATGGCCCACAGGCCTCTAAGAGCCCAGGAATGCCATCCGTCCCTGACGCCTGTGACACCCACTGGCGTCAGTGTCACCGAGAACAAAGACTGGCACCACCCCACAGCTAGGGGGCTGAAAGGACCATACCCAAAGCCCCACTGCCACCCAGACATCACGGGCCCCTGTGTGGGGCATCTTGCCCATGGCAGAGGCCCATCAAGGAGCTACATTCGACCAGGGAGTGAGATTCAGACCCAAGTTGGCTTCTGGCATTCACGCCAGGGCTGCTCCTGCCCTGCTCTTGTCCTTGCCACCTCATCCTGGCAGGAGAGGGGCAGCTCTGTGCATCTTGTGGCCTGACCACTGGCCACAGCCGGGGCGCCGGTGGCCCCTCCATCCCTGGAATATGGAGCTGAGGCCCTGAGACAGAGGCCATCAGCAGAGGGGAGTTGGGTAAGCCTGCCCTCTGTGCACAGCCAAGGGAAGCTCCGTGCAGGAAAAGGGCTGAAGGAGCAGAGATCCCACTGTGCCCGGAAGGGAAGCAATAGAACCCAAACACAAGGAAGCAGAGCATGTGAACTGACAGCCCAGACAGAGATGGCGGGAGGGGGGCGCTGAATCCCTCTGAGGCCTGTCCACCATCCCTGCCTAAGCTGGCCTGACGCATGCTGACCAGGGCAGTGCTCCAGTCCCCTCATGGCAGTGCTCCGGCTGCTGGCTTAGGCAGCGGGCCACCTCCAGGTTGGGGGGCTGGTCACTGAGAGTAGGGAGTCTAAGGACCTAAGCTCTGACACTGTCAGGACTCAAGGTTTGGGGGAGGCCATAGCTCAGGAAACCCCTCCGCTGCCTGCTGCCCAGCCTCGGCCGGCCAGGCGGGCCCACGGCTGTAGCGGCTAAGTTCCGTGTCCTGCAGCACCTGGCCCAGCGGGCCCCGGGGCAGTGGGGGTGGTTTGGGGGGGCCTGGGGGCCTACAGTCAGAGCCGGGTGGAGAAAAAAGCACTGAAAGATGAGCTCCCAGACACAGGCTCTGGTCCTCACCCAGCACCTGACAGCTGCGGAGCCTGGAGCAGATCACTTAGTTTCTGTGCCCTAAAGGTCCTCTTCTGCAAAATGGAGACTTGGACCCCTCCCCCTACAACTGCTCCTCAGCACAGACCTCCACCGAGGCTTCTGCAGTAGCAGGGTCTGTGATGGGCCTAACTGGGGAGCCCCGATGACAAGGGAGGGGGATGCCCGGGTGAGTTCGCATGTAATCCCCGCAGGCTGACCCCATACGACGGGGTGGCTCTTAATTAAGGCTGCACTGTGTGATGCTGGCATGGGGCTTGTGGAGCTCCAAGAGAAGGGCAATCATGTGGCTGTGGTTGTCCCAGGAAGACTAAGACTCATGGCAGACGGGGGACAGGAGTCACCAAGAAAAGGGTTAAGTGAGCAAACTGCACCTCCCCCACCCAATATCCCATTGCTGATGCAGCTCATCTCATACACTGTCTTTAGGCATCATTACGCCCCATTCAAACAGGAGCGGGCTGGTTTATAAACGACCAAGTACAAGTTATAGAACCTAGAAACCTATTGCATCCATGTATATACAGTCTTCCCATGACCATGTCCTTCTACTGAGCAAATGCCAGCTTTTATCTCTTGTAACTCATGTAGGGAAGGTGCTGGGAACAAAGCTCAACAGTTACCGGCAAACAGGGAAAAGTCACTCTCCAGTTCATACACATCATATTCTGGGTTAGTAGAGCTCACCATACTTTAGCTTTAAAAGTGCAAATAGGGGCGCCTGGGTGGCTCAGTCGGCTAAGTATCCGACTCTCGGTTTCAGCTCAGGTCATGATCTCCGGGTCATGGGATCAAGTTCTGGGTTCGTCATGGGATCGGTTGGGTTCTGTTCTGGGTGTGGGGCCTGCTTGGGATTCTCTGTCTCCCTCTCCCTCTGCCCCTACCCAACCCCCTCTCTCTCCCTCTCTAAAAAGTGAAAATGGGCACCCTGAGTGGCTCAGTCAGTTGAGCATCCGACTCTCGGTTTTGGTTCAGGTCATGATCTCAGGGTTGTAGGATCAAGCCCCACACTGGGCTCCATGCTCAGCAGGGAGTCTGCGTGAAGATCTTCTCCCTCTGCCCCTCCCCCCCACTTGTGCACGGTCTCTCTCAAATAAATACGTCTTCAAAAAAAGAGGTGCAATCATACATCCTTAGCTTGTCCAACTTGTGGTCCCTCTGATCCCCGGGTCAAGAGCCTTCCTCGGCCAGTACTTGCCAGCCTTGTCCATGTAGTTTAAGCACAGTGTCAGCATTTGTCTCAAATCAAACTCACAAAGCTTGAATGTACCGTGCTCGCTTTGGCAGCGCATACACAAAGCGTGAATGTACCATTTTCCTACATAGCCAACACTATTTTGGTCTCTATTACCTACTACAAAGCAGGCTTTTTGTATGTGAAGTCACTGCAGGGATAATGAAGGAAAAAATGATCAATTCTTGTTAAGTATGACAATATACCCTATGATAACATATGGTATTAATATACGTGGGTGCTCTAACTGGCCAGTGAAAGGAAAAAAATGCTATCAGAGCAAAAAAACCAAAAAAACAACAAAAACAAAAAAAACCCCAAAACAAAAACAAACTCAAAATTTACATTTATTTTAAATATACCTTAAAAATAACATATATTTTGTGCGTGTATATATTGTATATACTATATACATACACACACAACACACACACACACACACACACACACACACAAATACATACACACACAATGCACTGTTCCCCTTCATCTAAGACACAGGTGGCAATCCTAAAGCCCTTGAGAATGCGGCTTTGTCATTTTTGTTCTGAAGTACTAAAAGCCTACCCAAGTCCAGAATCAGTTCTACACTTATGAATAAGCTCTCCACGTAGACAGCAGGGCAGCCTGGAGGCTAAGAACACAGACACTGGGGCCAGACTCCCCGAGCGCAAATCCTGGTTTGGCTCCTTACTAACTGTGTCACCTTCGGCAAGTCCCCTCGCTTTGCTGTGCTTCAGTTCCCTCTTCTGTAAAATGGCGCAACAAGTGTCTGCCTCACAGACAGACATCAGTTGCTGGGAGGACTGAATGAGGTAAGACACAGTGAATGCTCAGAGCAGTGCTTGAATAAATGTAAGCCATTCTGATTAGTTATTTAATCTCTACCTGTCATTGGTTGAATCTTCCAGAAAAGGAGACTCTACACAAGGATCAGCCCTGTGCAGTCCCCTGCGTCAGCTGGGCAGACCCTCAGACTCTCTGCCCATGGGTCCAGGACACACATACACCCACTAAGCTACTCTTTGTCACAATACTCACCCCTGCTGTGGGTAACACACTTGGATATTTCTGTCCTATTCTCTGATAGCCTATTTCAATTTTTTCTTAAGAAAGAATTCTAGGGGCGCCTGGGTGGCTCAGTCGGTTAAATGTCTGACTCTTGATTTTGGCTCCGGTCATGATCTCAGGATCCTGAGATCGAGCCTGCAGTCGGGCTCTGGGCTCAGCCAGGCTCTGTGCCCAGCGTGGAGCCTGCTTGAGATCCTCTCTCTCCCTTTGCCCCTCCCCCCTTCTCACGCACGCTCTGTCTAAATAAATAAAAATAAAATCTTTAAAGAAAAAAAAGAAAGAGTTCTATTTCACAACCCACTAACAGGTCTCAACTTCCAATGTGAAAGGACAACTCTAATCCAGTGGCTGACTGAGTTGCCCGGCGCCCGCCTGTCTCCAGCCACCCCCGTCATCTTTCTCTCCCGGACTACCTCACTTGGCCTTTCCAATCTCCAGTCACTTCCGCCGGTGGCCTCGAAAGTCAACAGCTGGTGGCTCTGAGGTTGGGGCTGCTGTTTCTGCAAGATTAGCTCAGGTTACAAAGCTGAGCCCTCCTTGCTTGTCAGAACACCTCCAAGGTGATGGGTTATTTATTTATCTTTTAAAGATTTTATTTATTTGACACAGAGAGAGAGAGCGAGAGAGGGAACACAAGCAGGGGGAGTGCGAGAGGGAGAAGCAGGCTTCCCGTGGAGCAGGGAGCCCGATGCAGGGCTCGATCCCAGGACCCTGGGATCATGACCCCAGCCGAAGGCAGATGCTTAACGACTGAGCCACCCAGGCGCCCCAGTGACGGGTTTTTTAAGTTCTTTTCAACCGTGTTCCTTCCAGCGGTATACTGCTTTTTAATATCTCACCTACGGCAGCCCTGTCACTTCGCCATGAACCCTAGGTAGAGGCCCCCCCCGACCATGCCCCTGCCCTTCTAGAGCAGTTTAGCGCCTCATGGTACAGGTGTTACACAGCTGAAGGTTCTGGGGCACAGGGAGCTTAGGGGACCTATCCTATCCAAGGCCACCTGGCGAGTGAGTGACAGGACTGAGTGTCCAACCCAGGTCTCCTGAGCCTACATCTGGATCTTTCTGAGCTGCCTGAGTCACGGCCGCCCTCTGCGGTTCTTCACTTTCTTCCTCTCTGACCGTTTGGGAAAAGGATGCACGGAAGGCTCTAACGTTTGGACCCTTTGCTTGGGCTTTCCAGAAGTAAGGGCCTTGTTGCCATGACTTCACAAGTTCCGACGGCTCTCCAGGCTTCCTAATTTGGTGCCCACACAGACAGGCCTCTGGCTCGCACACGTTGCTCTTGCTCGGCTGCCTTCCACTTCCCAGGTTGCCTCATCCATCTTGCACTGGGCCGAAGAGGTTGTACCCTGGGCATTTCAGCCCCTTCCTCCCTTCCTGGGAACCGGAGAAAGTTCCTTTCTGAGCTTGCCGAGCTTGTTGAAACGGCACCTCTTGTTCTCCTCAGGCCCTTCCCCGGGGGGCCCGGGACCTGTTGCTAACCGCTGCACTGAAAATGTACTTTTCCCTTCCTGAGAGGAACAGGACGAAATTTCCTTATTTTCACATACAGTGGCGGGATGGTATTCTTTCCTCCCTGCCTCATAAACACTCAACTCCTCTTCCTGGCTCTGGCCACCCCTGGATCTGAAAAAGGAAGGTAAAAACACAAAAGCACCTCCCTTCGAAGAACCCGCTATTTCAAAGGGGCTGTCACAGGGGCGGCTGCCGTTCATCAGGTACCTACAGTGTGCTAGGCAGCGATGCTCCTCGGCTCTGGTGTTCAGATCCACCTGTACAGGGTGGGTGTGACTGCTTCCGGGGGACAGAGGAGGCACAGAGAGGGCAAATTACTCCCCTAAAGTCACACAGCTACTAGCTGGGTGGGCAGGGATTTGAACGCTATGCTCTCTGCCTCCAAAGCCTGCACTGTTTCCACCACTTCATCCTGCCCCCTCAGGGAAGAGGCCGAGAGACAGCACCACAGACCTTTCCGAAGAGGAGCATGGCCTGCTTTCCCACTTCCTAACTCCTCTCTGGTGTGGGACACGCAGCGCACATGCACACTCCTATCCTCCTAGGGAAGCCTCAACTTTTTAAATTACATACATTTTAAGTAATTGTGTTTGGAGAGATACTAAAAAAAATATTTACAACTCTTTTCTTCCTGCCCCAAATAACTGGTTGGGGACCTTGGCAAGACAACGGCTGTGCCAAGGCAGGAGGCTGCCACGCACTGCTGTCCCTGGGTCAGAGCCTGGGATGCCCCCCCCCACCCAGGGGAGCCTCAGGCAAAGCCTCGGGGCCAGTGCCCCCCCACCTGCCCCCACTGCCTGCCCCAGGTGCAATCACCTTGCAGCAAACCCCACGTCAGCCAGCCTGTGACTGTGTAGGTCCCTCTGCCTGGTGCACCACGACCTAAGGGCCACCTTGCTTTCAGACCCAGGCTCAGCCTAGGGTGGCCCACGCTGGCTCTGGGCATGGGGACAGGATGTGGGGACAGCAGGTGCTCCACCTCTGGGCACATGACCACCCCGGCTGGTTTCACCCAGCACAGCTCGTTTTTCAGATGTCCTAGTTTCAGCCTCCCTTCCTGCAACCTGGGCCAAGTTGTCCACCCCTAGATTTCTGTCCCCTGTTCATGGAGCTTGGCTGGCTAATGGCTAGGCCTGCTGGGGCCGCTGGGAGCCAGGAGAACTGTGATGGCAAAAGACAGAGGTGGCCTCAGACGCCTCTCAGGAACCGTGCTCTGTCCCAAGCACCAGCACCCCTCTGATCGTTGAGGTCAGACCCATTCTTCCTGCTTGTGGCCCCAGAATAGAGTACTGGGCCACCCTTCTCCTGGCCTCCTTGGAGAACAGGCTGCCCTTAGCTACACGCGGTCTGCTCTCTGCCCAGCGCCAACTCGGGAACCTGAGAACCACTGAACCAGAGGCAGACTTCCCGCACCCGTCCCTCCCAGCCAGCCGGGGCGAGAGTCATTCTTGAAGATATGAGTGGACATCTAACCACATGCAGGGTTCTTTGCTGGGGAGAGAGGCTCAGGGTTGCAGACATGGTAAGTAACGAAGCTCCCCAACTAGTTGGGAAGAGAAGTACCATTTAAGGCAGAATTGTTGCCGAGTGGTTATGCTCATTGGCGAGCAGGATCTATCCAATAAGCACCGGATGGGAACTCTGGGCTGGGGTTTCAACAAGGAAGACAGTTTTCTGCCCTCAAGAGACACTGGGGATTATAATGGAATCTAGGTGTCCAAGGCAGGTATAAACGGGGCTTTAGGGAGGTCCAGGGGTTCCAGGTTAGGGACGGCTGCCAGGAGCCACCCCTTGTCCCTCCAGCGGGACCTGGCTTGAGCCTGGACCCAATTTAAACCCTGGCTCAAACCAGCTCCCAAAGCCATGCATGCTTCTCAGCTGAGGTTAAACAGCTCGCCCTCCTCCCCGATTCTGTGACAAGTCTGCATGTTTAAGCCTCCTTTTGGGCTTTTCTATTTATGTTGTCATTGATGACTTTGCTCCTAACTCATCTGATTTCAATTTGGACTGATTGGATCCTAATTTTATTACCATGTAATCTGAATGCATGTAATGACTGTAATTATGCCGCTGAGGGAAACAGCTCCTCCACGGCGGGAAGGCCTAAATTTAGGCTTCCTGGCAAGGGCGGCTGCTGGCGGGGTGGACACCCATAGCCACCTCAGAGCTGGTGGCCTTGGGGAGGACAGGGGCCCTCCCCTGCCGCAGCTCGGTGAGGCGGCTATCTGGGGCTTTGTGAGGCCCCTCTGAGGAGCCCTGGAAACACGAAGGAGTGTGAGCGAGGGGTCGGCGAGCCCACCCTCTCTGCGTGCCCTGGATCCCACCCCAGTCCTCTGCTGCAGTGCACAGTCTGGGTGTCTCTGCTGGCACCCGCATTCCACCCACGTCACCACAGCTCCCCACCTGTAAGATGCAGGATGCCAACAGGCCCCCTGCAGAGACGCGGGGAGCAAGGGGTTTCCCCACCAATCACGGGGTGGGGAAAGCAAGCCGTGATGGAAGAACCTACCACTGGCCTGAACCCTCCACGGTCCAAGGCTGCCTCCTCCGTGCATCTCCCGATCCGTCCAGCCTTCTACATACTTTATATCATTTACGCCACATCTGAGGAACAGACTGTTACTGTCTCCGTTTTACGAATGACAGAAACCGAAGCACAGCAAGCTTGTGTACCAAGACCACCCCGGGATGGGCAGGGAAACTCTAACCCACCTCACGTTGCAGCCGCTTCCTAATGCCTGGAGCCTTAAGAGGTGGTTCTGCCAGATTCCCCACCCCGCCCCCCAAATAAAGCCACACTCGAGAGTCTGGGGTTCAACGCCATGCTTCCCCTTCCCCACCATTCACAGTGGCGCCACGGTGGCCAGGGGGCGCCTCAGCTACAGGAACCTGAGAACCAGGAGACAGAGGGGAGGGTGCTCTTTCCGCCCTGCTCCTCACTCTGCAGCAAAGAGAGGACAAGGCCCACTGGGGCAGCGAAGCGGGGACCCAGAGAGGGTCGGGGCCTCGTGTCCAGTCCCTGGGAGACCTGGCAGGAAGGCTTAGAACATGGAGACTCCCTTCCCAAGGCTGGATGCCCAAGGAGGGGGGAGTGGCGGCAGGAGGTGGACAGGCTGCTGATTCGGAAGCGCCTGCTGTACGCCCCTGGGGCCTGGAACAAGGTGGGCACCCAACCATGGTGAGGGTGGGCTTGGGGGGGTGGGAGAACAGGCAGGGGAGGCCTGTGTGTGGGAGCAGCGCCCTGTGGGGAGACGCTGGGCCTGGAGGGCAGCTGAAGGCACTGGAGCTATTTTGCCTGAAGAGAGGAAAGGTGGGTGGGGCAGGAGAGGATGCATTGGACCTCGGGAGGCTGATGTGGGCTCAAGGAAGCGGGGACCCTTGGAAAGAAAGCTCCCAGTAGGAGGAGACACCTTTGCAGAGGCTCCGCCCCAGGACGCCACAGGCTCAGAGCAGCCACCAAGGGAGCCTGGGGAGGGGAGGGCCCCAGGCCCAGTGCCTTTCACGGCTCCATCCTGCTGGCCTCCTCGAGGACCTCGGAGCCCAGCTGCAGGAAAGCCCGGCCTGTGGGGAGAGGGTGTACCTGACCGTTCAGCCACCTCAGCAGAGCCCTCGGCAGGAGGCTGAGCACAGGGCAGGGACCCGGGGGGCTGGAGCCGAAAGGAACAAGGGGGCCCACAGGTCCTGCCCACACAGCACTGCCCCCTGTAGTAGTGTGGAGCCTCCATCCAAATGATGGCTGGCCCAGGTGCTCTAAGTCCGGCCCACGACCGCACTGCTGGGCAGCTGGGGGGCCCCCTCTACTTTTGACTCTACATCTCAAGACTGAACCATAAACCCGATACCAGCCTGAGTTGGGGGACTTACTGTTGCAGATCCGTCTGCTGGGTTTCCTCAGAAGACTCCTCCTTCCAGGCCTGTCTACCTCACAGCTCCTCATGCATCCCCCCACCCCCAAACACACAGCAAGATGTGCACGCCCCGATCTCATGCCTACTGCCACCCTTCTGCAGGAGTCGCTGGGACCTGGGCTCTGCCCCCACAGTTCACTCACCCAGTGCAGGGACCCGATGCAGACCTTGGCGGCCATCAGGGGCACGGTGGGGTCCGAGGGCCGAAGCTTCATGCACTCCCGCAGCAGTGACACGGCGTAGGCTGACTGCAGAAGAAAGGGCAGGTGACACCATCACTGGCAGCCCTGGGTCTCGACAGACAAGGTGCCTTGTGCCTACAGTGGGGGGCATTCCCAAATAGCCAGTCCTTGCTCTTTCCTCCCAAGAGGCAGGAAGAGGGCCCAGCGGGAGAAGCCCAGGTCATGTTGGCAGACAAATCCCTCCCAGGCCTCAGATTCCGCATCTGGAGAATGGAGGCTATGAGTCTTGCCCAGGTGATGTGCCAATAGCTCATGTAACAACAGGTGGAAGCACTTCTAAAGGAATTCAAATGTGAACCACAGACATGATAGAGGCAAAAATGGGCTCTTTCAAACTTCTGAGTTCAACAGCCTTGGTTTCTAGGTGACAAGATGAGGCCGAAGCTCCACAGGACTTGGAGGCAGGGCCGTGGTAGGGAGTTGAGGGGGGTTGGGCATAATGGCTGGCAGAGGAGAAGGAGAGAAGCTAAGCTGGCAGAGGCAGAGAGAACCTCCAGACAGGAATCTGGGGCCCCTCAAGGCTCCAGCGACTCAGCCACAGAGACGGGGCCGGAATGGACCTCCTGAGGATGGCCACGTGTGGAGGGAAGGCCAGTACAGGAGACCATCCACAGGCAGGCAGCAATACTACCAGTCACAATAATGAGAAAAAGAACACCAGCTAACACTTATTTAGATCTTACTATGCGCCATGCATTGTTATAAACCAGAGCTCAGCAAAACACAGCCCACGGGCCAAATGTGGCCCTCTGCCTGCTCCTGTGAATAAAGTTTGACTGGAACCCAGCCATGCCCATTCACGTATGTATTGCCTACAGCTGTTTTTCTGACAGAGTGGGGAGTTCCCACAGAGACTGTTTGGCCTGCAAAGTCAAAAATGCCTACTATCTGACCCTGTACAGAAAGTCTGCTGTCCCCTGTTCTAAGTGCTTCATAGATTTAGTTTTCACAACTCTCCTATGAGGTAGGTGAGCCATGTCCCTATTTACAGATGAGGAAACTGAAAGGCAGAGAAGTTAAGTAGCTTGTTCAAAGCCACAGTGCCCATACATGGCTGAGCTGGGGTTTGAACAGTCTGGCCCTATGCTCATAACCACAGCTCTACCTGGCCTCAGTGACTTGGGGCTTCCGGAACAATCTCCTGCTGCACCAGTAGTGACTACCTAGGCAGATACAGCAGCCTCGGTCTCCCTGCTATACACACACACACACACACACACACACACACGACACACACTTAGGGCTTCTGACTGTATATAACACTTTCCCAAGAACTCAACAGTGACACGCCCTGCCCCCCAAGTGTGCACACTCCATACTTGTGTGACCCCAAGCTAGGGTCAATGGTAGGCAGGGGCATGTGTGTGACCACAGTTCCCATGTACTAAGCCCTACTGTGAGCCAGGCTTCCTCATCATTAATTAGCTTTCACCCTCCCCAGCAACTCCAGATGTACCACTGAGGCAATGGGGGCTCTGGAAGGCTTAACCTGTTCAATCTCAGTGTGAGAGACTGGAAGAGAGAGAGCCGGAACCCCAGTGATCTGCGTCTACTCTGGACCCCCAGCCTTTCTCTAGCTACCCCTCCCTTCCCCACCAGCTAAGGAAAAACTCTTCTCAGCCCAGACATGACAGACTGAGGCTCTGGGCTGAGGCATATTAGGCCAGTTCCAGGGGTTTCAGCCAAGGGCTAGCTCTGTGCCCAGTGCTGGGCTGGGGTTGTGGGGTCACATGGCTCTTGCCTATCAGGTGCCTGCAGAAAGGCCTGTGGAGAAGACAAAAACTGTCGTTCCCCACTGCTCTCTCAGAAAGCGAGGGTGTGAGACCCAGCACAGGCGGGTGTCAGCAGATGACCTCTTCCAGCAGGCTGGGGGACTGGGCTGGACTGTGGGAAAGGGGGCCTCGTGAGGGGCCCAAAGGAGTTGCCAGGCGATCCTGTGAATACCACTCCCAGCCCGCCAGCCATGGCGCCTCTCCATACACCACAGCAAGCCCCAGGCTCCCCTTGGCCTCCTTCCCTGGTTGCTGACCTCTGCAGGGTTGAAGGTTCTCCAACTGTGACATGAAGGTTCTACAACCCTGATCGTCCATGTTCACCCCACACAGACCATAAAGCATTGCTATTTCAGGAGCCATCAGAGGACTCCACAGTAAGGGCAGGCAGCTTGGTTGGTTTTTTGTTTTTTTGGGTTTTTTTTTTTTTTTTTTTGTCATGCTGGTTACCTAGCAACGCAGCAATGTGACTGCTGAGGAGACCAAGAGAAGGAGCGACCTAAATCATGTCATGGACCTCATCTTTTCTTCCTGCAGGCTGAGGTGTCAGATGTACATACATCCGCCCGGCCACACCTTCGGCACAAGTGTGGGGACAGAACCTTGATTCCTACCTTGGGCTTTGGCAAAGGCCAGCTCTGGCCACTCTGCTGGGGGGCGCTTCCTGGGCCAACCAGGCAGACTGAGCTGGTGTGCAGGGTTCCTGAGGGGGTGGACAGTGTGCTTCCAGAACAATCTCCTGCTGCACCAAATGCAGGCATGGGTATAACCCAATGTCTCCAGCCTGTGCAGCCTCATGTGTGAGGAACTCACTGATCGCCCCAACGCCCTACCTGTAAGCCCAGCCTCGAGCCCACCTTGCTGGTCTGTGAAGGAGCCAGGCTGGGACACCAACTCCCTGGACCCTGGGATGTGCTGGACTGCATGTAGACCTCTCTGAGCCTGGCTCTTCTCAGCAGGGAGGCTGAAGATCCCATACCTCCCAGGCTAACACCTTCTCCCTCAACTGGGGAGTTTACTGGCGCACCACCAGAGATTAAAGCTAGCTTCTGAGTATCCTACATTCTTCTGAGGAGGGCTCCCCAGCTTTTCTTGGGATCTCAAAGGGGTCTATGACTCACAGAAAGATTAGGACCACTGCCCTGGCCCTGGGCCTCTCCTCCTGGCCCATGCTCACTATTGCAAGATCAGAGGTTCTTTGTTTCCCAGAGGCAGCAAGAAGCTGTCATATGCCACTGTGAGCTGTCTGTCCAGGCTCCATGTGAGCTCCAGCCCCACCTCCTCCCCTTCCTCAGGCCTCACTCTATCTGCAGCCTGAACTCTCCCCCGGCCTTGGCAAGACCCTGCTGAGCACAGAGCCAGAGTAGACCATGTCTGTGCATTTAGGATGCTCTGGTGGGTGGTCAGCGTGATGGGGGTGGGGAAGAGCTTTGGGAAGGCCCAGTGGGGGTTGGGGGGTGGGAGGCTCCCCACTTGATTCTCACTATACTCCCCTGGCTCCTTCCCACCAATCAGGCTGCAGCACCGGCTAGTCTTCCTCTTCCCTGCCTAACCTTTGCGGGGGTGGTGCAGGCAAGCCGAGGAGGGCCCTCCTCTGAGCGGAGCTGCAGGGCTAGAAATGGCTGGTGGCACAGATGGGTGGGGGGGGGGCAGGAATTCCCTCAGCCCCACAAAAGGGCCCTGGGTGTTTACAGCTCCTGGAACGATTTGCAAGCTCCTGCCACCTTCTTTCCTGCATTCATAGCATCCTTGGCTCTAACACCCTCAGCACCCAGCTCCGGAAAGGTTTTCCTTTCATGTTACTGCCGAAAATAGAGGCTTATGTAAGTGTAATTCTCATCAGGGAAGAAACCAGGGGGTGCTGGAACAGGGCTTGGTGGGTAGAGAGCAAAGGCGGCCCCGGTGACCGGGGATAAGGCCAGTCCCCTTATGCTGGGTAGACAGAGCCTCTGTCCCAGCCACGACCGCTGGCACAGTTCTCCCCCCAGACTCCCTTGTGGGTGCTGCTGCTCTGCTCCACCCTTCAACCCTTCCCCCTAGGCAGGTCCTTCCATGGGAAGGCCCTTTCCTGACACCACACCTGATGGGCAGGAAGAGAGCTACAGCCCAAATGAATGCGCCCCTCGCTCAGAACCCGTGTCCCATGCCTGTGGCATGCAGTTGTACTCTTCAAGTCACACGTGGAAGTGCTCTGTTGCCCCATGTGTGCACGTGTCCTAGGAGAAAAGCACCCACAGACCCACAGTTGCACACCTGTAACTCCCAGGTGAACACCAGATTCACACAGGGGTCTGTGTGTGACCCCCTGCGGGCCCTCACTCTCCCAGAGATGAAAATCCGATGCTGGAGAACATTTCTGACTCACCCCCGTGCCCTCTGCCAGGCCCTGGAAGGGACTGGAGGAGAGCAGAGGCCCCAAAGGCAGGTGTGCAACCTCCCCCACCCAACACACGCCCTGGTCTTACCTTCCCACAAGCCACCATGGAGAGGGCCACTTGGTACCAAAGGTGAAATTCTTCAAACGCAAACTTCATGGCTCGTTCCAGGCACTGAGGGGAGGGGGTCAGTGAGCACGTCGCCCTCAGGGATCCTCCCACCCCCAGCCAATCCGATACCCCCCAGGGCAATCACTGCCCAAATCACTTCTTACAGGAGGCTGCAGGAGGCCCATACTTGGTTCCTATCAGAAAACTCCAGGCATAACCTGCCCCTGCTAACGGGGCAGGTTATGCCGTGTGACCTTCTGCAAGTCTCCTACCCTCTCTGGCCCTTGGTTCCTACCTCCCTAACATGTGACTGCCTCACAGGGCGATGGGGAAAAGGGAATGAAATTGGGTCTGGGTTTTTAACATATAAACATCCCATAAAAATGGTAACTGGTATTTATTATTGTCGTGCATGGTACCACTCTCAGGTTTTTACACGTATTAACTTATTCACTTGCCCCAACAACCCTGGGAGGTGGGTTCTCCCATTATCCCCATTTCACAGATGAGGAGGCTGAGGTTTGAATGACTTCCCAGAGTCACAGGGCCAGTAAGTGGCAGAGCGGGCTGACTACAAAGCTGCCCAAGTGGAAAGGCTTTTCTCGGTTCTGCTGTTCTCTATGACGACCGAGAAAACTGACCGCCCCACCGGCCTGTCCGATCCTGGGCAGCCCCAAATCAGGGGTGGCCTGGTGAGATCCGGCAGACGCTACCAAGTGCTTCCACATGGTGGAGGCAGAAGCCAGCATGTGAGGCCACGACTTGCCATGGTCAGGCGGGGCAGGGGACAGACGTGAGGTTCCGGGAACAGACAGCATGGACTTTAAGAGCTCAATGGCTGGGTTCACGTGCTGGCTCAGGTGCACCCCCTCCACCATCTAGGGCAAGAAACAACCTCTCTGGGCCTTGCCTTCCTCACTGGTAAACTCGAGAGAGCACCACTTCAAGAAGGTATCACCTAAAAGCACCTTGCATGGTGCCGGGTGCAAGCAGGGGCTCAGCAGATGTCACCAGCTCTCTTCTCAGGGGCCCTCCTAACGGGAGGCCACGTTTCCCACGGGAAAGAGAAGCTACTGCCAAAAGGCCCACTCCTGTACAAGGAGATGGGGCCCCAGAGCCACCTTTGATCCCAGCGCAGATGTGAAAACTCAAAAATGCGTGCATGCCATTCGCCTTGTGGGGAATGGAGAGAGGCGCAGTTTGGTGCCCTGGTGCCCCTGCCTTCACCACAGAGAAGCACCACCCCGGGAGTGCTGCCCCACCAGGGTTTGCTCAATAGAATGGGCTTGCTCTATCCAGCTTGGGCGGGAGGGGGTCCAGGGCCCTGACACACACCAAGTTCAGAGCTCTACCAGCAGAGACAGTCACATCCAGTATCATCCACGTGGGAAACTGGGGATGGATAATTTCCCCCTTGTGCTTCTCTATACAATGTCTTGTGTTCTTTCAAAAGAAAAACACATGAAAACACTAGTAAAACAACCAAAACCAAAACCAAACCCACCCATCCTGCCAGGGAAGGGCAGCTCTCCCAGCCCTGGAGAAGGAACGGTCCTAGGCCTCATCTCCCAAGGACTGAGCTGTACCCCTTGGCGGAGGCAGGGAAGGGACAGTGGAGGAGGTCAAATGGTGGTTCCACCTGACTTCTGGGGGGGGTCGCTGTACCTCGGAGAGCATGACGTACTGGCCCCTCCTGCCCAGCGTGATGCTCAGGAGGTCATAGATGGCTGCAGCATTCCGCAGGCTCACCGCCCGGTCCTCCTCCTGCTCGGGTGCCCGGCTCAGCACCACATCCCGAGTAGCCTGCGGGGCGACGTGGTTGGGGAAGGAGCGAGGATGGAAAATAGGCAGCTGCCTGCCCCCAAGGCCCGGTAACCATCGTCCTTACACTGCTAACCCAGCCTGCGCTCCCAGAACCTGCCAGGGCCTTTCCGCTGTCCCCACGAAGGCACCCACAAAAGGGAGAAAACCTCTACCCACAGTCTAGGTTGGGGTGAGGGACCAGTTCCGAGGGCTCCTGGTAGTCAATGTTTTAGTCTGCAAAATCTCAAATCTATAGAAAAGTTGCCAGGGTGAGGGTACTGACCACACGTGCTTTGTTGCTCTCCAATATATGATTATAAGGATAGAGTCATGAAGGTAAGATGACCCTTGACCGCTATGTACAACCACAAGAGGAATACCAGTATTTCAGGAAACGTAAAACGGACACCTCTACTATGAGCTCACAGTCAGATCTCCCCCCTGCCCACCGATGGCCTTACTAGAAATCTTTTCGTCCCAGAACCCAACCCAGGACCTGGCCCACATTCCGGGGCCGCGTCTCTTCAGTCTCCTCTCATCCAGAGGGCCCTGCAGCCCTCGTCTTTCAGACACTGGCATTTTTTGAAGATAGAGGCGACAGGTTCTGTGAAACAGCTCCTTGTGAGCTTGTAACTGTCCACTCACAGAGCTTCAGGTAATATCCGGAAGTGTCTAGGTGACGTGGGTGGCTCTGCTGCTGGGACTCGCAGGAGGGGAGCTTGGGCTGTGGCCCCTTGCTATCCCTCTGATAAGGACCTCCTGGCCCCATACGTCCTTCCCGTCACCCCCGTGTTCAAACCAGACCTGATCCCTGACTCCTTCTCACCACAGAACTCTCCTCTCAGAGTTCCCTAAGAAACCTCTCCCATAACACATGGCCTCTGTGCTCGGTGTCCAGCGCTCAGGAGTTCAGTGTTCAGAGCTGCCAGGTAGCTGCTGGGCAGGGGGAGTGGGGGGCCTGGGGGAGCAGGTAATGGGAAAATGTGCTCTAGGAGTAGGAGATTCTGTACAATCCGAAGCGGGGAGCTCTGTATCACCAAGCCTGAAATCTCCCCACTGGGGATTCGGGACCCTCTTATTCTGTGGCCTATGGTCCCACTCCCTCTTGTAAACCCATACTCTGGAGATAACACTCAGGCCTGGGAGTAATTCAACACGAATCGTAGGGTCCCTGAGCTGAGCAGCCACGGGGCAGTGACCAGGCTAGGAATGCTCTATGAACGAACACACACACACACACACACACACACACACACACACACACACTCAGGCCTGGGAGTAATTCAACACGAATCGTAGGGTCCCTGAGCTGAGCAGCCACAGGGCAGTGACCAGGCTAGGAATGCTCTATGAACGAACACACACACACACACACACACACACACACACACACACTCAGGCCTGGGAGTAATTCAACACGAATCGTAGGGTCCCTGAGCTGAGCAGCCACAGGGCAGTGACCAGGCTAGGAATGCTCTATGAACGAACACACACACACACACACACACACACACACACACACACACCCGCCCACCCCTGAGGGCTGTATCTGAGCTGAAGCGAAGCTCGGTTCCAGCCAGATGCTTCTCTGCTGGCTACTCCCAGTAGCCCTCTCCCTCTGTAGTAGGGGCTGAACCCCCTTTTGTGTGTTGGGACTCACCCTCTTCTACTCCCCCACACAGGACCTCAGAACCAAGGATGCTGGGATAAAAAGGAGCTGCTGGCCCTTAAAACCAATTTCTCACTGTCAGACCCAGATCATCCTTCCTGTCCACAGATGGTCTTCAAAACCTCCTTCCAGGCAGGATTACGAACCCCTCCTCCCGGTCAGGGGCTGAGGCCCCCATGGGTGAGGGGCCATAGAGGCAGAAGAAGCCCAATGGCCTTCAGACTGCAGGATCTGAATGTGTCCTGTTGTGCAGGCCTGAAGTGCGTTCCAGAGGCTTCTGGAAGCCAAGATACCTCTGAGACCCAAGGAAGTGACTCACCCATGGGGGCACTTCCGGAAGGCAGGCCAGCAGCCAGGGGCCCTGATGGGTGCCCCTCCTGCCACGGCAGGCGAGGGCTGCCACCACCCCCATGTCCATGGACCTGCCCCAGGAGAAGGCACGGGATGTCAGGGGATCCCCAGAAAGGATGAGCGCCGGTGCCAGCCTGATAAACAAGAGCTGGTCGGGAACTCTGAAGGGTTAAGGGGAGAGAAGTAGAGAGGGAAAGTGCCAGAGAAATCCCACTCCTTCCCAGTGAAATCCACCCACACAGGCACCATCAGGAAGAGAGAAGAAATTCTGAGAGGCTTGGCAGGAGCTTTCTGACAAAGCGGAGTAGGAACACAAAACTGGCCATGTACCTCCCCAGCCCTCCACTTCCAGCCCTCCCCTCCAGAACTCCCCAGCTCCGGCCCGCGAGGGTGGGGCCCCGAGAGGCGGCCCGGCCAGGCAGCCAGGACAAGGGTGGAGGCAATGAGAGGACACAAGGTACGGTCCTTGTCCTCAGGGCGGGGGCACTGGAGCCCAGAAGCAGCCGCAGTACTTGTGCTCAGTGCAAGGGACCTAGAAACCTGGTGGAAGAGAGGGGTCCTGATGGAAAGGGGACAGCGCAGGCAGCCTGCAGCGGGGTGGTGGGGGCGCTTTTCTGTGGGGTACAGGGAGAAGCCTGGCTGGGCATATGCAGGATCTGGGAAGCTATCCGTGCAGACTGGTCTTATTCTGGGGATGGTGAGCAGCGAGCTGGGACCGCGGGCCTCAGCTCTGGTTGGCCTGTCCTTGAAGAGTAACCTATGCAGACCCCAACTCCCAGCCCCCTCCAGACTGCTCCAGCACAAAGTCAAACCTCCTTCTCTGCGGCTGCCACGAGGCCTGGCCCACCACCTGGCCAGCTTCTCTCCCAACCAGCTCACGGTCCTCCCCCTGCTCCACAGAACTCCCCGCAGCTCCCTCTCAGCAACAGGGACTGTCTATGCCCTCGGTCAACCTGGATGCCTCCTGGCTCCTCACAGCTCAACTCAGGTACCCGTCAACCTGACCGACCCTGCCAGGCAAGGCTGCCCCCCTCTTGTCCTCTCCTAGCATGGGGCACATACCCCAGCCCCTGTATACCCCCAAGAGTTCCCTGGTTCTTGGGGCAGGGACATGTCTCACTGTCTCCACACCTTCCTTGGTCCATGTTTGTAGAAGGAGTGATGTTGAGCAAGATTTCTGGGCTTGGTGCGGAAATGTTCTCCTCTTGCCCTCAACCTTGACCTTTAAGACAACAGTAGTATCTCTGACTGTGTGCCTAGGGGTGGATTTCCAGCACTGGGCTGGGATTAAGTCAGAAAACCGGAACAGAACTGAGCCTGTACTCAGCCTGGGGGCTGGGCCTCCCCAGGAGGCAGACAGCAGGGAAGAGGTCTCCTGGGTGGTGGTGGTGGCGGGGGTGGGGGGGGGGGTTCCTCAGGAACTGGCCTGTGTCAAGAGGGAAGCAAGGTTCCCCAAAGGAAAACCAAAAGCAGAAGTTTGCCCTGGTTGCTATGGCTCTTGGGGAGGGCTGCGGTAAAAGGCTGTGGTGGTGTTCGCTGGGTGGGAGAAGAAGGGGCAGAAGGAAGGAAGCTGTGGGGGCTAGTGACGCGGCAGGAATTCATGTGCAGCATTGAGGGTGGGGGCCTCAGACACTCCGGGGGCTTCGAGTTGCTGCCCACGTGCCCCGGGTGTCCTGTTCCCTCCTCCCCTGGGCTCACCACCCTCAGGCCAGCGATGCTCCCAAATTCACCAGCAGCCTGCCTTGAACTAGTCCCAGCCACGCTTTCCCTCCACCATTCAAATGGCCTCGCTAGGAAATCCCTCAGATCAAATGCAGAGAGAGAGAGATGAATGTGCCTATGACCTATAAAGCACAGATGCAGACACTGAATATTCTTCTTACCACAATCATCCTTACTCCTCTGGGAGTAATGAAGACTCTTCTCCCCTCGTTCCTCCCTGCACCATCTCCAGGCCCCCACCTCTGGGGATGCCTCGCCCTTGTTTGGACCACACATTTTGTCCTAGGCAGGGCCCCTGAGCTGTATGGCTCCTAACCCAGGCCCTCTGGCTGTCCCCCCCAGTGCAGCCTCCTCCAAACTGAGGACACTCACCCCAGGCCCTCTGCAAGCCAAAAGAGGAAAATCCAAAAAAAAAAAAAAAGGCATGCACCTCCCTACCCCCCTCCTCTAACAGCTCATCACTGCCAGTGTGACCCATATCAGGTCTTGGGAGAAGGATCCATGAAGCAAGTCTAGGGCCTTACAGGAGGGCTGGTGGGGAACTGCCATGTCCCCAGGCTGGCCAGCCCATGTGAAAGCCAAGGCAGGCAACGCTCCCTCCAACAGCCATCCCTTATGTGTGCTGCACATTGGCTTCTGAAGGTCACATCCGTCACATCTCATCTGGACTCACAATAACCCTGCGGGGGTGCAGGAGGAAACCACGATGCCCTCTTTGCAGATGGGAAACGGAGTCCCAGAAAGTGAACTAATTGTGCGAGGTCCCCGGGAGGTAAGGCTGCACCTTCAAAGGCCAGTCCAGGATGGCTTCTACTGCCTCATGGGCCTCTCCTGGTCCCGACCCTCTGCTGACTACGAGGCCTCAGACCGCATTGACTTTCGTTTCCATCCAGCCCCGTTTCTCCTTTCTAATCCGCCACACAAGCAGGGTGAGAGAAGAAAAGGGAGAACTTGTGGACTACTTTGCAAGTGGCAGCTCATAATGACCTCATGTGCTATGGTTCTATCTCACAGATGAGAAGACTGAGGCCCAGGGAAGCTCCCCCAGGCATACAGATAGGTGGGACCCAGCTTAGAACCTGGACATTCTGACTTCACCCCCAGAGGCCTCTGAAGAAGTGTCCAGTAGCCTTGTCCATGCCATCAGAGGCCCCAGGATGGCTCTGCTTATATGGTAACCAAAGCAAAACACCAGGCTGGGCCTTCCCAATCAGGGAAAAAGCCCCTTGGGCAATGTGTCCAGGGCCCTGCTCCGCCCTGTTCTTAGACACAGCTGCTCTACCTTGGCCAAGCACCCAGTCTCAGGGCCTGCTGCTGGCAACCCCCCAAATCACCCCAGAAAGGAGTTCCCCGGCAGCATCTGTGACTGGCACCTGCCCCTCTCCGGAGGGCGCCGTCATGTTCCGCTCCTGCTGTCCTGCCCCACCAGCAGACGGAATTACCATGGCTTGCAGGCTGCCAGTCGACAGAGCCAAGAAATACCATGCTCAGTGATGTGGCCCATCCACCCAGAGCCCTGGGCCAGGCCCACGCCGTCGCCCACTCTCCTGCCATATCAGCCTTCAGCGGCAGGAATCACACTCTCTGGCTCTTCCTGCCAGCAAGGGCGAGAGGATCTCCCACCTCTACTGAACCTCCTGTTCCGAGCTTTCAGCAGTAGCAGACCCTTTACCGTGGCAGCCTGCAGCAGAGCAAACGAGGTGCCAAAAGCCAGAACAATCTGTGCTCCTCTGCCGAGTCCCAAATGGAACCGAGCCCAAGAAGCACTTTTTTTTTTATGGTATCCTCAAACCAATTTTTCTCCCAACCTGATCCGAGCCTGATAATTCTCTAAAATGAATGAATCGGAAGCAAGCATTTATCAGGACAAACAAACCCGTGCTGAACATCTCTAACGTACCAGGCACCTGTGTGGTTTGTTTTCTGGCTTTTGCTGTGCAGAAAAGCCTTATTAGCCTCATTTTACAGATGAGAAAACTAAGGATCAGGGAGGGAAGAACCTTGCCCAGGCCCCGCAGACTGGGAATGGCAAATTCAAGGCTCAAACTGCTGGTGTGACACTGGACATGGCACAGTTCACCTGTAGGCTCCAGTCCCCAGAGGCTACCCGTCCACCCCACTCTCACTCAACACTGGACCTGTGGGGCCTTTTAGTTCCTGAGCACCTGATACCAGTAGCAACTTCTCCACCAGCTGAATGAAACAGGGACCCAAGGACTCAGTCTGCCTCTGCATATATTTTTATGCCTAGATGAGTATTTTAGAAAGGATCAAGACTTCTGTACTTCCTGGTTCTCCAACTGTTTGAGAAAATCAGACTAGTTTTGATACAGCGTTCTTTACAAACTAGAATATACACTTGGGGTTCAGGAGACTGGGGCGATTCCTTCTGATGTGAGGACGAGGATTTCCTCCAGGTCCCTGGATACATCTCCAGTAGGTGGGAGTACATCGGGGACGGGGGCAATGACTGAACGAGATGGGATGGATGGACAGATGGATGGAAGGATGGATGAGCAAATGGGTGGGTGGATGAATGGCTTTTAAAATGTCCTTTTGGCCCCAAAGACTCAAAACTAGGTCCAAAACACAAATCTTCTTCAACCAGTTATCACTCGCGCACGTTGCATTTCTGTGACAGCATTTGTAAGGTTTCTATTTACCTCTTGAAACACAAGGATGTGGGGGGTTCTCTATTCATTCTGATCATGCTCGGTTAGCCTGTAACAAAAACCATATCCAAGGTAACAGTCCCACACTCAGGACTGCTCGCACGCTACTCCTCTGAGTTCTAAACCGCAAAATAGGGGCTGACATGCTCAAGAAACCTGCACAGGTGCTCCGGCGATCCTGGAGGTGGAAAGCTTTGATGATTATGTCTCCTGGGCCTACTGTGCTGGAGGAGCTTTTACCGCAGCATAATGGATTCTGCAGGTATTAGGCAAAGCTAAGTAGCAGCCAAGGCAGCCAGCTGCTGTTCTAGAGGCTTCTCCCTATCAACTGCGGCCAAACCCAGGCAGCACCAAAGGGAGATGAGGAAAACCCTGCAAGTACCTGGGGGCCAGGCTGAGCCCCAGGGTTCAGCGAAGGGATCAGAGCCTGCGAGGCGGGCACAGTGGTGACTACACCTGACGGAGAATGGGACCCGCAGGGAAGGAGGGTATGAAACGAGAGCAAGAGAGAAGCCAGAGGCTAACTGGTCGCTCTGAGAAACAGCTCCAAGCCACTGAGGCCAGATCCAGATCCCAGGAGGAAAGCTCTGTAGAGGAGACTCCAAAGCTTTCCCCCCAATTCCTGAAGTTTCTAAATGGGTGACAGGGGTGTGAGCAAGAGGAAACAAACCAGCAGGCCCTGGAGGAGTGCCTCCTCCCGGCCCAGTGCACAACTTCCTCTGCTTTGCATGCTCAGGGAATCCCCAAGACGCCGCCTGGCAAGCCGGCCCGCACCCTGAGTCTCTGGGACAGGCCATCAAGTCACACAGCCTCCTGCAAAAGGGCAGGAGCTGCTAGGAGGGAAATCACATATTTAGGAAAATTCACCTTGGCTCCAAATGTGGGCCGCCTTTTAGTAAAAGGCCATTCTCCACTCTGAGATAGGGGGCAGCTTGAGGGTTTGGGGTGGGGGCAGGGGGGATAACCTAACGGAAAGGCATCTGAACTCTGGTCCTGGGCACCCAGATAGGGCAGAGGCCACGGAAAATGGCTGGGAGAGACAGAGTCCAGCCTCAGCCCCCCTGCCATCTCACGCCAACAGGCATGATGTCCCTGTTGATAAAGCCCTCCCTGAGCCTCGTTTCATTTGAGTCTCAAAATCACCCCCTTGGCCCTTTTTTAGATGAGGAAACTGAGAACCAGAGCAGCTTGGAAGTGGCAGAATCGGGACTGCGGTCCAGGGCTTAGGCTCTGTGGCCCGTGCTTTGGAAGCTATGTAGGGAGGCAGACGTGACTTGAATCACGGCTGTGAGGATTATTAGTATGTGATGTTGACCAAGGCAGATACCTGTCCTGAACCTTACTTTTCTCATCTGTAAGATGGGAACATATTAGACTGAAGGGTATGAAATTGTTATCTGTCATATGGCTCAACATAAAATGCCTCCCTCTATGAGATCATCAGCTTGGAATCTGGCAGAGAAAGGACCTAAGGAATGTTTTCAGCTTTCACCTTTTTACCTCCCACCTGTAATCCTCAGCACAGGGAGAGGAATTTCCCCAGACAGGTGACTTCAGTGGAGCTGCAACTGAGGGTGTGGGTGGGGAGATGGCTCAGGTGTCGGGGGAGGGGGGCAGGGAGGGGTACTGGTCTATGTCTGATGTTCCATCGTTAGAAACCGGGGCCCAGTCTGTGGTCAGAGTGGGGGCCCATTTTCTGTGAAAAGTGCACTGTTCTCCCGTGAAAATCAAATCTGGCACTCGGTATTTCCATCCTCACCTTAGGCTAACCAGTTAGATGCCCCTCCTTGGAGCAACCACTTTCCCCCTCACCTGCATGACCCTGTAAACCTTTTAGTACCACAGCCTAGCTGAGGAAGGCTATGATCTCTCGCCGCCCCAGTCCAGTGCCCCACATCCTGCCTACGTGCTGACGGGCCCACGGATGTGGAGGAAACCCACTGACCAAAGCACTCATGGCCCCAGCTATTCAAGGGTATATTCGTTTCCATCTCTTCAGGGACCCAGCTCATGGGGGCTTGTTTCTTAAACTCCTACTTCCACACACTGCTCTCAGATGTGCCAGTTTAGCAAAGTTAGTTCTCAACCTGGGGGGGTCCCCAGCTCGCAAGCTCTGAGAGGCCCCTCAGTTAGAGGGCTCAGACCCAGCCTTGGACTCCTCTGCAGCACGCCCCCACCCCTGGCTTCTGCGGCTCCTGCACACCCCTCTCCGCCTCGCCCAGACCAGTCCCGGCCATCCTTCTTACCACTCCCTGGACCACACCCCTCTCCTTCACTGAGGCTCAGGGCCCATGCGTGCATGTGTGTGTGTATGTACATACACTGGTGCGTGCTTGGCTCATCTCCCCGCCTGCCACGGGGGGAAATGGGTCTCGTGAAAACAGCCAAAGAGCACTTCATGCAGGCTGTGTCCAGCATGCTTTACCCCTCCTCTGCTTTACTTTTTTTTTTTTAAGATTTTATTTATTTATTTGAGAAAGAGAGAATGAGAGACAGAGAGCACGAGAGGGAAGAGGGTCAGAGGGAGAAGCAGACTTCCCGCTGAGTAGGGAGCCCAATGTGGGACTCGATCCCGCGACTCCAGGATCATGACCTGAGCCGAACGCAGTCGCTTAACCAACTGAGCCACCCAGGTGCCCTGCTTTACTTTTCCATAGCACTCAGACACTAGGACCCTGGATAATGTAGTCGCTAATTAATTTATTGTCCACCTCCCTCACTAGAATGTAAGCTCCATGAGGGCAGAGACTTTTCTCCATTTGTCTGCTGCCGTGTTTCTGGCTTCCAGCACAGGGCCTGGCACAAAGACGGTAATAATGAACTGTGGCGTGAATGAGTGAATTCACTGAGGCTCAGAGGTTTTAGATTTGCCGGTGGCCCTCAGCTAACAGTGGTAGAACTGGAAGCACCTGCCCCTTCCACCCCCTCACATCAGTCCCAGAACCAGCACAGGGCTGCCCAATACACACTGCTGACTCACTGATAAGCGTCTTTTATAATCCTGGAAGAGATGTTGGGGACTCCCAACTCAGTCCCTACTCGGCCTCCCGAAGACAGCCTTGTGCATCAGACTCAAACCTAGGAAGTGAGCCTCACCCCTGGGGCGGGGGGGGGCAGATGCAAGAACCTCGCTTCAGGGGCGTCTGTGGGAGGCTGAGCTGGGCCAGGACTTGGCGGCCTGTGCCTGAGTCCCCGCAGCCCTCCCCCACCAGGGCAGAGAGGGAAAGGCCTGGAGCTTACCATGGACTCACTGATGAGCAGCAGCAGGAGGGCTTCCTCTATATTATCCTTCGGGCAGTAGAGGCTGAAAGACACAGACGGCAGCACCACCTCCAGCACAAGCCTCCCCAAGCACAGCGGCTGGCCCGCCACCCCGGCCCTTCGGCCCCGGAGTCAGCAGCGGCCCCGGTAAGGTGATGCCCTCCTGCGTAATTCACAGACATCGGATACTACCTGCAGCTCTTTCTCAAGTCCCAGAGTTCTGCATCTGAAAGGCTGGGGTGAGCGGCGGGGCCAGAAATACTGCAGATGCTCTGCGGGAAGAGATGTCCCTTCCAGAGCCCGGGGCTGCATGACACAGCCAGGGCAAGGAGCAGGGGAGAGCCGCTCAGATCCCGTTGTCAATTATTTAACAAATAAGAGAGGAGGTATATGCAGACTAACAGGAAGGCAGGTAACCTCCAAATAATTCGACCTTTGGATGCCTTCTAGAACGCTCCTCCCAACCCCTATCCTGAGACCGTTTTCCCTGGTCTATTTGCCTCCTGCGGATAACTGAAGAGCCTGCCTGACAGTGAGCTCGGTGGCAGCCGGAGGAAAGTGCAGGGCAGAGGGAAGGGACGTCGGAGCCCCAAGTGTGGCATGAGACCGGCATGGTCCAGCAGAGCTTACTTGTCTCCTTCGTAGAGGTGAGGTTTCCGCAGGGCCTGTGTGATGAAGGAGTTCTCCTCCTTGCTCATGAACTCAGGCAGCGGGTGGGACAGGGGGCTCCAGTAGCACTCCTCACTCAAGGAGTGTAGCAGGACCCCCGCCAGATGCTTGGCCGCCATCTGGCAGAAAGGGAGGAACTCAGACCCAGAATGCCCCCCACCCACCACCCGGCCAAATCCGCCAGCCCTGCAGTGCGCTGCCCCTTCGGAGGCCGACCACTCCACTCCACTCCCAAGGAGCCCCCTGTTCTCTCTGTTTCCAGCACTGAGGCCACCCCACCCCTTCTGTTGGTTTTTGATGGCTTCTACTTAATCTTCTGTCCTCTGTCCTCTCCTAGACGGGAGGTACGTTTCCTCCTCCTCCGGCCCCAAGGAGCCCAGCACAGCTCTGAGTATTTAGCAGGCCCTTGCAGAGTGTGAAGCCACTGGCCTGGGCAGCGCTCTCAACCACATACCTTCCTGATACTTGATCAAAAATTCTAGAGTGAGAAGCAGCTGTGGCTCTGATTTGGGGTGAATTAAAGCCTAAGAAGGTAGGCCTGAATTGGGGCAGGAAAAGGAGTCCAGGTTATTTATTAAAATCATAAACAATCCCTAAGAGTTAGCCTACCACCTTGCTAGGAAGGGATGGCATTGGGTTTTAACTCTGATCTAATGCTAGGGGCTCTGTGCAGTGCTGAGACAGGGATGCTGAGGGTGCTTCCCGGGCTTGGTGGGAGAGAATGCTGAGCTCGATTAAACAATGTCTGCCATGAGCACAGACAGGGAGAGGAGAAGCGTGCATATAACATACTGTCATCGCTCATTCAGAGGCTGCCTGCTAGCGCTTCTGTTGTTTCCCACTGAAAAGTGGCCCCTGTATAAGCCAACCACAGCCAGCACCCAGCCCCGAGGCATCGCTGTGTTACCACTTTGAAGTTCTGAGTTGCTTTGGTCTCCACGGTGCGTAAGACCTCCCGGAGCTCTCTCATCCCTTTCACGATGTTCCTAGGGGGAAGACAGCAGAAGCAGGGTCATTCCCAGTCTAGTTCCCACACACATCATCATCAAACCTGCAGACTCAAGCAGGAGCCTGCCCATTTGAGCTTTACTTGAAAACACTCAACTGGAATGAAAAGGTCAGAGCTGTGACACCAGGATCCTAGGAGCCCAGGACACTGTCGATCAAAGAACAGGAAGGATCCCTCTCCTCCACAGCCCCCCAGGAACCCCGGCTTCCAGCTCACCACCAGAAGGGGACCAAGATTGAGTATTTCAAACAAGATGTCATTTGGCCCAAAAGCCTTGGCTGGTGTCAGACTGACTTGAATCCCCCTCAAATTTTCCATCTTCCCCCAGCACATCTGGTCAACGCTGGGGTCCACCCTCACCTCTCAGTCCCTGTCACCAGGGCCCTGGACCAGCCTGCATCACCTGGGGCCTGGATAACCACAAGGGCCAGTCTCACCTCCCCACCAACCCCTGCCAGCCCTCTCGGCCCCGAAATAATTTGCAAGCTTTTTTAAAGTGTGACCCAGAATAAAAAAAAAAAAAATACATTTTAGATTGTAACGCAGTATGCACACACTTTCCTTACATAAAACGGAAGCAAGTTTCTTGACACACTACTTAGCTCTAGTGTGTGCAGGCCACTCTGGTGTTTCCAATTTGACGTCTTGCTCTGTTTTTAAATTCTGGCTGAAGCCCACTAAACAGGTCTTGCAACCCACTGATGGGTTGTGGCCTGCAGTTTGAAACACTGCTCCATTGCCCCTGGAGGGGCCTGTATGCCTGACACACAAACGTTATCTTTTACCACACCCACACCCCCTCAAGGCTAGCCCCTCTGTCAGCACCCCCAGGGCTCACAGAATCCAGTCTAGGTCTTCACAGTGGTGTCGTGGGGCTGGCGGGTCTGCTCCTCGCCCCTCACCCATCTCGTCTCCTGCCACTCAGGTCCTTTTTGAATAACCGACCATATGACCTATGTCAAGTCTTGTCACAGACTCCTCCCACTGCCTTAAACAGCCCTTCCGCATTCATCCTCAGAAAGCCTTTCCAATAACACTTCCTCCTTGCAGCCTTCCCAGACCCTTCCCCACACTCGCGCCTCCAGCCTGCGTCCCTCTTGCACCCTGTCAATTCCTCTTTTGAAGCATGACCTTGCATGGTCGTTTTCCGTTTACGGGCTGACCCTTCGTGCACCGTGCACTCGGAGGGCAGGGCTCCTGTCTTTCTCCTGAAGCTCAGTACTAGCACAGCTCCTGGCACACAGCAGGTGCTCAGCAAATGTTTGAGCCCTGCCTTCCTCCTTTGCTCTGGGGGTTCCCTGGATCACAGCTCACAGGGGAAAGCAGAGGCCGCCAGGTTGGCAAATTTAGAAATGAAGACCACACAGACAGGAGAAAAGCCAAAGGTGGCAGCCAGGAAAGTTCCAGGTGCCCCTCCTGCATCTTTCAGGCACAGAACAGATTCCTGGGGGCTTTGGGGCCTGGAGCCATAAAAGGACAAATAGGCAGACCAAGTCCCTGCCTTCTGGGAACCTCTGGTTTCAGAGAAGAAAGCAAAGATGTGCAAACTACCAACGTTATACACACAGACCCTCGTTTGCAGGGCTGAGAATGGAGACAAAGACCACAGGGATAGAGTCAGAGGCACAATGACCTTTCCCAGTCTGTCCAGAGCTTCAGAAGAACCAGGAGGGGCTAACGGGCCAGGGAACCACAGGTGTCCTGAGAGACAGTTCAAGTTTGGGCGCGGCCACCGATGCCACGAACTAAGGACGGGCTTGCCTCCCTGGGCTGTGCACGGTCTCCTCCTCTCCCAAACCGGGCCTTCAGTGTGGACAGCGTCTCCCAGACTTCTGTCATCTGCATCCCACGGTTACAAGTTTTGCTCCTAGCTGCACATCATCAATGTTTTTATTTATGCAACACTTTTCTTTACATCTTCTTTTTTACTGTAGGAGATGTATCTTAATCAAAAACACCTGGAATCATGGATTTGGTGTGCTAGTTTTTTTTCTTTTGCCAACAGATATTAAATATAGAAGTACTTACAAAAAGTCAGTCTGTGTATCACTCCAAACCACCTTGTGTATCACCAGAGGTACATTTTGAGAAACAATAGATTAGAACACAGGTTCTCAAAGTGTGGTCCCTGGACCAGCAGCATCAGCATCCTGGGAGCCTATTAACAATGCAAAGTCTGAAACCACCCCCCTGCCCCCACTCCAGACCCGCTAAATCAGAGACTCTTGGCTGAGCCCAGCAATCTGGTTTTTTTTTTTTAATGTTGAGTAACTTCTTCTTATAATATTTTGAATGTCACATCATGTGCTCCTTTGTCCTCCAGATAATGTTGATTTCTACCTCCTCACCCCAACCATCTTAAATTTTGAGGTAATCAACCTACAACCTGGGTACGTTTAGACCATGCATTTTATCTCCCTTTCTGTGGGTGGGATTTCTAATACCAGTTCGGTTTTCAAAGCCTTTACTATGTTGCTTTGACGAAATTCTGTGTGTGCCACTCAGGGCTTATTTTAGCAAGTGGATCATGTTTCGTATTATTATTCAGCTCCTATAACCTTTGCAGTGAATTGGGTTTGTATTGTGCATGTAACACATGCATGCAGGGGTGAGCCCTAGAACTTGTGCTGGATCACAGAATAGAGAATGCTCACCTCTATCTCTTGACTTTACAGGCCTCCCCCAACACACACACACACACACACACGCGCCCGCGCGCGCTTCTAGGATCCACTTTTCCTTGTTCTCTTTCCAGAAAGATAGGAATTCTCCTTGAGACTTCTGCTGTCTGTGCCCACTGACTAGTTCCATAACTGAGGTCATCTTCAGGTCAAAGCTAGGAAGTCACCATCCAGGAAGTCAGATGTGAGTCTTCATGGGCAGAACCCAGCGTATGCAAATCAAAAAGGGCCTGGTTCAGGTTCTTCTCCAGGACCATGGTGGCTTCCATGGTGTCCAGGGTTTTGCTCCATTCATCTTGGGATAGCTTCTCTAAGTCCTCCCTTGATGTGGTCTCTTCTCTCCCTTTAGTTGTGCAGTTTGCAATGTCCAGCAATCTGGGTTTTATCAAGTTTTCAGGGGGTTCCCAAGAATCTTCAGTTTTGAAAACCACCGGTTTGGATGAGCCTCAGTGTCTTCCGGTTCTCCCATGCTAAGAAGCCAGGTTCCAGAAGGGACAACCTGACACGGAAACCCTAGCTTCGCAGCCAGATCCTAAATCTGTAATCTTGGGAAAGTGTAGCAGCCACTCCGAGTCCTCGCCTCCCTGCCCACAGGAGGAGGGTTCCTCCTGTGCTCCTAGTGCTGTCAGGAAGACGAACGTGTACGAAGCCCAAACACACCCAGGCATGTGCGGGAGGCGCACCAAATAGTTATTTTCCTTCCCCCTTTTACTTTGGGTCCTAAAGATCTTATTAAATTATGTTTTAATCTGCCACGTTATTTTGCTTGGCAGTCCAGGAGTGAATGAGCAGGGGGGCGGAGGACAGACGTACCTGAGGGGATCTCCCAGCTTTGTGTCCACCTGTCTCCTCCCGTGACCCCTCCCCCACCTGTCTCCTCCCGTGACCCCTCCCCCACAGGGGACAGACACACAGGATTTCCCTGGGAGACACACCACACCCAGGGACAGACTGGGAGTCCCCAGGAACCCAAGCAAGAGGAACCTGCAGCAGAGGCCCTTCAGTCCCACCGAAGGGCCTCTGCCTTAGAAAAGAACCCAACGTTAGCCGGCCGGAGGTCAGGCCAGCTGAGGCGAGAGCGCAGCACCAGCCGCCACCAGGAGGGAGCAACAAGACAGGCTGCATGGGCTTCCAGAAAAGAGAAGAAATGGCTGGCTCTGGGAAGTCTGCAGGAGAGCAATGCCCTGGCAGCTGGGCCAATGGCCACAGGCTGGGGCAAGGCTGGGCCCAGAGGCTGGACCCTGGGACTGCCCCAGAGCCGTGGGGCCCAGAGTCAGTCCTTGGTTGCTGGGACCTGTGGGTGACTTTCCATTCTGTGGGCTCCCTGCCACCTTCCTCCCTGGCAGCCCGGCTCAGGCTGCTACCAGGAGCCCAGAGCCAAGAGGGACTACCGTCTCTTTTTCCCACTCCAGCCCAAGGACTGTCCTCTCTCTGCCTTAGCCCCCACATCATCGACACTAGGAGAGGGCCCCCAGATCGAGGCACTGGCATCGCCTGGGGGGGGGGCGGGTGCAGAGAAATGCAGACTCTCAGGGATCCTGCCCCCCCGCCCCTGATATGCACACAATGAAGGATTCAGAACTGCATTTTCTCAAGATCCCATGTCCCAAAAGTTGTGTAATTTTACTATTTTCAAATCTGTAAGGGATTCTGGCATCTAAATCAGCTCCCAGGAATCCTTTCGCAAGGCAAGTCATCACTCTCAGGCATCTTTTGGGTAAATCCCAATTTTTACGGAATGCCCATAAAGAGAAAAACCAGCACAGAGGCTCCGGTGGCCAGGGCTGTACGGGGAGAGACTTGGGCTCCCAGCTGGCCCTGACCTGTTCTGAGATGTCGGGAACAGCCCTCTGCCTCAGCTTATGCCTCCGGGAAATGGGAAATCAGATGGGGTTTCTCCCACCAGCCTGAGCGAAAGCTCCCCGTGCCAGGTAGAGCTGGGGCTCTGCCCAGGCCCGTGAAAGGGCAACTTGAAAGATCTCTTTGTTCTTGGTCTCTCGCACTGACCTTTCAGAGCAGAGCTGCCACTTTCAACAAATATCCAAACAGGGCCTCAGACCAACCCTGGCCCATATCAGGCTGCGTGTGGAGAAGCCAGGAAGCCATTGATCCCAACTCAAGTCAAGCCTGGCTGGCCGGGAACAGAAAGACAGGTGTGCAGGCAGGGATGGGTCATCGAGGGAGGCCTCCAGGTGGGAGGCGCGAGGAGGTGGTGAGCCCCTGGCAGGCCCCTTGTCAGCAGCAGGCAGCGGGCAGATTTTCCCAGGTGCTCTGTCTCACTCCATCCTCACAGCTCCTGATGAGGCTGGTAAGGCAGGCATTGTTCTCCCAGCTACCAGCACAAAGCTTGGCACAGAGAAGGCACTCAAGAAATCACTGTGGAATGAATAAACTCTCATTTTTCCAACAAGAAAATGAAAGCCTGGTACACACCCGCCTTTCCAGACTATCGCTTCCCGAGGGGAGGGGCGGGCTTGCCCCAGGCACCAAGGCTTCAGACTTTTCTCCCTTTAAACTAAAAAGATTCCCGAGAAAGACAATGCTTGTCTTTTGACCCAGCAGGGTTACACTTTCCCTTACTGGCTGTGTGAACTCTAGGACGCCTGAAATTCAGCTAAGTGACTAGTCTTTCCAGAGTACCTACTGTCACCCAGTGTCTGGTTGGTCATCAGCCCTGTTGACAAGAGACATTCAACAAACACTCGTGGAGTGAATGGAGAGACAGAATGAGGGAATGAATATCTCATTCGTGGCCCTGCAGGTAAGGAGCACACAGTCTGTTAAATCAGCCACACTCTTGAATTTATTCAGAGCTTAGCAAAGTGTTTTGCATACAGTAGGTCTGCAACAAATATTGTTTTGTTTCGTTTTTTGGTTTGATCTGAAACAGAGAAAAAGAAACTGCGTGGAATTTATGGTTGAACGGAATCTAAACAGACAACTGTGGCATGGGACCCTGGCCAGAAGTCCCCATGTCAGGGCTGACACTGATTACGTAGGAGAGGTTTCTGGTCAAGGACTGAGAAGAACACAGCCAGTTGGCAGATCCCACCAGCTGGAGGGTTGAATCAGGAGGCAAGGTCAGGTGAAGTTCAAACACCTATCAAGCTGTTCCCTCCTGCCATAGACCCATAGCATCCGTTTCAAAAACTAGAGCTCTCCTCTTCACCCCAAGTCGCAGAAAAAGGTAGTGACGCTTCCCTTGCAGGGCACTGAGGACATCCGGGCAAAGAGATCTTTCCTGTCTAGCGAGGTGCGGGATGGGTAGTGAGTGGGTGCTAACAATAAATACGGGCTGTGCGTTAAGAAAGCCTGGGAGAGTATATGCTCTCCAATGGGCCTCCGGGGCTTTCCTGTGCCCCAGAGTGACACAGGTCACTAGGAGGCTCTCTGAGGCTTCCATGTTGGTGGATTCTGGCCCCTGAATCCTCCTTAGAGCACTCTGTCTCCTGCCCTCCCCAGCCCTGCAGAGAGTGGGTGGCTGTCAAGGGTAAGACAAAATTGCTGCTGACTGAAGACACCCCTCACGGGGTCATACCACACAGGAGGCCAGGCCCTCTAAGGCAGAGCCCCTTCCTCACAGCCTGCTGCTGCCCTCTCAAGTCAGCACCTAGCTGGCAGCTGCGCACCCACACACACACTCACACACACCCACAGCCCTCAGCGAGGGAGAGTGCTTTTTATAAGGCTGAACAACCTGCCAAGCCCCAGGAAACTCCCTTAGAAAGCACACACACTCCCTTCTCTATTGTTTGGTTTTGGTACAGTGAGTACGTATTGCTTAAGTAATTTAAAAAAAAAAATTTTTTTTTTTTTTAACACGCACAAAACATATAGCCCACCTGGTTCAGTACACATGGCTCAAGCTCACTCTCAGCCCAGAGCCAAGAAGAGGTTCTGCAGGTCTAGGTAGAAGGAAGGGGAAAAAAAAAAAAAAAAACCACTCCAAAGAGAATGGCCCCTTGCCCACTCTGGGGGAAGAAGCCTGCAGCTCATGTTCTTGTTTCTTGGGAGCTGCCCAGAGACTCGGGTCCCAGTGAGGTCAGGGCCTGGACGGGGACAGTCAACTTTCCTGCTATTGTGTCGCCCCTGGCTTCCCTTGCACCTCACCCCTGGAGCTGCTTCATGCAAAGGAGAACCAAATCTCTCCCATAGCTAGGACTCTGGGCCCCGCTGCCATTGTCCGAAGCCACCAGAACACATTCGAAAGGTGCCCTCTCCTGGCAGCTGGTGCCTTCGGAACTACCCGGGACAAAGCTCCGATCAGAGTCCACGGCTGCCCTCTGGTGGCAGCGAGGGGAATCGAACTGAGGGTCTCAGACCCCTGCCCTCTGGACGGGGCCTCTCTCAATTCATAATTTTCCTTTTAGGGCAAGGCCCCTAGGGGAAAAATGAATGGCCCTCAAACCTACTAAGTCTAAAATATTTAGGCCCAGGCTTAACCAAAGCCCAGAATAAAAGAAGAGCTGTCGGAGGTCAAGCAATCCCCGCACCCCCATTTTGCACAGTGGAGAACACCACACCCTTTAAATTATGTCAAATCCTCACACTGAGGGACAAGGTTAGACTCTGGGAGCAGGTACTGCTTGTGGCCTTGGGAGTGGGGCACCCCCAGTCCACCCAGGGCCCACATGGGGATGAGTGCCAGCTCTTAGATTCTGCCCGGAAGCAGGTCCCACCATCTCCCCCTGCTCCTCAGGCCCCAAGGGAAGTCTTCTAAGGCCGAGAAGCTCCCTGGTCCCTGAGAGCCCACTGTATCCCAGCAGCACCCCCACCTCCCTAGCACCTAGCAATGTCTGAGGGCTACATTCAGCTCCTTGACTGCTCTGTGCTGGAATGGAAGCTCCCGAAGGAGGGGAGCTCATCCTGTTCCCAGGTTTAACCCCATGAGTCAGGTGGGGTGCCTGGTGCATGGAGGGCTCTCAGAGGCTACCTGTGAAAGGAATGCTTGGGCTATTCTCTGGGGTGTTTTTCCTTAGCCCCCCCCCCTTACTGGGCCATGACCTCTCTTTACGTGGGGAAGGGTTTTATCACCTTCCCAAACACCCCAAGAGCCCCAGGTGAAGTGGGGGGAATTTACCAACAGGAAATGGCCCTGGAGCCCCTCTAAAAACTTTTCAGAGCTGCCCTGGAGGAGAAGACCCAATGTCAGACATCGGGGTCCCAATGTACCTCCGAACCTCTGCCTCTCACACCTTAGGCTAAGGCAGTGGTTCTCAACTGGGGGTGATTTTGCCCTCCGCCACCCAAGACATTTGTCAATGTCTAGACATACTTTTGGTTGTCACACTTGGGGCAGGAAGAGCTACTGGCATCTAGTGGGCCGAGGCCAGGGATGTCGCTAAAGCCTACAACATACTGGTATCTGGCTCACAATGTTAACAGGTCAGTACCCGAGAAACCCTGGATTGAGGCGACTTTTTTTTTTTTAACTTCCTAACAACAACAAATATATATACAAAAAACCACTGGAACTGGTGATTCACCTAGGAAGATGGAACTCTGACCTGAAGACCATAATGAGTAATTATGAAAGCTCGTACCACTGTGGGTGGGGGGTAGGCAAGGCCCGGGACTGTGGGGGGGCAGACCCTGCTCAGCACCAGGCTTGCTGGCTCTGGGCAAGTACTTCTCTCCTTTCCTCAGTAAGTGGGGACATTATTAATTCTTCTTCATAGGATTCTGCCTGGCATGCAGTAAGTATTCAACAAGTATTAGCTACTGTTAAGAGAAAAGGGGGATAGAAATTCTTTAAAGTCCAGCCAAGCACATGGGGCCACAATCCCTGCTCTAAAAATAGCTGTCACATTCCCGGGCCACCTCTGGGCTGGATGCGGGCACAGGAAATGGATGAAGGAGCTGAGTTGTTGCCACATGTCCTGGGGACTGCTGCTCAACACTCAAGCTTTCAAATGTTTGGGCTGTTTGCTTGGAAAGAAATGATTCAGTTTCCATTGATCTTTATTTGGGAGGCACAGGGGCGCTGGGGGAGGGGGAGGAGGAGAGTCAGCATCCTGTCTTTCAGGACTAAAATCTGGGCTTCAGAAGGAAAAGAGGGCGCAGGGTGGGGAGCAGAGTGACAGAAACAGAACAGTAACTGGAATTACTTGGGCTCTCCTGGAGGGGTGAGGGTTGGTTAATGCCCTGCCACTGCCGGTGGCACCACACACACACACACGCACATGCACAGCCAGTGTGTGCAGAACACAGACAGGGAGGAAGAGGCCCACTCGGGGAGGGGTGGGACCAGCTTTGGGAAGAGGAGCCACCTGCTGAGAATGGTGACTCAGGGTCCCAGAGGAGCAGAGAGAGCCCTGAGTCAGCATAGCCAGGATCAGCCCAACCATCACCAGGGCCGTCCTTCCCCCACACCCCCAACCACAAAACTGGAAACTACATGGGTTTCGAGGCTACTTGGATCCGAAGCTGGAATCCCAGTGTGTGAGGTGGGGCAAGTTACTCAACCTTGTTGAGGCTCTGTCCCCTCTTGAGTGACCTGGGGTCACCTGACTTCCTTCACGGGACGCTGTCCACTGAACACATGCACACAGCAGGTGTTTGATAACTGCCGGCTCTCTCCGTCCTTCCCTCCTGGCTGTCCTTGACTGTCACCTTAACCTTGTCACACCTGGAACACGTGTGGTGTGGGGAAGGGGAGCGGGCAGCCCTGAGGGGACCGCAGTGGAGCGGGGGTTCACAGCAACACCCCCTGTGCTCTGAGCTCAGTACTCAAGGTGCTTTTCATTCCTGCCTCTCCTTGGATCCTCACCGTACCCCGACCACCCCCCATGCAGGACAAACAGAAGCCCCCTGTTCGAGGAAGGAAGCGGAGATGGGGGTTGGGGGGGAGAAGAGGAACTTGCCCAGGGTTGCTGGGTGGCCTCCCACTCCTGGGCCCTGCCTTGGAGACCTCCAGATGGCCAGGGCGCCCCCTCCAAACTCTTCCAACTGGAAGCTGAGGCCACACCTACCAAGCCAGCGTGCACTTGGAGCAATCACACATGAGGTGGGTGCACCTGGCGGCAGCAGCAGGGGCTCATTACCCCTGCCGTTTCTGCTGTGGGCAGGGCAGCCTAATGGGTAGGAGCGTCAGCTGGGTCCTGCATGTGGAGTCCTGGCTCTGCCCAGGGCAGGTCACTTATGTTCTCTGTGTCCCCACGTCCCCCCGTAGAATGGGGATGCAACAGCGCATACCACAGAGGGCTGTTGGGAGGACCAAATACACACGAGGCGAAGTGCTTAGCAAAGGCCTCCCGGAGACTCAGCCTGTATTCAGACAATGAGTATCTGTTAAATGCAAGAACGAAGGGGACACTGGAATCCCAAAGGGCTACTCCTAGGGTGTGCCGTACCGAAGAGCACCTCCACCCTTCGTGCCTACAGGCGGCCCTGGGAGGGGGGGCCTCTTAAACACGCAGCAGGCATCAGTCAGCACACATTTCCGTAAAGGGCCAGGGAGTAAATATTTTAGGATCTGCTATCTATTCCAGTCTGGGTGAGAGACAGTAGGTCCACATTTCGTGTGGCTATGTTCCAATAAAACTTTATTTGTAAAAACAGGCGGCAGCAGCCCCGTGCTGCAAAGGTTCCGGCGAGGGGGCATCTCTTCACATCCCCCCTCAGCCCCGAGAGCCGCACCTGCAGACCGAAGGGTGCCCCGGGGCGGGGGCAGGGGCAGGGGCAGGGGCCGGAGCTGCAGCTAGGGAGAAGTAGCCAGGTGGCAGTTGCCTGGGCAGCAAAAACAGGAACCGGCCCTCTGGGCTGCTGTGTCTCTGAAACTGAAGCTCAGCAACCACAAAAGGAAAGAAGAGCACAAGCGGTGGAGGTCGAGCAGAGGCGGCATGCTTCCCAGGGTCCCTGTGATGAGCTCCGGTCCCCAACCCCCCCAGCCACACGGTGGGCTGAGCCCAGGGCTCTCTGGGCTTCCTGCTCCACACGTCCCCAACAGGGACAACCCCTGCTTCCCTGGCCTGTCGCAAGAAACATTTTAAACAACAAAAACAAAAGGTGTGAAGTTCAAGCTTGGGCCAGCAGCTTACCCAGCTGGGGACTGTCATGAAAAATAATACAAATCAATGATAATAATGCTTCTGACTTTCCAAGCAGCTGGAATGGATCAGGAGCTCTGGGAGGTATTCTCCCCCGAGAGCAGGGTGACAGCCTGCCTCCTGGTAGGGACCCTTCTACCCTGTTCTTACCATTCAGAAGACAGGGACTCGAGCAGTATCCCCTTGTCTGACGGTGAGGGTAGAGCGGAGACAGAGAAGGGGCACACAGGCCTCCTCCAGGCCAGGGGTCCAGCTGGGGCAGGACTGCCCCCCTCCCCAGGTGTGTGCCTCTGCCTACCTCAGCCTGACAAGTTGGGAACACATCAGCTCCCACCGATCCTCTTGAGAGAGCACACACCAGCACACACCCAGATCAGAGAGGCCAGACTTAATGTGACGAGCGTCAGGAGCACCCCCGGCCCAGAGAGAAACGTCCACTCCCACTCAGCTGCCAGCGACCTACCCCTTCTTCAGGTTTGTCACATAAGCGCTCTGGAGGGCAGCTTCCAGGAAGTAGGTGAGCTCATAGTCAACCGGGTGAGAGCCTTTCAGGTGCCGTGCCGTGGTGTTATTTGTGATCTGGGAAGGGGAACACAGAGAGAGCCACTGTCTCAGAGTTCTGAGTCAGAGGGGCTGGGGTGAGAGTCAGCCCCGGCAGATCCGGCGGCCCCATCACCGGTGCCCATCCCTAGCTGCCTCAGAGGCACGCCCCTCTCAGACCAAACCCAATCTAACTTGCTTTTGTTTAACATACGTCTGAAACACACTCTCCTCCTTCAAATGCTGGATGCCCACACAGCCCTGCAAAGCTGGTTTTGTCTGCATTTCATAGACATGGAAACTGAGGCTCAGAATGTGCCTGAGGTCACAAAGCCAGCCATGCACCTAAACCTCAAACTTAGGTCTGGCCAGTTACAGGCTCAGGCTATTTCTACGACTTCTTGGTTCACCCAATCAACAAACCCTTGAGTGACTACCATATACCAGGAACCGTTCCTGCCTTAGAACCATGGGATGTCAGAATAGCCCATCAGCTAAGACACCAGGTTCCCGGAAAACCTGAGCAGCAATTGTGTTATTAACTGACCTGTCCTCAAGCCCCAGCTCTAAGAGGATCATCTAGCCCCACCAAGACAGGCCTGCCTTTCCTGTGCCACCTCCCTTCCCTGATCCAAGAAACAAATCAGTGAGCCATCCACCTTATCTTTAAGAGAGCTTCTCAGTTCCTTGGAGCTTGGGGCTGGGTCTTAGGAGGGACACACAGCATTCCTGAGAATGCACAGGATTCCACGGCCTGCCCTCCCTTGACCCGAGATAACCAGCTCCCAGGGCCTGTTTGTCAGCCCACTGCCACAGGGCCCTGATTCCGGCCCTGCACACCACAGCCCATCATCGCAACCCCGTTTGAAAGTTGAAAGCCTAGGCTTCTGACTGAATGGGAGACTATTTCATGAAAGTTTTCTCTACACCATATACAATTCTAATGGGAAGGGCTCCTGAAACTCTGCTGTCTAGCAGGGATCCACGTGACCTCAGCAGAGGTCAACTCAACCACGCCAAGTCTCCGAGTGGACTTCTGCCAGGGAATGTGCTCGAGTGCTGTTTTCCCTGAGTCCCCGAATCACTTCTTCCTTCCTCCTAAAATCCAATCAGGCAGAGGGGCTCTAGGGTAGTGACACTCAACAGGGGCACGATTTTACCCTCCAGGGACATTTGGCATCTCTGGAGACAGTTTTGGTTGTCACCACGTTTTGGCTGGGAGGCAGGGAGCTGTTGGCATCTGTAGAGACCAGGGATGCTCCTGAACATTTTATAATACACAGGGCAGCCCCACACAGCAAAGACTGATCTGGCCCCGATGTCCGTAGTGCTGAGGCTGAGAAACCCCGCTCTGGGGGAATCAGCCTGGCCTGAGGATGACTCCTCCAAAAAGGCCTGTCACAAGACAGGTGCTGGATTGACATTTTGGCACTTGCCAAAGTAGGTGAGGCTCTGGGCTCTGACTCTCAGCTCATGACACCGACCCCAGGAGCCTCTGCCGTAGCACCTGCCTTCTAGCACCTATTAACTGTCTACTGAACGGAATGTCTAGGCATCACCCCCGAATTCTCCCCCATGAGTGATCAGAGCCACACTCCCAAGGTTCCAATCCTGCCCATGCCACTTAGCAACTGTCTGAACTCCTCCCCAAACCCGAGCTTCTCACTTGGGAAATAGGAACAACAGGGCCTCTCCCAGCCAGTGGGTGTGAGGGTTAAATTCGAGAATGGCTGTAAGGTACTCAGAGTACTGCCCGACACAAAAGCAGGAACTCAGTGACCATTTGTAGTATCCTTCTGAAATAGAGCTGTCTATGCTCCTCCCATTAAACCAAGAGCTCCCCAGAAGGGAAGAGCCGGGGTAACATCACAGTATACTGCTAACACCACAACTCTGGCCTGCAAACAGTTCATACAGGCCTCCCGCAAGAGGAAGTGGGGAGAAGGGGAGGCCTGAGGACTTCCAGACCCCGGCTGGCTGGCCTCTGCGGGCCTCTGAAAGGCCCGGACAATGGGCTCCAAAGCCTCCCCTCCGCCTGCCGCTCCCCCTGCTTGTGCTCTTTCTCTCTCTGTCAAATAAATAAAAATAAAATCTTATAAACAAAACAAAACCAAAAACCTCATCTACTAGATGGGGATAAATACCTGCTTCACAGAGTTGTGGTGAGGCTTACATAAGTTTAACGGGTGCAAATAGGCTGTCACATTTGGTCGTCCGAGTTGAGCTCACCCAGGAGGCTCTGGGCTCCCTGGTGCAGACTCTATTAAATCTGTCTGCTGGAGGCAAAGGGTCTCGTACTGACAGAATAGGTCTACTGCGAGGAGCTTTCCAACCACTGAGGTGGAGGGGCGCTGGAGGGGTGGAGGGTGCCTTTTCCCAATATGCACAAGGGCGATCCACGGGCTTAGTGGGGGCCTGCTGTGATAGGTGTTCCATGGAGGCAGCTAGAAGCAGAGTGCCATATTCTCAGCTCACCTTCTCCAACTCCTGCAGGAATACCTGAGCGATCCAGGAGGCCCTCTCGAAGCAGGTGATCACTTCCTCCTCCCTCTCAGTCAGGCGGTGGCGGGAAGCGATGGAGTTGGGCAGGCGTTCCAGGGAGAGGCCTGCGGGAGGAGGACAGCACCTCAGACCTGCCCTGCCCTGGCCCCCTCCCCGACCCCAGGCCCTGCTCACGGGCCCAGGGGTGGGCTCACCCCGGGGGAAACCCGGGCTCAGGGGCAGCCAGTGGGGGGCGAGGTCGGCGGCAGGGAAGGAGGAAGCTAAAGCGGTGGTATTGGTGGTGGCTGGGGTCAAGCTGCGGGCCGACAGAGGGCACCCCCAAACCCCACACGGAACCACATCGTGGCACTCCCATGTCCAACTCCTGCCCACCCTTCCAGGCCAGCTCTTACAGGAACCACTTCCTGACCCTCCTTCCAAGTCGCTGGCCGGAGATACCCACTGCCCGGGCCCTCGCTGTTTCTACGCTGTACTGCAGGTGCTGACACCCAGCTCTTCTCTCCCCCCGTGGCTGAAAGCCCCGCGTGGGCAAACTGTGAGCCTTTCTGCACCACCTCTGCAGGCCCTACCGTCTGCCCATGACAGAGGCTGGAGCTAGGCACCCTTCCACAGAACCAGTTTGGTCCTCGCCTAAGTTACTCACACGTGGGTCAGCTGGCAAGCAGACAGCTGCCACCTCTACCCCCAAGGCACGCACTCCGTTATTTTTTTTTACCACAATGAATTTTTTTTTAAATAAAATAAAGTAAAACCATTGCTCTAAAGCAAAAACAAAACAAAACAAAACAAAACACCCCCCCAAAAAAGCATAAACGAACCAAAGAAAGGGTCAGAAGCCAAGAAGGGAAAGCACTGTTATGCCTGTTAGCGGTGGATGCCATAAAGGGAAACAACTATATTTGCATCATTTTTTTTTTTTAAGACAAGAAAAAGACTGAATAAATTCATGGTCATGGAGAAGAAAAGTCTAGAGTCAAGATGAGACCAGCCTGAAGAGGACAGACACTGTCTGAGCACCCTGCCCAAGGCTCTACCCCCTGAAACGTCCCAGTATATGCACCTGTTAACACCCCACTCTGTTTTGGGTCAAGTCAGTCTCAACTGTGTTTCCGTCACATGTGACTAACACACAGACCTGACTAGAGAGTGCTGTCCTGGACCGGTGCTTCCTCACGGGCAGCAGCCAGGTCTCTCTCACCTTCGTGTGCCACACGGTACTTTACATGCAACGGGTGCTTAGGATGAACTTACTGGAGAAGCTGTAGGAATAGAACCCCCAACTCTCTGCTGCCCTGCGCCCCACGGCCAACCGATGACCGTGCCCTCAATACTTCCCTTCCTCTTCTCTGCCTCCCTTATTTTAGGCTTTACTTCTCGAGTGGATGACCACATCAGCCTCCCTGGCCTCCCTGCCTCCAGTCGTGTTCTAATGTGTCCTGCACACTGCTCCCAGGGTGATCCTTCCAGAACTCTACTGCTTCAACCCTTCAGTGGTCCCCAGTGCTACAGGGTGAGGTCCAAACTCCCGGTGCTCCATATCAGCCCCTCTAGGATTCCATCCCTGTCACCGGGCCATCCTTGGCGCTTGCCATGCGCTACAGGCTGAATGTTTGTGCCCCCAGCCTCCAGGTCCCATGTTGAAGACCTAGTGTCCAAGGTGATGGTATTAGAGGCAGGGGTCTGTGGGAGGTGATGAACAGGATTCGTAGCCTTATAAAAGAGACCCCAGAGAGCTGCCTCACCCCTTCTGCCACGTGATCACAGAGGAAGTCAGCAGCCTGCAACCCGAAAGAGGGTCCTCACCATAACCCAACCATTCTGGTGCCCTGATCTCAGACTTCCAGCCTCCAGAGCTGTGAGAAATAAACGTGTTGTGTATAAGCCACCTAGTCTGTACTTTGTTAGAGCAGCCCGAGCTAAGACACCACAGCTGCCACGCCCACACCCAACCTCCTGTTTCCAACTGCTGACCTTGTTCAAGTTTTTCCTCCTGCCGGGAATGCACCCCCGCCCCACCTAATCCCCTAGGTCCACCCCAAATCACCACTTACCTTCTGCCCCTCCAAATACTGCCTCCTCTATGGAGCCCCTCCTAATATGCCCTGGTATGACCAACCCTTCCCTCCTGGGGCCCCAGTCTATGCTTGACATACTCCTGCTCCACCATTTCTTATACTTATTTCTTCGCACGCTTGCCCAGTCAGACCGTATGCTTTTAAAGGCACAACCATCTCACGTTCATCTTTCTACCGATTGGGTGGGCACTCAGCAAGCACTGGCCGGCTGGCGGAAGACATGGCAAGCCCGATCCTGCCTGACAGAGTGCAAAGTGCCCTGCAAACACAAGGTAAGGAATTATCGTTTTGCATGGCTAGATCCCAACTCATATGGATTTAGTGACCTTGCCCTCTGCCAGGCTGGGGCATGAACGGGTCCAAAGGTTGGGGTGACTCGGCCTGGGCGAAGGCAGTCACAGAACGTGAAGGCCTTTGCTCAACATAAAGACTCAGTGACCAGGGTCACTGAGTGTCACCGTGCCTCCTGCCAAATGACTCATAACCAGGAGGGAAAAGCTCCTCACTCGCGAGCGCTAAACAGGGCGGAAGACTAGTGGGAGTCCTGGAGGAGATGCAGAAAGAAGGCACAAGGCAGGCACCACTGCTCACTGCTGGTGCTGGCCCTGCCCCTCCTCCCTAGCTGCGGGGCCTGTCCACCCTGCAGGAAGATGGGACAAACCAACTGTTCAGAGGCCTGGCCTGGGAGACCAAGGGCAGACGGCGGGAGGACACAGACATTCCAGAAGCCCTACAGTGGATCTGTTTCAACACGGTCACTCTGTGGCTATGTGAGAGACAGGCTGCCTGTCTAGGCCGGGCCCAGACCTGGGATGGATGATGCCAGCCGCCTGGCCGGCTCAGGCTGCCTCCAGTGGGCTGGCCACTGCAAAGTGGTGAATTGAGTAACATCTGTCAGCGGAGCCTCCACTGTCCACCGTTTCATTTGTTCCTGGTGCGCCCAGCAGGGGCCTCTCTGCCATGCTCCTCTGGAAATTCTCAGTCCCGTCCTCCTGGAAAACTCGCAGCGAAACCCCCTCCTCTCTGAAGGCTTCGTAAGCCTCCCGACCTGAGAACCAGCAGCACATTTTCCCTGCATCTCCTTTGCATATGCCTTTTTCCTCCCCTGGAACCATCCTCTCTGCCCATTCCTGATTGCTCTTGGCACCCAGTGAGAGCAGGGCCTGGTGACTGGTGAGTGGATGGATGGAGCTGAATGCACCCATTCACTTATGCTGAGGAGAGAGCCCGCGGGCTTTCTCCTGCTCCACTTACAAAATGGTTTTTTGCTGAATTCATAAACAAACTGTGGCATATTTATACAATGGAACACCACTCAGACATAAACTAAAGGACAAACTCTTGAAATACATACAACATGGATGAATCTCCAAGAAATCGGGTTGTACAGAAGCAGCCAGATATCAAAAAAGTCCATGCTATAGGATTTCAGTTACATGACGTTCAAAAAAGGGCAATATGATCTGTAGTAATAGAAATGAACCAATCACCACTCATTGCCGGGGGGCTGAGGATGGGGGTAGAACGAGAACCAACTGTTAAAGGGCCTGCAGGAAACTTCTGGGGTGATGGCAATATTCTTTGTCTTTACTGGGGTATTGGTCACATGGGTATTTACACCTGTCCAACTCACCAAATTATACACCTAAGATCGATGTACCTCACTGTATGAACATTGATCAAAAATAATTGGTTAGGATGCCTTCTCTGAAGGAAGCAATTGTGAGAGCAGAGAACTGAAAGATCAAAGTACAAGAGCTATGGTCACTAAGGGGGTCGGTCCTCTGTGAAATAATCTCCAATACACATACAACCAAAAAGCTTCCTGGAGCTGGCAATGGCTTTTCCTAATGAGGGTCACAGTCTAGGCATCCAGTTCTGCCCATAAAAAGGGGCTTCTTGACCTTACATTTGTTTTTTGACTCCCACGAAGGTCCATTTTCCTGTCCACAAATATCTGATGGGAAACCCACTCCAGCACTTGGGTCCCTTCACCCTCTGCCCCATGAGCATTTCTGCACCAGTGGCCAAACCACAACACTTGATCCAAGATGAGACGGGCTGCTCCTGAGCCTGGCCCCCAAAGGACCACACAGCCCTGTGAGTGGGCAGAAAGCCAGGGGCTGCCAGGAAGCCCAGGGCACTGCCTCGCAAGTCCCACTGGCAAAGGGGCCTTTCTGTGAAAACACCCAGCTCTACAAGCCAAGGGAGGGCCCCTTTCAAGAAGAGTGCTTGCTTTTTCATTAAGTCAGAACTTTTTGGTTTGGAGGCAAGCTGATCTGGTTTAGCCCTGGGCTCAATATCCTGGCGGGTCCCTGCCTCTTCAGGCTAAGATGACTCATCACATCACAGATGGGCGTCTTTCCAAGAAGCCCCACCCTTGGAGCCCTGGGCCCTAGATGCAGAGGTGGAGAGCACAACATTTCCTCTGCAATGGAACTTTCCAGCTGGGTGGACCCCTTTACTCCCTCCTATCCAGTAGGTCCAAGGGCACAAGGCACCCACAGAAGGCTAAGCCCAGACTTAGGTACCTGGGTTGAGGAGAGGGAGAGGAAGAAATGCAAGTCATTGCTTCAGCCCTCAGGGAGGAAGCCTCATGCCAGGTAGGGAAGAACCCTTATAAATCACACTCAGAAGCAGGGCACTGTGGGAACACAAAATGGTACAGCCGCTGTGGCAAACAGTGACAGTTCCTCAAAAAATTACAAACAGGGGCACCTGGGTGGCTCAGTCGTTGAGTGTCTGCCTTCGGCTCAGGTCATGATCTCAGGGTCCTGGGATCGAGCCCCGCATCGGGCTCCCCGCTCCGTGGGAAGCCTGCTTCTCCCTCTCCCACTCCCCCTGCTTGTGTTCCCTCTCTCGCTGTCAAATAAATAAATACAATCTTTAAAAAAAAAATTACAAACAGAATTACCTTATGAGTCCAGCAACTCTGCTTCTGGGTGTAGACCCAAAAGAACTGAAAGGAGTGTCTCAAGGAGGTATTTGTACACCCATGTGCACGCAGCATTAGTCACAATAGGCTAAAGGGAGAAACATCCCTAGGGTACACTGATGGGATGCATGGATAATGAAAACGTAATACATGCCTACAATGGGATATTACTGAGCCTTCAAAAAGAAGGAAGTCCTACCATAAGCCACATAGATAAACCTTAAGGCCATTACGCTAAGTGAAATAGGCCAGTCACCAAAAGACAAATAGTATATGATTCCACTTCTATGTAGAACCTGAAGTAGCCAATTCATGGAGACAGAACGGAGAACAGCAGATGCCAGGGGCTGCAGAGAAGGGCAAATGGGGAGATGTTCAGTGCGTACAGAGTTGGGGTTTTGCAACATAAAGAGTTCTGGAGACTGGTTGCACGATGTGAATGTTTGTAACACTACTGAATTGTATGTACACTTAGAAGTGATCAAGATAGTGAATTTTATGTTACACGTATTTCACCACAATTAAAAATAAAATCTTTAAAAATTAGTTAAGATACTCTATTTTACCAATGTTTTAACCTACAGTCTTAACCTACAGGGTTATATTAGGTTCAGGTGTACAACACAGTGATTCAACACTTCCATACATCACCCGGGGCTCGTCACGACAACTACTCCTTATTCCCCATCACCCATTTCCCCCAGCCCCAGTTTGTTCTCTACAGTTATGAGTCTGTTTCTTGGTTTGTCTCTTTTTTTTTTTCCCCCTTTGCTCATTCTTTTTTGTTTGTTTCTTAAATTCCACATTATGAGTGCAAGCATATGGTATTTGTCTTTCTCAGACTGACTTATTTTGCGAAGCATTATACTCTCTAGCTCCACCCACGTCGTTGCAAAGAGCAAGATTTCACTTTTTTATGGCTAACATTCCATTGTACCTATATACCACATCTTCTTTATCTATTCATCAATCAATGGGCACTTGGGTTGCTCCGTATCTTGGCTATCATGAATAATGTTGCTATAAATATAGAGGTATGTATCTCTTTGAATTAGTGTTTTTGTATCTTCCAGGTAAACACCCAGTAGTGCGATTACTGGATCATAGGGTAATTCTGTTTTTAACTTTTTTTTTTTTTTAGATTTTATTTATTTGCGAGAGAGAGACAGAGACAGTGAGAGAGAGCACAAGTCAGGAGGAGAGGGAGAAGCAGGCTCCCCACAGAGCAAGGAGCCTGATGCGGGACTCGATCCCAGGATCCTGGGATCATGACCTGAGCCCAAGGCAGACGCTTAACCGACTGAGCCACCAGGTGCCCTCTGTTTTTAACTTTTAAGCTCCATACTGTTTTCCATACTGTTTTTCCACCAGTTTGCATTCCCACCCACAGTGTAAGAAGGTTCCTTCTTCTCCACATCCTCGCCAACACCTGTTGGTTCTTGTGTTGTTGATTTTAGCCATTCTGATGGGTGTGAGGTGCTGTTTCAATGTGGTTTTGATTTGCATTTCCCTGGTGGTCAGTGATGTTGAGCATCTTTTTATGTATCTGTATATTTTACCAATTTAAAAGAATGGAAAAAAAAAAGGGAAAGTGGACAATTTGATTCCATGTG